>NW_008825100.1:1114554-1126980 GCF_000699105.1 Pygoscelis adeliae
TGAGGCTGAGCTGGAGGCGCTTTGGGAGGCAAAACCTCTCCCCGGTTGCGTGCCTCGCTTCGCGCAATCCCGCGGTTTAGCAAAAATGACTCAGTACCGATTTGGCATGGATTTATATGCAGCCAGGCACAAGCTGACCTGATAAGGGTTTGTGCAACTTGTGGTTTTTAGATTAACCCAGCAGCAGGCCATCTAAGTCGTACAGCAACGGTCTGAGAATCCTTTGTGTTAGCTTTGTGCAAATATTGGGTTGGGGATTTTTGGAGACCTCTGCCAGTAAGTAGCTGCCTAGGTCAAGGAATGCTGCTTTAATACAAACGCTTTTCAGTTAAACAGGCTTAAACAGCAAGGCAAACTATACAAGTGTGGAATTGCAATTCTTGGGGAGCAGGGGGCGGTTTGCAGTTTGTTTAAGCTGGATTGGCTACTAAAAATAGTATTGGAAAGCCAAAACAGAAGAAAATGATGCAGATGTGTGTGACGAGAAACTTTTAAAGGAGCTGCAATTAAATATCACATCTTGTATCAGATGTATCAGAAATATCTCTGCAGGTACACTATGCAAAATCTTCTGCTACTTCTGTTGCTACACGTATGTCACTGGCAGCTTGGACTAGGAGTAACATTTAGCATGAAGCCCGTCTCTATTGAGCCTGTATAACACTTGAGTAACTAGAATGAGAAAGGAAAAAGGTCATTTGTTTGGAGTGCTGACCGCCTGACCCAGTTGCTGGTGAAGTTTTCTGGGTGTTGATTGAATTCAGAGCTGGCAGTGAAGGCTACAGGGAACGGTAAGTATGGGCGCTTGCAGTCTCTTTTTCCCAAGATAGGCAGCATTGAGGGAGAAATGAACTGACTTTGGTTTTAAGATATGATGCTTTTGGTGTGGCTGGACCTTAGCATTATTAATGTTTGCCAAGGTGAAATGGTGCTATAGAGCTGTTAATATACCAACATTTCTGTAAGTCGCTGCATTCTTGTGGAGCAGTAGCTAACAGGAGTTGGCTCGAAAAGCAATCCGTGTAAGAGTGAGCTAGTAGGGGGTTTTGTTGGAGAGAAGCGGAGCTGCCAACTAGCTCTGCAGGTCACACTGCCTTGTGAGCAGTGCAAGGGTATTTTGTGGCTAACGGACAGGCTGCTGTCCAGTTCCATTTGTTAATCCTAAGAATTGTCTTCAAGGAGACAGAGAAGAAGTAAAAACATAGAGGGCACTTTTTGTGAAGAATAACCATATACACATCCACATCTCACTCATTTCTTCTCTATTTGGCTAAAATCTGGCCTGTGATGAGGTGAGTTAGAATTCGGTGCTTATACCCCTAGATGACAGAACAGATGAAGAGCTATATGTTAGAAACATACCATTAACTTGATGACAGTGAGTTCTAAGCTGTATGCTACTAGCTTTTGATTTCATGTCTCTGTGCGTAATGGACCTTAGGGTGTTTCTGCTTTACTTAAGAGCTGATGGTGTTCTTTAATTGGATAGCTGTCATGCAACAGCAGTCTCTTCAGAAGGTACGATAAAACCAAATCACGCTATCTGGTGCTCTTCTGCTCAAATGCTGCTGTCTTAAGGGAACTTGACAGAGAATATCTCTGTTGCCACCAACAGCATTCCAACATGCTCCCTTCAGCGTCAGAGGTGATCCCCTGACTACAGGCTAGTAAGTAAGAGCTGCAGAGGTGAACCACTGTATTTTATCGTAGTTAAGAGCTAAATAGCCTTCAGGAAAGGAGGAGTCATTACCTACACCCAGACCACACAAACTAATTCTGCTGCTTATCCCATCTGTCTCAGACCGCCCTGGTATGCTGGACTTCAAAGGCAAAGCAAAGTGGGATGCCTGGAATGCATTGAAAGGTAAGTGTCTCCCTAAAAAATAAAAATGAATAAATAAAGCCACAGACAAACTAGTCAGAAAAGCATATGTGGTTCAGCAAGCAATAAAATGGCATTGCCTTATAAGACAGGAGTTCTAGAAGTTCAGAATGCCGTGATAATAAACTCTTACTTTTGATTACCTCTGCAAGGCAGAAGTAATCCTGAAAAATGTAGCCCGTGTGAAAGGGAATTAAGGTGCAAAATGCCCAGCTGGCCCAAGATGTTATACAAAGGAGAACTGTAGCAGCAACAGAAACCTAAATCTGTCTGCCAGGTCCCCACCTAGTACCCCAGAGACTGAGCTCTCCCTCCAGTTGTTGGGTTTCTTCTAAAGTTTTCCTAACTGGAAGATGCAGCTGGGCTCTCTGCTCTAAATGAGGAGCTGAACAAGTGGTCTACTCTATGAAAATGGGATTTTTCTGGTGCTTTAAGGAGCCAGCACTACATCTAAATGCAGTCTAAGTTGATTGAATAGCTTTCCTGTAATAGTTGCGAATGGCATTAATAGAACTAATACACTGTTTAGTTGCTGTCTATACAAATATAACTTTGCTTCGAAACACTTTTCTCATGACTGCTGAACACATTTGTTTAAAACTTTGAGACTAGATTGACAGCCAAGTGACCTTATCTTCTTTGCTCTCTGGTAGCATGCTGCTATGTGCTATAGCAAGGAATTGTGACAGATGTAAAAGGTATCTGACTGCTCCCTGTGTTCTGTCCTTCAGGAATGTCCAAAGAAGATGCAATGAAAGCTTACATAGCAAAAGTGGAAGAACTAAAGGGCAAATATGGCATCTGAGGACTGGATATAGCAGCCACTTGCACACCTGAAACATGCCTTATTTCTAATACTGTGGAAAACTGGTTTCTGAGAATAATTTTAAATACCTAGCATATTATAGTCGGTTCTCTTCATGCCTGTAGTTCAGGGGAAGTTGTGTACCTGCCTAATGTACTGACATATCATAAATTCCTTCTGGGAACAAAATCTGGAACTCATTAAAGTGCATTTGGTACTTTAGCATTTGGTTGTGATGGTCATCCCTTAGAGATTATTCCGAGCTCATCCCTTAGTTGCCATGTTGCAGCTGTCAAACACTTCTTTGTAAGGCACAAGCTAGCATCTCCAGTCCTTGTGCCGCTAGAGGGGGCTCAGTAATCTGTGTTTGGTGCAGTGCAGACTTGTGTCCAAACCAATCTGGTGATGTCCGATACTGCTTTGCCTCCTTTCTCATGTAGATGAGTGGCAACCCACAAAAGCCGGAGCACCACAAAGATTATTGTGACAAGGCTGGGTCTAATGCTGTGTATATCAAGAACAAGGTGCTTGATACTTGTTGCCTGGGGCTTTCAGAGGCTTAGTCAGAATTGCCAAACTGTCTTTCATAAAACATTTCTTGGAGATGGTTGTGGTTTAACCTGAGTTGGCAACTGAGCACCAGACAGCTGCTCACTCATTCCCCACCACCGTTGAAATAAAAACAGTTTAATAAATTGAAATAAAATAAAATCCTAACAGTAAGAAGAAGGAATACACAAAGCAAGTGATGCACGATGCAATTGCTCACCACCTGCCAACCGATGCCCAGCCAGTCCCCGAGCAGCGGCCCCCCCCGGCCAGCTTCCCCCAGTTTATGTACTGAGCATGACGTCCCATGGTATGGAATGTCCCTTTGGCCAGTTTGGGTCAGCTGTCCTGGCTGTGCCCCCTCCCAGCTTCTTGTGCACCTCCAGCCTGCTCAGTCGGTAGAGCATGGGAAGCTGAAAAGTCCTTGGCTAGTGTAAGCACTACCTAGCAACAACTAAAACATCGGTGCCTTATCAATTTTGTTCTCATCCTAAATCCAAAACACAGCACTGTACCAGCTACTAGGAAGGAAATTAACTCTATCCCTGCCGAAACCAGGACGGAGATGTTACTCCGCAACAACAATGTCAGGGTTCTGGAGAGAAGGCAAATACTCAGCACCTGAACACAAAACCTTCCCTGTGAAAAGGTTCTGCAGGCAGCGGAGTTCTTGATGCCCTTGATACTATACTACTGTAAATACAGAGCGCTGGTGTTGCCGTGTACTGGGGCTACAGTGAGGGGTGAATCAAGTGTAGATTGGCTTAACGCTTACAAGGCTGTTCAGACAGGAAGACTTACGGTGATCACCAGCAAAAAGTTTTGTATAGAACACACAGCTGTGACCATCTCTAGTAGGCCTTCGGCTATTTCTGTCTGCCTAGCACACTCTGCTGGAGTTGCTGAGGCCAGAAAGGGAGACTTTGCTTTTAAAATGCGGCACTGAACTATTCCAGCGTAGAGCATGTGAGAATAAAGTCACAATCTTATACAGGAATAAGGCATTCTGTAAAAGAAATATAATTCCCTGCTGTACTGGTTAGCATCTGAACAGGTGAGGGCTTCAAATCAAACTGCCTTCAGATAAGCAACTGATTTATAGAAATAGATAGGGATGAAACCTACCATTACATGTCTGTCTAGGTAAATACATAGTTCAGTACTAAGTTACACAGGCTTTGCGGTGTGTAGTATCTAACTTGTATTTTCTTATGCCACTGGTAAGAGATGGAGGTAACTTTACCTCACATGCTTTCAAAAATGATAACTTCCTCCTTTGCTATTTTTAATGGGCAATGCTCTTGGAGCTACTTGTTCACCCTTTAAAATCTGTTAGGATAAAGAAGGGTTTGTTCCCAGTTCTCATAAGGAAAAAGGTTTCTTATTCTTGTTGTTCTGGATAAGTAATATAAGCATTTGGCTTTTTTACCTCCTCTTGTACCCTCTGTTAGCTATTTGAGATTGTTGATTACATTTGCCTTACAAAAGAGGGCTAAGAGCAGATGTTCAGCATAAGGGATGATTTTAGCTCTTTGCCAGCCCTAAATTCCACAGCCAGCTCCATCTTCACAGCTCTATTTTGTGAAGCTGGTTATCCTTGGAGGATTCTGCCAACCTGTAGCAGTAACTCGTACTGGCAAATGCTTCCACTTCTGCTCTTGTTTGCTGGAAGTCGATGTGCTGTGAGCATGCCGTGCTTTGCTAACGTGCTTTCTGTCAAAACAGGTGTTTTCAGAATTTTTGACTGCTAAAGCAGCAGAGTTGGATTCTGTCTAAAGAGTGGGCTGGGAGTAGCAAGTTCTATATCCTAGTCCTCGTTCAGCTTTATTTCCTCTGTGAGACTTAACTACTCATTGCAGTGCTGCTCTCCTTTCTCATACCTGTCTGGCATTAGGAGAACATTGCTATGTACACAGTGCTTATCCCAGAGAGGGATCGGTCTTGGCCAGACTTTTATACATCGCCTTGTACTTAAAATGAGTGCTGTTTGCCGCTCTATGCAGGTGATGGGGAACTCTACCTCAAATGTCTTTATTTGGGTACTTTATTTTTACTGTAGTAACACTTGCTTCCTGCTTGCAGCTTCACCTTCCTTAGGAAAGTAACATCAGTGGTCTTACTATTTGGAGTAAGCTGAAAAATTGAGGTTGTGGAAGTGAGAGCTATGCAGTAAGAGACTGTATGAAAGGCACTAAGGCAGAAACAAAGGTACTGATGTCTGTGCACAGTGTTTGTGACAAAGCAGCAACAGAAAAGTTGGCTGCACAGCCATTAACTGTGGGTACTACCACTGCAGGGAGAGCGTTGAAAAAGGCTGAACTGAGTCGGGGGGGACTGGTTGTTCAGCAGCAGGGTGAATGTAAATGCAGGGGATGGTGGGCTGCCTGAAAACGTTGCTGGCTTACTGACCGCATAGTGCTTGCTGGTATGGAGTATGAGACTCCTGGGCTGCATAAATAACACTTTGGCAGTAGTGATGATAGAGCGAGAGTGGCTTAAGGACACCTACAAACTGATCTGTAGGTAGAGGTAATTGCTTTTATTAAACTAATACAGTGGTAAAAATAGACAACCGTTAAGGCATATAGCCTTGAGATTTGAAACAGAAGCAGCAGGCCTTGAACCGAAACATAACTTCAGAACCATCGCTCTGCCTGTAATAAGGTGGTCTTGATGGAGGAACAGATGCTTCTGATGGCTGGGCAGTGCTGCAAAACAGGGGATTGTTCTGACACCCGTTCAGGGAGTTGCTGCTATTTCCTCTGTGTTAGATCAAAGAAAGGCCAGCAACATCCTGATCCTTGCCGTGCTTGCGAAGGGGAAAAGACGTGCACTGAAACAAGCCCAACACGCAGGAGGTCAGAGGCCAGCTGGCACGCATGCACTCAGGTCTGGTTTGCTGAGTTTGCGGAGTGTGCAGGACAGAATCTGGACTTTGGATATGGCAATAATAAAAGTTAACTTGCGTCTGTGATAAGACAGTGTTCCTTCTATCGCACTTCTACTATTAGTTCTTGCACAGAGAAACTAGTTGATCGGTACCCAGTGCAATTAGAGATAAGCTGTAAAGGGGATGTTGTTTTCCTTGGTATTTTTTTTTTCTTGTGGGTTTTGCTTGCTCTTACCAAACACATGTGAAGGTGCAACACCCCTAGCACAGATTTAACAAATCAGTATTGGTGTGCTGCTTAAGGCCCATAATGCATTTTTCAACCCTGCAAAGTTAAGTTTTCTGTTTGACTAAAAAGCACTCGGAGGCTGACTGCGGTGTGCAACTATCGCTCTGTCAAAACTCTTCAGTCCTCATCTGGAGTGATCTTGTTTCACAATGCAAGTATTTTAACCTTTGAACTTATTTGACCCTGATGATACTGCTAAAAGCAAATGACAATTGTATTTGCTGTCGTTTAAAATATTTGCTCTGCCCTCTGAGTGTTCAGAGTAAACAATATTGGGCAATACCGCTTTGGGGTGATTGGGCATCTGAGCCGTCTTGTGGGATTGGTGGGATTGATTATAAATTGGGGGAGACAAAAAAGAAAAGGCATTTTGGCTTGGATAGGTTTCTAAATACCACAGCTGTCACCCAAAAAAAGGTTATGCAGTCTTCCAAGCTGTCAAAGCTGCTTAGAGGTTGATATTACATAGACATAACACGTTTGAGTGAGAGTCACAGTAATAAACTCAGAAGTGTAAAAGTTGATAGAATAAAAGATAGAATCTGATTATTTTTTCCCCCTACCCATAAGTATATGAAGTATCTTCAGACTCAGATAACTGATTTAGAAATTAGCCAATCTTCAGCTGCTCATTTAAAGTGCAAATAACATCGATCCATTCTAGGCACAAGTCTGTCTTCATTTATAAGATGAGCTTGTATTTCCTCTAGAGCCAGCATATCTGTGAAAGTTAGACACAGCTTGGTTGTGTTATTCTAGAATGGAGAATTCATGTGGAGTTTGGCTGAAGTGGTCTTTTAACTTTCATTCCCATTTCCATCTGTGGCTTCTAGATTTTTGGTTAGTCCCAGTACAGTTACTTATATTTATTTTTCAAGGTCTGACCCTCTTAATGCTTGTTAGAGCCGATTCATCTCTTAGAACCATCCTGCCATCCAGTGTAGTTTTAGAGCAATCCTTTGCTATCTCAAGAATACCTGAAGATGTCCAGAGTTGTTCTCAAAATCATTCAATGCATCTTGCCTCTAAAATTTGGAAGCCTTCCGATACTTCAGACTGTCTAGAATAATGGAGAAGCCACTGAAAAATACAGAATTGTTAATGAGCATGGGCCTGAGGGGGAACAGCTGGTCAAAATTCCTGGAGCTTGTTGAGCTTATGAAAGAGGTGCTATGAAAACCTGCCTGGAAGTGGAATCAGTGGCTCAACAAATCCCTTCCAATCCTTATGTTAGCGAGGATTACTTTAGCTCTAAGTACTGCCACTGCAACGAAAAGCTCCTTATTGTTATGTAAAAGAGCCCAGAGCCTGCACTGGGATATGGAATGATCTCTCTGCCCAGTCGGTTCTAAGCCCGGAGCTTGTTCTGTTTGCAAGCCCGGATTGCCTCAGACAGGTGATTCCACGCCCTGGAAAGAATGAAAATGACATTACTTGGCTAACGCAGCCGGGGAGACACCTTGTTTGTCTCCACCAAAGCGTGCAAGACACCGACTTGTACCGTGTTCCCCAAAAGGCTGAGATAGTGGTACGCCATCTCCTCCTAACAAACACTGCTTATTTGAATGAGTTCTGAATCCGAGAGGTGAGCTTACCAGTTTAACGTACTTGGTATTTTTAAATACGAGTATTTAGCTGCAGTGATCTGAGTTTTTACCGGGAGAAGAAACATATATATGACAGCTGAGAAACTGAATAATATGGTTTCCCCCAGCTTACGTAGTATTGAAATATGGACCCAAACTTTTCTAGTAGTGCTAAAAGGGCTGGAGTTTTATTTTCTATATTGAATGTATATTTTAAAGCATCAATTTGTTGCAATGGACAGATGCAAATAGTTTGAGGTATGTCCTAAGCAGAACGAGCGAGCACCCAATGTTGGGTCTCTGCAGTATGATGCTGAGGTAGGTCCAGAAACTGATCAGAACTGAAAAAACAATTCTTTCCAGGACACAAGATGTATTCCTTTAAGCCTGTCCTCCTCCTTAAAGTCTCTCTTCTTATTCTTAGAGTTAGTTGGGGTGGGGGGTAAAGTCACTGTAACGAACTGTCATATTATCAGCATGTTTCTAACCCAGCTGTGAGCGCCGGAACAGGTACCATTTGATTCGGATGAACAGTAGGATCCCAGACCTCGGCGGCGGGTATTATTGCCATGTCCAGCAGCCCGGGTCTCTCGCGCACGTCCAGCAGTGAGAGGGAAGTGGGAGAGCCTGGGGCTGCGGGGACGCGTGGCAGCCCCCGGCTGGGTAAGCAGTCTGCCTTCCAGTGGCACCGGAGAGGTGTCCAGGCGGGAGGCAAAGCGAAACCATCTGGCCCAGGAGCTGTCTCCTCTTTACGTGCTTAACTGCATCTCTTACATGCTAGGACGAGGCTGTCCGCTTGGCTGCAGTAACCTGCAGCGGTGGGAGGAAAATCGTGAGCGAAAGTCTTTGTGACAAGGGGTTGGTCGGAGCTGTACTGGCCTCGGTACAACCCAAAACCCCCTTATGGTACATATGCTGCCTGGGGCGCTCTTCACTGAGGATGATTGTGCCTGTGTTCCCAGAAGCTGCTGGTCTTGAGCAGCTTGCCAGCAACTAGCTGACTTTTTGCCCCATTCCAGAAGCTCTGTTTCAGCCCAGCTAGGTTGAACCCAGCCTGAGCTGAATGCAGCTTCTTCAACTTGGATTTTCAATCTACCGCCAGGAAAACAAACAAACAAACCAACCTGCAAAAGAACGGTGACACAAGACAGCTAGCCTCTTTCTTCTTCCTCATAAAATTTTCTTCATGCTCACTTTTTGGGGAATATACGAATAAAAGCATTTTGCCCCTCATACAGGCCTCGGGCATGTCCCAAAGACTCAGTCTGCAAGATGCCAAAGATCTATTTATCTCCAAGATCAGGTCAACTTCTGTCTGGAAAGACACCTTGAAATAGGGATCCGATAAAAATGAGGATTTAAATGCCTAGCCAGATCAGTTGCTACGCTGAGAACTAAAGACGTGATCAGAAAGAGTTTTATTCAACAGATAAATGTGTTTACAGAAGTAACCAACTTCGAGATTAGACGAACCTGTACTGGTGGTGACTCAGTCGCCCGTGTTCTGCTTCACCTCGAAGTGAAATACTTCACCGGGTAGCCGTTCCCTAAGCCCCGGTGACTCTCAGACTTCAGTCCTGAACCTTCTCCAGGCTTCTGCATGAGGAAAGCTGGAACAGATTCTTCAGTGTTCAGCTTCTCATGGTTTTAAATGAACCAGATGAAACTATTTCCATGTTTTACAACAGTCTCTGGTAATTTCCATTATTTATGAACACATTTCCCTGAAAAC
Source organism: Pygoscelis adeliae (assembly GCF_000699105.1). NCBI lineage: Eukaryota > Metazoa > Chordata > Aves > Sphenisciformes > Spheniscidae > Pygoscelis > Pygoscelis adeliae. The sequence goes on from NW_008825100.1 coordinate 1,124,288, forward strand.
TTTCTCTCCAGGGATAGGATGTGAAATACTCACTTAAACAATAGAGAAAAGGGACTTTCTAAACAAAATAATGAAACTGGCAATATACCAAGAACTCTAAATTAACACAGCTGAACCAAAAATACATCTGAAGTGCTTCAAAGGTCATTTACCATGTTGTTATGAAGTAGGTAACGTATTTTTCAGGCAAAAAAAAAAAAAAATCTTATTTTTCCTTTTAAAGTACTGAGCTCTTTTTATTGTAAAACACTGTTTTCACACACAATTTTCCAAAATAATCTCGAGGCATTTTTCCACAATTTGTCTTTTCTTCAATCGATTCTGTTGTTTTATCTTGAAAAGATGGAAAATATATTTGGCTTGTTTTGTTAGGAGACAGTGAAGATGATAAACTTATTTTTCCATTTGAAAAAGGCACACAGTTCTAGCAGGCTTCAGAAATCCAGACACCTTTACCAGAAGGTATCTCCAGCCACGCAACAGCAGAAACAAAGAGCTCATAAACTGTTAGTAACTGTTCTATTAACACAACTGTTACGATCGTTCTCCCCTCGGTGACTTCAGTAGAGTGAGTCTGAAAGTACCAGTTCAATTCTGATATTAATTACAGGTCAAGTGTAATTCTGGTTTGTATTTTATATTTGGGGAAACTAAATTAAGTACAAAATATTAAAGCAATTTTGTGTTTGCAGCAGAAGTACCATCCCCAAGCTGTCCTTTTCCTCAATGGACCAGCGTGGCAGATAACTGTGTGTCTGCTAAAGGATCCAAGTATGACAGGGAGCTGTTTTAGTTTCAGAAGTAGCCACTTGAAGTTCCTCCATCTACAAAGCTTTTTATGCACGTGTCTACTCATGTGAGCCTTGAGCAGAAAGGCTCATGTGAGCAGACACGTGCGTACAATATTGCACAGAAAAATATTATCTTGTTCACAGCAGGATACACCTATTAAAAATTTGGGGTTTTTTAAATTGCTAAAGTCATTAGGATGACTCACATGGTTTAAAGGCAGATATATGCTTAATAATTTTGCTAATCGGGAGCCAAATTGCCTAATGCTTTGCGGGATTGAGCCTATGTTACAGAAAGCGTAAGTCATGTGAGGTTTTTGCCAGACAGGAGTTCGTGTATTTTGTCTGGCCCGAGCCTGCGTTTGCTTAGCACGGTTATACGCAAGCAGCATTTGTTCAGTTCATGCAGCAAATGAGACAACAAGACCTGCTTGTGCTTTTTGAGCCAAAAACACATAAATATTGCTAAATTTGGAACTCAGAAGTGGAAGGGTGTAACAGCAAATGCATGTGATCAGTCTGAACACTGCAATACACAAATGCTGTTTAACCTGCGGAATAAGTAGCCCAGGATGTTCATAAAACTGTTCTATCATCTGATGAACCTAAAATGAAAGGGATGTGGTCCAGCAAGTCTGCTAGCTTGGATAACATGTTCAGAAAACAAAAAATGTTGCAGACCACAAACCCACAAAAGAAGTTTTAACAACAGACGTTGCAAAAATTTGCCGTGTTGCAAAAGCAGAAAATCCCAATTCAGTGCTTGATAGAAATATAATCTAATAATGTATACAACTTTGAAGAGAAACAATTAAACAAAAGATTTTGCAGGAAGAGAGAAAGAAAAAGGTCAGAATTTATCATTAAATGCAAAGTACAAAAACTAAAGTAAACATGTTGTTCAGAACGCTCACTAGAAATAGCGTTGCAGAAAACACCCCCAGCCAAATCACAGCAGATATATATATATGTATTTTTAAAGGAAACATAGAAAGCCCTCATGAAATTGTGTAGAGATTAAAATAATGAGACAATCTGTACAGACAACTGATTTGTTCAGAAATGGAAGCTGGAAGAAGGGTAAAGTTAACAGGAACTTCTACCACCCCGTGTTGGAGAAGGAGATCCTTCCCAACTCCTTTCGGCAAGGAAGGGAATGGTCAAATTCTGACCCCAGCTACGTATGAGGGAGGCCCAGAACAACGACCCACCAGGCCATCGCTGGAGCCTGTGGAGTCACTGCAGACGTCTCCGCTGGAATCAAAATCAGAATTTGGCAGTAAAACAGGAGTTTCTGGTGACACAGCAAAACCCAACTTCCTTGGGCTTTTTTTTTAAGCTGTTTCTGCCCCCCCCTCCCCCCCCAAAAAAAAAGGTAGTAAAGCAATCAGTAATGCATTAGAGGATGGCAAAACATGAGTGAGAAAAAGAGCAAGGGCATAAAACTTTATGAGCAGAGACATTTTTGCTGACGGTACAGGTAGATACATAGGTTAAGTACGCTGGTAACAGATAAGAGTGCGCACACAGCCCGAGGCGAGAGGCCGTAATCACAGCGGGCAAGGAGGAGAGCCGGTGTCCGGCGGCCTTCGGAAACGCAAACACCGGGAGCAGATACCGCTGGGCAGCTGCAGGGGAAGGGCAGGACGGGGTGTTACTGTATTCTGTGGCTGGGGATCGCTGTGCACAGCCCTGCGGCCCCAGGAACCGTTCCTGGAGCGGTGCAGAAGGACTCCTTTGCACCACGCTTCTGGTGAAGTGCAACGCTCGCCTCCTGAAGGGCTGCGAGCCCGGTGGGTGGACAAGCAGGTCTCGGCTTGTTCCCCGTCCCATGAAGGCCCGGCATCGAGGCCATAAACGCTACCTCCAGAAACAAACCTCGAGCTCTCCGGCAGGCGGGGG
>NW_008825100.1:1127745-1130963 GCF_000699105.1 Pygoscelis adeliae
GCCCCCCCCACCTCCCCCCCCCGCCAGCACCGGGGAAGCCGAGCCGTGCCGGCTCCGGGGCGAGGAGCCGGGGCCGGTCTGCGGCTCCTGCCGGCAACAGGAGGAGAGCCCGGCTGGCTGCAGCCCAGGAGGGCCGTGGGAAAAGAAGGGCAGTGCTGGTAATTGGGTGCCCCCCCCGGCTTCTGCTGCCGCCTCCCCCGTCCCAGCCGTCGGCCTCCATCCTCCCAGGGGCCGGCGGTTTCCTCCAGCCCTGCCAGAGCAGGAGGCTGTGCCGCGGGGGCCACAGGGCAGGGATCCTGCTCAGCCCAGAGCCTTTTGTGATCCTGAACTCGGGCTTTTACGTGGGAGCATTGTTGGTGCAGCTGAAGAACGGGGAGACCTTCACCCACCTTTCCTTTCTCCTGGGTACAGCCTGTAACTGCATTGCCTTCCCCTGCAAGAAGGGGTTTGATGTGCACAAGCAAATCATTTCAAATGCTGAAGTCCCACAGCTTTGTCCCTCTGGTTTCATTTCAGCCTAAAGTAGTGTTGTTAAGTCAGGTGTTTTTCTTCCCCCCACTATCCTTTAAGGCGCAGAGGCTGCTGGCACACCGGAGACCGCAGAAATCCTTCTTCGAGACGCTCATCAGGAGCCTGATCATCTTGTGCGTGGCGATAGCGGTGGTCTTGTCATCCATCTCCGTCTGCGATGGCCGCTGGCTCTTCGCGAGGGGGCAGCTCTTCGGACTGTGGCACTTCTGCACCGTTAGCAACGGCAGCGTCCTGAAGTGCGTCACTGACCTCAGCCTGGCCAAGGTGGAGGGGCTGAGCGTGGGGGTGATTCCCATAAGAAGCATGGTGTCCTTTGCCGTTGTGGTTGCCATATTTGGCCTGGAGCTCCTGATGGTGTCCCAAGTCTGCGAGGATGCCAACGCAAGGCGGAAGTGGTCGATGGGCTCGGTTCTCATCCTCGGCTCATTTTTGCTGTCGGCCACTGGGGTTCTGAGCTTCTCCATCCTCGTGAAGGATCACCTCACCTTCACAGGCTTCACGCTGACGTACTGGTGTGAGTTCATCGCTGCCTTTCTCTTCTTCCTTAATGGGATCAGTGGACTTCACATCAACAGCCTCACACACCCCAGGAACAGGGTAGGCAAAATCTAGGCACAAAGGGTGTACCTCCACCTTTGTGTAATCAGCTTTGCCAATTAGACTGGAAAAAAGGGAGTCTAATGAAGCTTGAAAAGGACACCGTGTCTTAAATTGTGTGCAAGGAGGGGGAGCATGAGTCAGTCGTGATGCCTGTAGAAGACATACCCACCCACTGGTCAGCGTGGAGGGCTGTGCAACACGAGCAAAGCAGAGACTGAGACTGGCTGCCGCTGAAATGCATTTTTCTGGAGTGGTTTAAAGAAGAGGGTGTCCCGTTAAACGTGTGGAGGGGTGGCAGACATGCGAGCTCAGTTTTGAGGCTTACACAAAGCCTGCACTGCTGTGAGTTTGGTGTTGCTGGGCTTTCCCCTGTACTCTGGAGCCTGTGAAGAGCATGACACAATTTTGGCATGTCTCATGGCTTTGCTCTGTCTCAGGGACAGATGATTTGTCCTGGCCATGCTCACTGGCATGGAGTATTGAAAATCTTCACTGGATCTCACTCCTCCATTTCTCTTTCAAAAGAGAAGGCACACAGGTCTTGATCTGGTCACCAGTTTTGTTTCCTGCTGGCACAGTCCCTGTATCTGTCCTTTCCTCTGAGTTTTTTGGGGACGCCACTGCCGGAGGTGCAGGGAGATGAGCTGCCTGTAGGATACGTGCCAATAAGTCGCCCAAACTGACTCTCTCGCAGCCCTTGCAAAGTTCACTGTAACGGGGCATTTCTCTTCCTGGTTTCTTTTTTGTCCATTTGGGGCAAAGAAGGACAAGCTCTGCAGGGGGTTGAGGTGGGCATTGTGGCTGGGCAGACCATGCTGAGACCACTGCACCTTCTGGCGTCTGTTTCTGGTTGTCGGAGTTTCCTCCTAGGGCAATGGGAAATCTGCTCATCCTGTAGCATATCTTCTGGGAGGAGAAAGCTCTAGGTCCTCCTGACCAGACCAAGTCCTTTTCTTCCCCTGATTAACAGTGGGTCTGGGAGGAGAATAAGCCCAAGACTGCCTCAGGAGAGGCTGATGGGGGCAGCTCTAATCTGTCACAGCTGATGGAAGTCCAAAGAGACTTAGCCAAAATTATACTTGGTCTGGTCTTCCTCCTGCCAATGCCTGAGTCAGGATGTCTACAATTGCTGTAGCTTTGAAGTTCCCCATGATGTCTGATGTAAAATGAGAAAAGACCTCAGAGGTTGGGTTGCCCCACATGGCCTCCCTGCCCAACATACAGCACTCCACTGACCACAGATAAAAATGTCTTCAGACAATTTCAGGGTCTCTGGTTTAATGTTTGTTTTGTATCCTCTGGTAAGGTTGCTTGTATTTTTGTGTTAGGACAAATGTTTCTACATGTTTCATCTCTGTAGCTTGTCTGATAGCTGTTGAGCAAGGTTTTCATTTCCTGTGCAGCAAGTTTGACACAATTTTTCACCTGAAACAAAAGCAGCATAGCACAAGGGCTGAGGAGGCTGTGTAGGTGAGCCACGAGTAAACAACTTTGTCTTTGAAAGCTAAGGATCTTGAGTCCTCCCTGAGCATACATCCGCACTTGCTGAATGTGCTCCTGTGGACTCGCTTGCCTTCATGAGGACAGCCTCCATTCCTTCTCAGATTTCTGCAACTTTTTAAGACAACACTCCTGTTGTCTTAAAAACCTGTTTTGCGATGCAGTTTCAGTCCAGGCTTACTCTGGACAGTGCCAGTTGTGCTTTTGCACATGAATCTGCCCATCTTTCTAGTGAGATAATGCACAAAGCTGTGCTAGCCAGCCAACTCCTGAAGCTCTTGCAATGTTTGGGGCTCTGTCAGGGTTTCTTGACCCACTCTCAAGGACAAGGACTTGTACCTTTAACCTGCCTCTGGAAAACTGCGCTGTGATTGTGTTTCTCTTTGTGAAGATGCTTTTGATTTGCCGAATTTTACTGTTGAACACATGCTAGTGGGCTGAACTTGCAGATGCTTGTGTGAGCAGTGCTGTTGGCTTTAGCAGAGCCACTTACCCCAGAGAGATTCTGCAAGGTCTGGTCCCAAACCGTTGCACTTTGGTGTTACCAGGTGGTAGAGTGCCTTAACTAACCAGTAAATCAGTTGTGG
>NW_008825100.1:1131000-1132481 GCF_000699105.1 Pygoscelis adeliae
CGACGTCAAGGATGTCCATGGCTTGTCTAGAAACATGGATGTAACTTCAGAGTGCCGCCTTGGTGACATCCAAAACTGGAAATCAATTCCGCATGTACTCCCCTTTGTGCTAAAGGGAGGCTGTGCCCCCAGCCCTTTCCCTGGGGTAAGGCAGCCATAGCCAGACTGAGTCCCAGGCTGGTGCCTCCCGCTCGAGTTAGAGTGAGGCAGTGGACAATTGGCCATTGAGTTCACCCATGACTTGGTGCAATTGTGAATACTTTTAGGATGCCCGCTGCTAGCTGAAGAAGAGGCCTTTTGTTGGGGGTATGGAATCCCCTGGGGAAAATACAGTTAACTTTTTTCCAACTGGCTTTGTATAGTACTGCTTGACTTACTAATGCTGGGAGAAGATGAGTTTTGATGGCTAAATACTGCAAAACAAGGTTGATTGTCTCGGAGACATCCTTATATACAGCAACCTGTGCAACAATGGGTAATTGTTCATTTTCTGAAGCCTGTGGAAGTGTCAAGCAATATTCCTGAAGTTTGTTAAATAAATTTCTTTGAAATAAGATAACTGTAATCTTCTCTTTTTATATTTAGATATTGGGGTGTAGATTTAAGGGGATGAGTGGGGTTTATGTAATCTCCCAGGTGCCAATTCTGTGTGTTTACCCAGCTAGACTGATGAAGAAACAACTGCTTAGTGTTTTGCCAAGCTCTGACCAAGGAAGCCGAGGCCGCGTAGCTGCTGCACACACCCCTCTCCTTTCCCCTCCAATGTGTCCACACTAACCCAAGCAGCCAGCACCACTTTCTTGTCTTGCAAAACAAGAGGGGCAGTCAGCTGTGCTGCTTCATGGGAATTAGAGATAACCTTGTAGGCTCTTAATGATTTCCTGCTGTTGCATGTGCTCTGTTTACCAGCTAAAGAGCTCTTTCCTGTGTCCTTCACCTCCCTTTTCCCACACTGCACCCTGTGTTTGAAGCATCCTCGCTCTTTTCCCCAGCTTTGCTTATTTGGCCTGCAGAAGTGGTATCTGAGCACAAATGTATTTATACAGTTTTTCCCCAAGCTCGCTGTACTAACAGGTTTAGTTAAATGCCAGGAAAACAGATTTCCAGCTTCACCACTGAATTAGTTTATGTAATCTCAAGTAAGTTAATTAGCACCTGGTGTTCTCTTTCTGATGGGAGAGGCCATTGGCCTGTCTCAGATGGTTTAATATCTCTTAAAAGCAGGATAATGAATATCACCTCCTGCTAATGAGCTGTTTTAGACTTGCTCAGTTACTACCTTTAATTGGAAACTTGTGCACAAACCATTGCTTGTAGATAAGAATAAGGAAATAATGGTATGGGGCATGCTAACTGTCCTGACTGTTACTGGTATTTTGATTTTAAGTCTACAGTACCTTCATCAGCTATGCTTAGAGGGACACCTGGTTTGGGGGTTGAGCTTTGCTTGCTTTTGTGAGTCAGGGGAAGATGATTACAGG
>NW_008825100.1:1132539-1159627 GCF_000699105.1 Pygoscelis adeliae
AGCCCTTCTAAACCTTCCATGTCATCTTGCACATGTAAGGGCCTTGTTTCTGGGTAAAAGGAAGGTCTGCCCTGGGGTGTGTCCTGAAAGGAGTGTTGGCTGGATTCCTGGAGCCTGTCACCTTTACGTGGATCCAACCCCTCTGAATTGGCACCACCCCCTTCTGAAACAGTTAATTTCAGCTCCCCTGATGCCCAGCGAGGCGTTACACAATGTAATTATTCACTGCACAACAATACTGCTTCTTGATTCTGACAGTTTTGGTGGGAACTTCCTCGTTGCTGTCTTGGCAGAGAAAATCCATTAATCACTTCCTCTTAAATTCAGTCTTAGGTCTTGGACCGCTGATGTTTGGGCTGCTGGAGCTGCTGCCTGCACCGCTGGCTTGCAGAGCTGCAACTGGCTTCTCGGGGGACCTGGAGTGAATAGCCAGAGGCGGTCACCAGTGTCCCAGAACAATGATAACTACTTGTCTGAAAGATGGTACTCAAGTCCTATTTACTGATAACAAACGCCTGCTTTACATTGAATACCGAGGAAAGGGAAGTCGGTGAACTCTGAATATGGAGTTTGTTCAGCCTGCGTCAGTTGTTTCAGGCCGCTGACGCTGGAGTCTGAGTGCCTTGCACCCGTTCATCTCCCACTTTTTTGCATTGCTCACTGAGATTTACTTCCCTGTTCCTCTTCATCTGCTTATAAACATGTCGGCGTTCCCTGAGCTAAGTAGCTCTTTTCTTCAGTATTCTTCAGTACAGTTAATCGAGAGAGATCCCCAGCAGGGAAGGGTGCTTTTTCATTGCCTGTGCAGAAGATGGGCGAGGTGAGAACCCATCCCACTATGGTGGTGTTTGGCAGCAGCTTTCTACATCCAGGTCACGGCACCGTAAAGCCTGGGGCCACCTGCTTCTGGCACCTGCCCGAGTGGACTTGCTGTTCGCAAAGAGCCAAGGACTCCGAATGCTGGCTGATATCCGAGGGTTTTTATGGAGCCTCAGCTCTTCATACAAACCAGGCCAGTGCTCGATGCCTGAAGCAAACATGTAATGCAGAATCTGGGAATACTTCCTTTTTTTGGTGATTTCAGGCAAGTCAAATAAAACCAAAATGGCCATATAAAACAATAACTTATGCTAGAACTTTTTTTTAAAATGCAAAACTCAGCAGTGTTTTATTTCGGGGCGTGTGGTTTGCCCCTGTTTCACCAGGACTCCTGTGCAAGTAGGTATCACGCTCAGCCTGGGCTCCACCCGACCTTGTGCCATCAGTGCTGGTCCTAACTATGCACTGCAGGGCTGAGCTCTTACACTGGCTTGTGGGAGAGCCAATAATTGCATCAGGTCTAATTAATTACATGTTATTGTATCTCTGAATCTATATTTCTTCATTTATGCTGGAAGAAGGCACTTGCATTTAAAACAAACATCTGCTTTGGCTTGACTGATAAAGGTTTAATTCTCAGACAGGGAACATACAAGTTGTTTCACTCTTCTTGGTCTTATTTGTAGGCCAGAGAGAAAATTATGCTAATGGTTGTATCTTTTTGGAAGTATCTGACTTGCTAAATGTGCTGGGACAGAGTGAACCCCCGAGAAGGTTGGAGGCTCTGCTTGGCTTGGATAAGTCAGCAAGAAGTGAGATCTTTCTCCCAAACGTGCACAGAGGGGCTTTCACTTCCCCCTCAGTCACGGGACTGATCCTGCTTCTGCTCTTCCTTTCACTTGCTTTGGCTGAGTTTTAAAGGACAAAGTCGACTCAAAACCTTGCCATTTCAAAAAACGTAAGTTTAAAATTAATTCCTGGAAACTCTTGCCAGTTCACTGCTTTGTATTTGATCTTTTTTCCTGGTTATAAAGAGGTTCAACTCTCCCGCTACTGGGTGACCTGCATCGGCAAGCAAAGCTGACTGGGGCAGGGAAGGCCAAAGCGAACCTCCTGCTGAGGTGCCCTTCCTCGCCTGGCTGCCTGCAGTGCCTGCTTCACCGGGGGGATGCAGGCTGTGCGGTCTGTTGGCAGCGGCAGAGAAAAGAAGACATTTTTCCTGAATCTTGGGGTTTGAAACGGTGCTAATAGCACTCAAAAACCTGCTTCTGCACAGGTAATTTAACTTTGAAAGCATCCTTTGAATTTCTCTGTGCGCTTGTCTTCTGGTAAAATGGCAGAAGTCTACCATGAGGGTTTGGTGTGAATAAAAGCTCCTTAGAGCAGTTTTGGCAGAGCAGTCGGGGAATGCCACTTGGTCAGCATTTGACATACCACACGCGTTTTGCCCATGTCTTGTAGGTGACCAGGAGGAGGGAGAAGTGTGATAAACGCCACTTGCTTTCTGTTCAGTCATCTTTGCCCTTGAAGAAAACCAGGCAAGAATTGCCCCAACCGGGGAAGTGCAGATACAAAATCAAGTAGGAGGCTTGATTGCATTTGTCGGATGAGTTCTTTTATCCCTTTCCAACTCAAACCAGGGAAATTTGCTTAACAATTTTATCCTTAAGAACATAAAGCTATAACAGAAGCTTGGATTCCTTGTGACACCGTATTACAGTGCACAGTCTTGCAGATTTCAGCACGCTGTGATCACAGACTGTAAAGAGATTTTTGCCAGCCACTATGGTGTTGTTTTTCATACGATACCTTGTACTGTCCGGTTCAATTGAGTTTTAAATGTCCCAGGGGCTTTCATTGCTTCCTTTCAAAGACTAGCAGGACAAGTCTCAGAGGTACAGACACAACAGGAAAGGGCCATCTTACTGAAGTTTTCTTGGTCACCCTTGGAATATGCTATAATAGCTTTTTTTACCATTTCAAAAAACATACAAAAATCCAAATTGGACCACTGTTATTTCTGAGATCTCCACTGTTACAAGAGGCAAAGGAAGAAAAGTCTCTGAACCTGCCACCATCACTGGAGCATACCTGAGCAACGGATATGCAGCTGGATAGGAAGCTTTAGCTCAGCCATGCTTTATGTTCTCAGTGTCCATCATCCATCACCGTAACAGAAAGACTTTGAATCTTGGTAAATTTTAGGGATGAATTAATTTTTTGTTTCGAATCCATGAGCTGTGTTAAAGGATGGCATGGAATCTTCTTCGTACAAAATTGTACGTCCTCCCAGCTTCAACAGCAGAAGAAATAGAGAACATCTAAAACTCACCAGCCTGGCTTAGCCTGGAACATGTTGCGAGAGCCGCATGGAAAATGAAAGGTCGCATTTAAGGTAGAAATAGCAGCTGAAAAATATTGGCGTGGAAAGAAACACAAATGACTGTGGCCAGAAACCCAAGGAAGAGCATAATGTTTTGGCCCATTTTGCCTTGGAAAATAACTCTGGTACTACACAGGACATAGATGAACAGATGTGCTTCAAGAACCATTGATCTACAGCAAAGTCCCACTTTTGGATACATACACAAGACTCCTAGCACGGTCCATGGGACTTAACCACGTGTATCTGAGCATGGAGGTATCCTCCAGGTGTACAGTGTTAAAGCACGCTTGATCTTTGGAGGGTTGCTCTCCTGTGCTCTGGTGGGCTCGACCTCACTATTTGCATCTCTTGAGTTAAGCCACTTCCTCCGTTACTTGCTGAGGTGCTGACATGCTGACGCAAGTGTTTGCTCAAATGCCACTGCCTCCATTTTCTCTGAACTTCCAGCTGAACCTAGGTAGAAAGGTCACAAAATACTTAGTTCAGCTAGTTTATCTTGGAGCCCTGCATTGCGGAGAGCAGTATAACAGTAGAAGGAGAGCGGGTTACCTTTGCCAAGGTTTGGATTTATTTATTTAACCCCCCATTTAAGGGGTTAGGGTAGGGCCTGTTTCTTGTCACTTCTACTGATACTGTTGTTGCAGCTACGCAATTTTCTGTTAACCTGTTTTTCTGTTTAATTGCTGGTGAAACTGTTCACAGAGTCCAGCTGTCCTTAATAAGTGTTTGGTTTAGATTTTTCAAAGATTTTTATTTTAGTTATAAAAATGGGACATTTTGGCACTCAGGTAAAAAAATGCAGATTTTCTTTTCAAAACAGCTTTTTCTGAACCCTGTTAAAGCACCAGTCAAAGCATTTCAAACCCCTTCTATTTCAAAGCAACCTTTTCTTCCAACTTTAAGCACTGGTATTTTTTTGCTTTCTTCCAATAACCTCAGGATCTCCCAGGTTTGGATAACGTTTCCCCCCACCTCTACCAGCAGCAACATTTCAGAGTGCAAGTTCTAGCCCAGAAGCCTGGGAGTTACCATACGACTACAAAGGAAACGGTCCCTCTTCCAAAAGCTTTACCTTATGAGAGTCCTAATAAACCTGGACTGGATACAGCTTTTGATAAATTCCCTCCCAGGGATCAAGCAAAGAAAACAGACATGGGATGACAGATAATAGCACCATGCGTCAGAACCAGTTGATTGTCAGTGTGACCGTGTGCGGGATGGTACTCCCACCCTCCATTCCCAGACAGTAATAATGCTATCTGATTTACAGAAGGGCTGCAATAGTTGAGAGGTGAAGTTTGCATCTGGCATACAATTACTTAGGCTTGCCAGGTCTAGGAGGTATTTCACGGTGACGTTAGGTAGCTGGGAAGAAAAGCCTCAGATAAAACATGTAATTCATTGGAGAATGTATCCTACTGATTAATGAGGCATGCTTGAACAATAAAAAAGAATATTATACACACAAAACTCACCTCACCATTAAGAAAACAATAAAGTACAGCCACGACAAAGCCCTAAAAGATAAAAGAACCGTGGTCACAGAATTAGAACTGCAGTTTCAGCTTTTGAATGGGGATGAGGCGTCTCAAGGGAAATCAGACAGCTTGGTTTTGCCATTGGGACTCTGCTCTGTTGCAGAGTTATATGTTATACCTCGTTTTCTTATTTTAAAGAAATAATAGCTTGTCAAATATTACCTGGAATGATCCAAGAGCCAATTCGAAAAACAGCTGAATTTCCATTGTGCCGCTGCTTGCATCTTCGGGGAAAAAAGCAAAGATGATATAGTGGACCCCAAAGAGAGGGATGAGGAGAAGTGTTGACTTTGCAAGTCTCCTGAGAATGAAAACAGAGGGGAAAACTGGTGTAGAAGGAGCAAGAGGAGCTCGGGTGGGCTCATGTGGCATAAAGTCGCGATGTAAGGAACATACTTGTATTGGTTGAAATCACTGCTCTGTCCTTCAGGTGAGCTGAGCTTCCTCATCAAGATTCTTAAAATGTTGACAAAAAGAATGAAATTAATCTGAAAAAAACAAAAGGAAGGACGTGAAAAAAAGCCCAAACAACAAAACCAAATGCCCAATAACCACTTACGTAACTGCCAGGTATCAGCAGAGCCAGTCTGGGGTGTTTTGGCTGAGCAGGCAGAATAGAGGGGCTGGGGCTGGCCTGCCCACATCCCTGTCCCCCTTCCAGTCCCTCCCCCTCCAGCCTGCCCAGCCACCGTGGGCTCCAGTGCCGGTTGCTTTCCCCGCCGGTTTGCTGCAGCTTTAGTTATGGGGACGATCAGGGCTTATTATCCAGACAAATCACCAAAGGGCAGGGAGACCAGCTGCACCGGTAGGATCCCTTCTGGCTGAGGGGTTCAGACAGCCTCTGCACAGTCTGGCCCCGCTTCGGATGCCAGCAGAGGGACAGCACCAGAGCTGCCACTTGCTAACTGGGACTGCAAATGCCGTTTGTTCCCTGCCAAAAGACACAGCATGGTTTGGGATGATGGAGGCAAAATGGTTAAAAGTGGGGATAGGAGAGAGTCGACACTGAAGTTCTTCCTTTTGCATTTTCCCCCTCTCCAAGGGTGGGTATCAGATAAAAATGCTGATCTGCTGCTTGGTTTGGGCGAGGGTGAAGCAATAGCTGTTTCTGCTCATTTGACCCTCAGGCAAAGAGCGGGAGTCACCCGGGAGGCAGAGCCAGGCCGAGCGCCTCGCTCTCACGGCATCAGGGAGCGACCTGGGCTTTATCTGCCCTTTGCATCAGGGCTTCGGCAGCGCCCTGCGCTCCTCCTGCCCCCGGCACTGCCCGCCGACCCACACCAGCAGCCCTTTTGCAAACACCCTGCACCGTGGCAGGCCCTTAACCCTTCCCTACGCCTGGAAACACCATCGCAGCGATGCATTCTCTTCCTGGTGGCTTGTACGTGCCTGCGGGTGTTGGAGCAGGGCTCTGAGGTGGCGGGTTTCCCTAAGAGAAGCGGGTCTACTGTAGATGGGACAGACCCAGGATGTCCCTGGGTTCCTGAAATTGTTCGATGAAGAGGGAGCAACTGTGGCTGCGTGGTCTGAGCTGCTGAGGGTGTCTGGAGAGGGCTGGAAGTTTGGGGAGCTGGGGAGGGATGAGGAAAGGAGCAGAGCTGGGAGAAGCTAGGAGTGAGGAAAGACTGAAATATTTTGGGGGTGTTTGGGGGAAAAGGAGGTTCAGGTCTGAGGACTCCGGGGTTTTTAACCCAGCAGGCCAGGCAAGAGCTGTGTAGGCTGAGCAGGACTTTTTGCTGATGAAAAACTACTGGGGAAGGGGGGAAGGGGGGAAAAAAAAACTGGGAGGGATTGCCCGTGGGCAGCACAGCAATGAATGTTAGCCTAGGAGCACAAAGGAGTTTATCGGTGTTGATTTTCTGCCCTTTGAACTGCTAAGGATTGTGCGCTGTGAGGAATAAAGAGATTAGATCTGAATTCTGAAGGACTGGCTGTTTGTTTGTCTGTGGCTATCGGCTTGAGAAAAGCCTCTTTTAGGTAAAGAGGCAGGGTCATCCAGGAGGCTCCAGCCTTAAGTGGCTAAGCTAGATGTGATCAGGATTTTGAAACTTGGAAGGGGATAGCGGGTGGCCCTCAAAAGATACATTAAGATTGTGCTTTTTGCCTTGCAGAATGCTTGGGCCTTGTTGGCATTTAAATACTGCCGAGTGGCTCCTGGAGCATAAGGGTTGATTAATTAAGAAAAATAAATGCTGTGGCCTCATTAAGTTGATCATGAATCACTTGTGTGGTCTTCTGCTTGTCTTGTGGGGGTGAAGGATTGCTCAGTGGTAAATGGGAGCAGAACTTTAACCCACCATCTCTGCTGCTTGGGTTTCCAAGAGAGCATGCAAGTGTTGCAGTTCGTGCTTTGCAAACATAATGGCTCCTACTGGCAACACAAAAACCTCAATCAACTCTTGGGTTCTCGCTTGGAGTGTCAGCAGGTTACTTGAGAGTAAGTAGCAGCTTGAGTGTTTCTGTACTAGGGTTTCAGATTGATCATTGCAGAGTGGTCTGCCCCAGAACATCTCAGTTGGGCAGAACAACTATCTCCAAGAAGCAGCTCCAGCCCCTTGGTACCTAAGGCTCTGAAGGTGAGCACCAGCAAATGCTCAAACCATATGTGTTGAGTATTATTTGTACCAAACTGTACTTTACATCGCTACTGCCTTGTACTGGGCAGGTTCACACTGAGTTTCAATGCCTATGCTTTATTTCAGTGAACAATACCATAATAGTATAATTGCAGTCCACTAACACGTGGTGCGTGCAGCCTGTGAGCTGCTTTCATTGCTGAAAACAAAAGCTAATGGTCATGTAAGGCAAGTTGTTTTTGGCTTTGCTGAGAGGGGCATTGACCGGGAGACACAAAGGCGATTGTACTGAACTGTACAGCCACTTCGTTTCTCCTCTGGAGCCTTCCTTGAAACAGTCCAAAACAAGCTTCCACAAGCCGGCCAAGTTCATATGAAATCAACAGGATGTGGAAACCTGATCTTCTTCAGGCTCTTGCTTCTTGGAAGGACACTCTAGCTTTGCTTGTGAACTTAGCTTCGGGGCATTAGTTACTGACTAAATCCTGCTGAGCAGAAGTTGCTTAAGCAGTAATTCATGTGTCACACCAGTTCAGGCACATGTCTAAGATCAGTTCATTAACACACTCCTAAAGCATGTTGAGTAGATGATCTCTGACTTCACAATATTTGAAAATACAGTTTGAATCTGCTTGTTCCAGGAAAGACTTACAAAAATAGACAAAACTACAGGGCCTCTAATGATCCACCAGGTATTGGCATTAGCGTTAATGTCCCAACACCTGTAAAAATAGAAGAGAAGGTGCAGTCAGTTACCAAAACACCGGTGTCTTTTCAAAGGCGTTTAGTCTGTTTTGCACTTCAGATAGGTCCCTCCTTCTACAAAATTAATTTCCTGTTCTCACTTAGCTGCACAACATTTCTGACAGAAAACTATCCACCTACACAGGACAAAAGTACATCCTGCCCTTAAAGTACAACCACTGTTCAAAATTTTGGAAGGGAGAAGAGAAAGGAACAAAGTTTCACTGATCAGAAAGTCAAACATGGATGCCGAAAACATCATGGGCTGAATTCATACTTGAAGGCTACCTCCTACCCTTGAAAATGCTCAGATGAAATTGGAGGCTCTTTCTCAGGTTGCTCAGCTGGACCTCTACTCCCACCTATGCTAGGATCCAGGTTCGCACCACAGCAGGCTGCTGGTTGGTTTGCTTGGCTGCCAGCGGTTAGGAATGAGCAGGACCCTGTGGAGCAGCCTGTGCGGGGGCTGCATGCTCCCCCCGGCATGCCACCTTCCCCCCTACACGCAACTTACCCAACATTTTCATGGAGTTGCCTAGCAGTTGCCCATGCGACCACAAACACAGTTGGGGCACCTGCGAGTGGAAAAGCTAGTTACTGCTCCACAAGTCCATCCCAAAGGCAAAACAAACCCACAGTTATTCTTACTGAAAGGAGAACCAGTACCCCATCCGAGGGCGATGAACTGCCAGAGGAACTTCCTTTCCGAGAAGAAAGAAATAACCAGGAGAGTGTGGAGGTACAGTCCCTCCACAAGGAGCCAGCTGTAGTTAGACATGATGCAATACTGAAAGAAGACCATGGTGAGCTTACACCCAGCCTGAGGAAAGAGAGGATAATTAGCTTCTGCCTGGGTTTGTATCTACCTTCTAACAGAGAGAGCGAGCTGTAAATAAATCTTGGCAAATAGAGATTTTACAGCAATTAGGGGACTAAACAGGTGGCCTTGAGACAGGCGTTCACATGACAAGAAAGCAGGACTGGCACTCGTAAATGCATTAATCAACTGCGTCACTAGCAAGAACCAAACGTGTCATGGACACGTGGTTTTGGGTTACTGTCTCACTTAGAGGACTTTCACTAATACTACCTTATTAGTATCACTGGCACTAATATCACCTTAGAGCAGCACGTGAACGTATGTCAGTCTTTTTTTTCCTAAGGGTCAATAAAGACAAGTTAAAATTTGATCAAAATGTTCTTGTTCAGCAACAAAAATCCAGCAAAACTGGGGGGGTAAAACAAAAAAAAAGCCTTTTTGTTTGTTTGTTTCCCTCCCTAATTCTTATCTTTTGGCTTAAAGCATTGAACATTGTCTCCAGTGCTTCCCCCCCCAGTTTTCAAGATATTTTGCTGCCAATAAAAAGAAAAAGGAAAAAACAATTGAAAATTTGGGAGGTTCCTTTTCCAGGCTCTCTGGGTGCAAACCCATATCTTACTATCAGGTCTCACACTGTAGTATGTCAGCAATATTTAATGTGTTCTCGTACTTTTCCTGCCAGCCCCATCTACCAGGATCTAAAATCCATGTAAGAATCTCCACCCTGGTGGTGTATCCTGCGTTCACGCCCTGAGTCACCCATGTTTAGGCATTTCTGGGTCAATGTGCTGAACTCCTGGTGCCTTCTGTGGACATCTAGTCAATGCAATCAAGATGATGAATGCAGGTACCTACTTCAGACTGACCTGGATGCCCTCTGCTCCAATACTTGTAGGGGCATCTATAGCTGGGAGGAACCGTACCTGGGTTTCTGTGTGTATGCTCCAGCCCGGGCTGCTTTTGTGTCCTCATATAACCGTCACCCATGCAGAATCCCCCAAACGGGGAAATCTCAGCCAGGAACAACCAACACGCAGGACTGAGTGATAGAGAAGGGACAGGGCATACCTTTCCTCTCCCATAACCCCTCATGCTGAATGGAAAGCTGAGACAGAGACTTCCTTCCCTGCACACTAACTACTGCTGGGATCTTGCTGGGAAACTGAGGCGTGGAGCAAGCTGGAAGGCAGAGGGTTACCGTGTATGCCCCACAGTAATTTGTGTCTTCAGAGGAAAACAAAACAGCATCCTTGATGAAGTTGGATGAGGCTCGCAAAATGAACGATGTGAAGAGATGCATGTGGATGTAGTTCCTTGTACAGCGAAGTTTTCTGTTACAAAAAGAGAGAGAGATCCGGTGAAGTTACATTCCTAGCCAACAGCTGTGTAGTGTTTAGCTGCCGGCCGGGTTAAACCACAACACGCGGGTAGCTTGTGGCTGTAAACAGCAGGTTTCGATCCTTATTAATGCTAAACTGACAAATTAGGAACACTGTTTTTCTGTCTGTGAAAGGAAGACGAATGCATTTCCCAAGAGGGATATCCTAGAGAGGACTTTAAAAAGCTAAAGTCACATTTGCTCCACTCAGGTACTAAAACAAGCTGAACGTTGCCAGAAGAATTGTGATTTCACACCAATATGCTTGGTCTAGCCTCCCTCCCTCCTTTCTGGAGTAACATGAACCCAAGGTGTTTATCCAGTCCTGGGTGGATTTATTTGGTTTGCCTGCACAGTGCACTTGTGCCTGCAATGTTTTCTGTATTAAATCTCCACATAATCTGGGTCCAGAGGCCATGCAGCTTGAAGATGAGTTTGCAAAGTAGTTGGGGCTCCTTCTGCCCAGAGATGCCATCCTGACACTTACTGTAAGGGAAATTCATTTCACTGAATAAGCAGCAAAGTACAAATTCCAGGTTATAAGGATGCGTGAAGATAAGCTGACTGTCAGATCGCTGCTGTAAACCTGAAAACCTTCCCAGAAGTCAGTGCAGCAACACTTAGAGCAAAGTTTTAGCCACGGTCTCAAGTGGGAAAAAGAACAGCAGGGGGAAAGACGCTCTGCCCGAGGGACACCGAAGTCATGGGAAGATCTCAGCAGGGAGGTGGTGCAAATGCCAGTCTGCAAAATACGTCCAGCTACATTTTGGAAAGGCCAGGAGAACACAACATGAGGAGCAGCCCATACATTTTCTGGGAGACAAGACTCAGAGATCATTTTTGTCACTGATTTCTGTGAAGGTTTTCAGAAATACTTCCATTTTTAACTTGCCCTGAAAGCCACCAGAAGGATCTGTGTCAGCTGAGATGACCAGAAGTCCTGGCCAAACACAAACCAGAGATGCTTCTCCTCACCTAAAAGAGACCAAGACCGCTAAGGCTATCGTCAGCGTCACGAGGGAGGTGCAGTATCCGATGGTGTACATGGTCTTCAGAGTCATGAAATAGGAACGCTGCAGGGGAACATATATTCACATCTTTAACTTTGACTGTCTGGTAGAAATCAGCCCATAGCAAGAGAAAGGTGTCTCCTCCTATTTAACAAATACATTTTCTTGTAAAATCAGCTACTGAAGTTTTACCCTGAGCAACCCATTCTGATCATTTGGAGGAAGCATTTATGCTGAAAAAGGCCTGTAACAATAACCCCACCTGAGTTAAATCACATCATTCAGTCTCTCCTTAACATGTTCCTCCCCCAGGGCCCCAAAGCAGCAGATCTGCAGTCCCAGGCACTCAGACTCACTCTCGCCTCATTTGTCGTGTCATTGACATTGTAGCCACAAGCGATATCGGGTCTTGGATATGGGTCTGACCAACCCTCGCTCGTACAGTTTCGGTAGACAAAACCTGTGTGGTAACAACAAAAAAAGACAAAACCAGGTGTGATCATTTCCAATTGTATCTTTGTTCTCCTCGGGGGTCAGTCACCAACGTGTAGGACTGCTCCAAGAGCAAAGAGAATATTTTCCCCCAGGCAGTGCACTCTGCATAGCTGGAGGTGAAATACAGCCAAGCTAATTATGTTGATACTTGCCCAGTGTACTTGTGTGGGTCATAATATTGTTTGCCCACTCAGGGATGACTGTGATGGATGTGTTTTTATTAATTACAACATAAATAATACTGTTCGGTACATCTGGTGTTTCTTGGCCAGTATTCCAAGATCAGCAAACACATGACTTGTTCAATCACAGATTCATACTCCATGCAAACCTGATATTTCCCTGAATGCTCCCACCCCCTTACTGTGGTTTGTCATGGTCTGAAGAGAACACAAAACTTTAGATGGTCACAGATTTTTGGTGAGATTCAAATGAAAACTAAAAGGTTTGTCCCCACAGCCAGGTCTGGGCATTATCTTACACTGTTGATGTCCTTGCTTACTTGCAAATTAAAGGCTAGGATGGGATTCCTCTCACTCAGGTTAGCCTTCTGAAAGCTAAATGCTTGAGTCCAACTGTGTCCCTCATGGCTGTCTTTCTAGTCGATGGAGAAAAAGAGGCATTTGCAGAATTCATCTCATTTTCAGACAGACATCTGCAGAGGGCAGTTTGTCTGACCCACTTCTGCTGGGCCGTCTGACTTTTAGACTCCTAAAGCTGAGTGAGATGGATCCCCAGCAAGTTGCAAATGGTTGAATAGGACATGTTTGAACACGTCCATATTCATGTTTGGCACTAAAGTGGAAGTGGGAAGACCTGCCCTACACACCTTACAATCTCATTGGAAGAAAATGACCCTAGCAGGCATGTAGGTTATGCGCTGAAGAGAAAAGAAACTTTTACAAAGAAGTAAAACCACTGCCTGCTGTCCTAATCACATTAATCTGTCAGGTAGGACAGATGTCTGCCACACTTTAGAAACATGGAGTGAAATCTTGGCTTTGCTGCAGTAATGGCAATACTAGCAAGGACTTAGAGAGGGCTTGAAATCAGCAGCCCTTCTTAGTAGAAGCCTTGCCAGAAGGCACCGTAAAAGTCTATTTTTGCCCACACATCTAGCTATAGGGACTCTAGGGCATCCAATTCCTGCAAAACATCCCCGCAGTGTTGAGGGAACAGAGGGAGATGCATGTGCAGCAGCGTTTGGCACCGGTTTATGCTCTTTGGAGCCCTGCTGGGACTGTTGGGACAGCGTCAGGGCTTCTGCTACCTCTGGGCTAATTCTGGTGACCTGACAGCATGTCTGCACTTGATTTGAACTCACCTCTGTAAAACTGCAAGGCACAGCAAACATGCTGAGATCTCCAAGTGGGAAGAGCTCTGGGTGTGTATCAGACTATTATTCTGATGCTTTTATGAACATCTTGTTTCAGCTCAGCATCTTTGGAAAGGCCAGGCTTGCTTTTTAAGCCAGGTTTTCTATACCGTGCTGCAGTGCAGCAACAACAGGAGAGAAACAGCTCTCCCAAACAGTTCTCCCCAACCTGCCTTCACACCCAGCAAGGGAGTGGTATGGTGGCAAATTCTCTACTTCAGCTTCCGTTATTGACACATGTACTTAACTCTGAGTAGAGTGTTGTACTTGTAAACATGCCTGTAACTGTTTTTTGCCTGAGGATGTCAAAGTAGATCAGACAAGAAGAGGTGAAGTTCTGTGTTGGTGTGTGCATGCGATTGTCTTATATGCAAAGCATGGGAGATTATGCAGGGCATACTATATTGATGGACGTGAGCACAATTTTAACAACGCTACTTGCTTATGACACACACGCTGGGGAAACTGCAGCATGTCCAGCTCAGAGCAGACTCGGGGTCTGCAGTCTGTCTAACGACCGGTGCTTGGTGTTTACTGGTGCCTTGGAGGCTTTTGGAGTTGCCTAGGCAAGGGGGAACACTGGCTAAAGGGATGGCTGTGGAACTGGGGCCATTCGATGTGGCCTTCTACTCTGCCTCTGAATCCCCACAGTCGTCACATCTTTCCTCATTTCTTGCCTGAGACACAATGTGCAGGTCTGGATGTGAACTTCAGTTATGTTCCTTGGTTCCAGATTATTTTGTCTCTTTGGCCTGTTATGGGGGAAGGGTCCAGACAATCTGGGCTGCAAATCCAAGTCTAGATGTCAGCACAAAGCTCAACAGCACAGAGACGAGGCTTTGGTCAGAGCTCAGAGCTATCGGCGTCCCTTAATGTATGGGTCTTTGGCATTCGTGGCTGCCCATCTGCTTTGTAAGTGGTGAGGAGAGAAAACTTCTGCTTTTTTTTCAAGCACACAGATCTTTGTTTTTCTTTTGCAAAATTGCTTCAAACAGAGCAACACTGTAGCAATAATTAAACGCATGAGTCACAAGCCAACCACAGTTAAAATCAGAGAAGAATGTGGCTATGAGAATGAGAAGAAACTATTGCTGACTTTGACCCAAAATGCCAGATGCAGAGACCGAAATAAGATGCAAATGCAAATGGACCATGTCTTGGGTTTCTGTTTCAAACACCGTCACTCTGATTATTGTTTATCAGAAGTGGTTCAGGTCTCAGCTTCTCAATAAGGAGCGCAACTAAAGTTTAAAGCTGTTAGACTATCGCCAAGATAATGCAGTGCGCGTTTGAGATGTAATTATGACCTTTGGACGTACAAATTCCTGTTTTCCTCTCCGGTCCGAGGGCCAGAGGCAGGGAGCGGTTCCCTCTAGTGGCTGTACCAGCAGGGATTTCATTTAATACATTTAAGGACGGGTATCACTATGCTAAAGATTTGTGAGTGCATGTCGGACGGATTATTTCCTCAGCGATCTGTGTCTTTGTGTAGTTTATCCTCTGTCTTTAAACCAGATTATAGGATTCAGTGGGCAGCTACTGTTTGTGTGTACAGAAAGTAGCACAGTATTTATTTTAATCTGAATGGCTCATGTCTGATTTTATTTAAAGAGCACTAAGTGCTTCTCCTCTGACTTATTTAATCTTTATTAGACAATCTAATACTTTGTCTCCCATTCCTCCCTCCATAAAACGAATCTGTCTGCTTTTCTGTAAGTACTGGCCCTCATTAGCCCATGCCCTATAACCGAAGAATGAAAAACCCTCTTTCGATTTGAATCATTAACTTGCTAAAGAGAAATGTAAGAACATTTCTTGGGCATTGCTGAAAAGTAGAACTGAACAGAAAGCAGGCAGAAACTCCTACTTAATGACTCATGATTACTGTAGTATACTGGCAATAAATTTCATTTCATTTCTTTCTTAGAAATCCCAGAGAAAGGACAACAAACGTTGCTTGAGCTCATCTCTTTTTGAGTAAGTTGTTTGGTGAGCCATGAAACCTGAGTTCCCATGGATTTGTGCCACTTGTGTGGAGCCTGTCACAACCAAGGGATGAACCCCCAGTGCAGATTTCCTCCTGACAGAGGCAAAAAAGGATCTTTTCCCCCTAACTGGCTGGCTGTTGTGCCAAAACTTGTATGAATGTAATGCTGTGTGAAGTTTTGTCCCCATCAAGCTCAGCTGAGATCAGCCACTGGCTTTAAGAGTTATTAGAAGGGGAAAGACAAAAATAAATAAACACAGAGCCTGAGTGGGGAAAACTCTTTCCTTTAAGAAACCATGCTAAAACCCTGCTTCTCAGGATAGCGTTTACTTCCTGCCCCTTTCTCCACCTGGCTAAGAAAAATAAACACTTAAAACATCTTGCTACTTTACTTCCAGGCTTTCCCAAGTTTAGCTTAGTGTTGGAAATGGAGCCGTTAAGTGACCATCAGTCTTTAAAAGAAGCAGGGACACAATTTCACTTCAAGCTCAGACCTGACAGTGGCATTTTTGTAAATAACACATTTAAAAATAAAATAACAATAAAAAACACCTGGGCAGGAAAAGCTTATTTTTAGCGTTACCTTTTTTCCCAGTCAGCATCTGGAAGAATTCAGGGCAATGAGCGTTGACAGTCTGTCCCACGGCGGACGAAGGCCAGCAGCTCATGTTATCCCACATTCCAGCACATCTGCCTGGGGGGGGCAACAACGAAACACCATGCAGCATCTCCCAGTGGCGAAACACCATGAAATTTCTCCCAACAACACAACACTATGAAACATCTCCAAGTAACGAAACACCATGTAGTATCTCCCAAGAACCGAGGCAGCTACGGGAACAAAGATGCTCAGTACTCTGAAAAGCAAGCTGGATGAGACAGAGCAAGTCCTGCTGAGACCTGTTGAGACCTGGATAGGACAGAACAGGTCCTGCTTGCTTCAAACCAGCCCCAGCAAGCTCCAGGCCCATCCCGTTCTGGTCCTTGACTCCACTGGTCTCTACTAGCCAGACAAAGAGTAACTTGGGCCATTGTGAACTTTGCATCAGGCCCTTGGCTACCCATCTGTCTTCTGGTAACTATTGAATGGCCTTGGAAAGATGAAGGAAACCAGATGTGAATTTTTTAGCTCACTTTTCAGTCTTTCTAAAGCTCCCACTTTGAGCCACCCTGATGTTTTTCTTACATAATCCTTTTGTAAGCAGAAAAAGATACAACTTGACTAGGAGTTTAAACAGCTTTAGAACGATACTGGGGAAAGGGCAGAGAGGAACAGTATCAATGTCGGTCGTCCTTGTACCACCATAAATACTTCTCTGCTTCTTCATCTCTTTCATTATGCCAAGACTGTGCTGGAGTGAATAACACCAATGGACCACTTGCTGGGCTTGGCTGCAGGTCTCAATGGCTTTTCTGCTGCAGGAGAGCAAAACTTCGCCAAGCTCTGCCAGTCCCTGGGACTGTAAAGGGAAGATCATCACATTTACAGGCCAAGGCAAAATGTGGGTTCACACCAATATGCTGGCACAATTTGCCTGTACTACTGTTCTTTCTGAGGCCAGGCCTCTGACAGTGTGACCTGCCTGTTGGAGGGCCCATCTCAGAGCAGCCATTGAACCTGGAGTCCCGCTGGGCCCTCTGCAGGCGTGAGCCCATGGCTCAGTTGCCCTCCCTGTACCTTCTGCCACCTGAGGCCTCCACACCTGCAGGCACTGACCAACAACACCCAGATTCATCCCATTTCCCTCAGTTAGGTGCAGGGGCTGCTTATTTTAAGGTTGGGCTTGTCTTGGTCCCCTCCTACAGTCAGGGTGTGAGGGAGGCTTTTCCAGCTTGGCTGTGTTGCCTTCTGGCAGGGCTGGTAAGAGGTGCATCAGGGAGCCGATGGTCAATGGAGCACAGCATGATGGTGATCTCAACTTAGATATCTTGCTTAGCTGCTAGAAGCTGGCATGGTTGAATTTTGGCCTGTGGTGCAGAGTGTTAATAGAGAAGACCTACAGTTGATGCCCCTTGTGCTACAGAGAAACTGCACTCCTGGTCTTTCTTATTTTGCTTTTATCCATACATAGGCTGAAATAATTCAGGCTGGTTCCCTGTTGCCTCTGCTCACTATCGTTGGTTTTAGCAAAGCCTTCTCTGTGGGTTTTGTAACATGACAGGGAAAAAAGAGGCCACTGGAGCATGCCAGGACCACCCTACGCCTGGCGGGTCCTGGCATGTGCAGAATGCCCTGTACGCTCACTGAAAGCAGAAGGGAGGAAGTGCTGAGTGCTCTCTTCAAATGCTTCATGCTTTATAAGGCCAGCCTCCATTAGCCTGACAAAAATATTTACATTTCTATAAATTTATTGATTTCCTCCTGCACAACAGTCCTAGTGCCTGGAAATACAGAGCTTTTCACAGCCAGGGCACCTCAGCTCTGGTGTCCTTGCTGTGCCAATATTTATAGGACTTGGTAACCGTTTACTTCAAAGCAATAGTTTAACGGCAAATGAAACATCACCTTGGGTGATATTTATGCCTAGCCGTGCTGTTGGGTTATCGAACCTTCATGCCAACACCACTGGCATAAAGTCCCCAAATCAGACTCAGTGCACAGAAAAACCTGGCAAAATTATGGTGTTGGGATGGTCTCTTCCCAGGAGGAGAAAACAAAAAACAGCCAAGCCATTCCTCCTGCAGGTGGGCTTCTTGCCATTCCTCATGGAACAAAGACGGTGCCACCCACCCCCACCTAGCTAAAGAGCCTCCTGGGTGGAGGCAGAGCACAGCAGCACCTCCCTGATATCCCTGTGCTCTTTGGGACCTCCCTCAAGTAGCAAATACAGCATTTCCCTAGCAACAATACATGGTGTCACCATGACCAAGAGGTCTCAGACCTCCAGCAGCTTCCCTCACCTGCTCCCTGCACCTGAGAGAATTATCCCATCTTCACTCATGCACAAAAAAGAGCATGACCATGACTTGGGTTACACTAATGTAACACTTCTCTCTCCTCCAAGCTAACGGTATCACAATGGCAGAGTCCCTTTTTCCTTACACTGCAGGAGGATAAGAAACATTTACTGCTCAGGTACTTTGTGCCTGATTCACCTGCAACTAATCCTGTGCGTTTGTGCCATTTTCAGAGAGATGTGAGCACTGCAGCAGAGACAACACCGTGGAAGCTTGTCCCCTGCTTTGCCCTTCTTCCTGCCTGCACCAGTCAAAGCTTCTGGGGTAGATGCAGGAAGGATGGGGTATGGAAGGTGATCTACACCCTGCAAAGCCGCCTTTCTCTCTCCCTGCACGACCCACCAAGGACATGCACTGAATCCCCAGAGCTTTATTTCTCTCTTCTTCAAGCTGAAGTTCCTGTATGGGATTTTCTGCACACGGACCTCAGACATGCAGATAATCAAAGGTTGGAGATATTTTCAGATGCATTATTTCCCAGAATAAAAGCATTACTCCATAATTTACCAAGGTAACAAACCCTCCTTGAGTAAAGACCAGCAGAAGGAAATCCCTGGGCTCTCTCTTCAGGAACCAGTACTTGTGGAAAGATGTGCATCTTACCCGTGTTTATTCTTCTGGGGACTCACTGCCAGGAGATGGTGTTTGCAGAGTTACAGAGACAGAAAGGGGCTTAGTCACTCTGGCCACTTTCATCTTAAAGCTTTCTGCTACGTGGGTAGCCCTAAGCCTACAGCACTATGCCTTGTTTGATCTGACTTGTAGTGTTAAAAGAGCAATTTTGACAGCCATTGGAAATGCTTTCTCAATGACTTAACACAATCCTATATTTTTAACTTCTCTCTCTGTAGATTTGGGGAGAGGGGCACAGAGGGTAGAATTATCCTGTTCAAAAATTTCCAGTAACAAAAGGCTTCGGGGGAATTTTTAAGATTTGGATCCAACTTAGAACTGGATTAAGTTTCTGCTGAGGAGCTACTATTTGACAGATAAAATGAGACCATCTGTAAAACGGTACTGCCTGCTAATGCTAGTGCTGGTCCACACCTGCACAGTCCTGTGAAGTTTAACTTGTTTGCATCTTCGGAGCTCTGGTGCAGAGGAAATGCAGAGCTCAGCATTAGAGCCATGTCACAGGATCAAAGCAGAAAAATAGATAGGTTGTCAAACCACCCTCCTCTTCGGTGAAGGGCACCGGGGAAGGAAACAAACAATACTGATTTATTCATATCATCAAACTTCTTATATGTAATAAGACAGATCTGTATTCTGGAGTATCTGGCAACCTGCCATGAGGTACCCCGTCACTGCTACATGGGCATAATGCCCTGAAGATGTGCTCACACCCATCAGTCTGCAAGGCTCACAGGGATAAAACAAAGACAGAGAAAAATGCTAGGCATCCTAAGAAACTAGGCAATAGATCTTCCCTCTGAGTCCTGCCTTTGGGCCAGGTCATAGTGAAATGGTTCTGTGTCTCCAACACTCTCTGCTAGAGAGGAAAGCTTTGAAACTAAGAAAAAGCCTCAACTCTTGCTCCACATGGTAGCTTATCTCTCGCCAGGACACCCTGCACACAGCACATCTCACGGGAGCTCCTTCACTTTCCATACTGGTGAGGACCTTGCCATGTCATTGTCCACAAAAGTCACCCAGAAACAGTTCAGTCTGCGAGATGCTGTGAATGACAGAAATCCATCCTTAGTGGCGATGGCAGGTCATGCACAAAAAATAGTCACACCTGTTGGGTCCATCCAATGTACTCTCCGAGATGCTGACCCAGCTGCTGCCTGGGGGAGCTAACACTCAGTTCATAGGCAAGCTTCAATAATTGCTTGCAGTTATCTCTCTGAGACTCCTTGCACGTGAAAGCACTTGCTCAGCTATGAAAAGAAAGCTGTCTACATGATGAGGACTCAGTACCACAAGACCTTCCCAGGCCAAAAAACTCCTTTATATGATGATAAATCCTCTCTGAAATGCCAGAGCTCTGTTATGTGACAGAAAGTTAGAGCAAGGAGGAAGCAACGAGGACCTTCAGGCCACATGATTTAAATGTTGTCTGTTGGTATTCATTGATTTTGAAGGCAAATATAGTTAAGTAAATTTGCACTTACTGGGCTGACTTTATAAAAATATCCTTGTCCAAGATGAGAAGAATTCCAAATCCTCTGCAATTTGCAAGATTTTGTTGCTGATGTGCTCCCTAGTTGTGAGGACTGCAGTTGAGCAGCTGAGTTAGAAGGCTCCTATGACTCTTCCTGTCACAGTAAGGTCAAAATCCCACTCTTGGAGCCTTATAACAGATCTTACCTGGTTTTCTGCTCCTAAATGAGAGATGCATACAAGGTGCATGCCTCCTATGGGAAGGAATGTGGGGGTACCTGATTTTGAGGCCACCCAGCTCACCTGAGAGCAGTTTTTATGCACATTCATTCAGCCTTTACCTGAGCTCAGGAGTGGATCATTTTCGGGCGTTCTGTTCTTCGCCTCCAGTGAGAGAGTCTCAGCACAGTTTTCTTCCTCCTTTTTCAGGACACTCAAGAGGTCGCAGACAGGCGGGACAGCTCTGATCTGCAAATTTTAAAAGCAGTGGAATCACTTTTCCTCTTAAAACTTACATCCCCTTGACAGGATTTACCTTTCTTATGCTCACATTCCCCATGCAACCCTATCAACTGATTGTGGGCAATATTTCCTTGAAATACAGTTAATGTCCTTGAAATACAGTCAATTTTCCTAATTAAGTCTGCTTTTCTACAGTAGTAGCAAGCAAGCACAGACTGAGTTTCTGCCTTCTCCCTTTTGCTGACATTACCATTATTGAGAAAAATGAATGTGTTATTCTGCTAAACTAAGTACACGAGCAGGATGTTCTTCCAAAAGACTGCAGAAACATCCAGGGCACTGCTGGACTTCCCTAGAGCAACAGAGAATTAATTACTTGCCCCTGGCAGTGTTAAACCATAGACCTCGCAGGTCATTTTCCTGCGCACAAGTGATCCAAATATGTCCACTGGTTGCAGACCACCCAAGCCTGGTTCACTGCTACTGATCAGAAAGCTGCAGGAGCCAACCTGAAAGCAGAATCTCACTCAGATTTTTGCGAGAACCTAGAAGGTAATTTGTCCTAAGGTCATTTTCTCACCTTCCCGTCTTGCCCCATCCTTCTGTCTCACACAGCAGTGTTAGTCTTAACTCAATCCTGATGTAGCAATTAAATGTGCAGTTTATGTTACATATAGCTGGGCCAAAATGAACAGTTTATGTTTTATATAGCTGGACCAAAATGAATGTGCAAAACAGCTACTGACCATTAAAATGGCATGTATTAAAAAACATTGCAAAATGATTTGCAGGACAAGGTCCCAGTTGTTATGTCTCGCAGTAAAAAAGTACTTTTACCATTTCTATTATTTTATCAGTTTCTATTTTTGACAATAAAAATACTGAATATAAGCGAGTTCCCATTACAACAAATTAGATAATTCCTCCCTCATGAACAAAACCAAAAATCTTTATAAATTCCCACTATGGAACTTATATGTACATATATATATATGCGTACGTATATACACACACATACTTAAAAGATTAAAAGCAAGTCATCAGGATGTAGTATTTGAAAAGTATCAGATAGAATTTTTTTACGATGTACTCTGTGCAGGAAAAGTTAACCCAGCAGCATCATATTACTACTCAACCTAATCAATCTGGTAGCATTGCTGGTCACTTTCAGATTAGATTTAGGAGAGAGAATGATCACTGAAAACCTTATAATAAGAAATATTACTTTTCTACAATTAAATTTTAGCTTAACAGACATCAACAACTATATTCCCACTCATTTTGGCTGGAAGTATTCTGGGTATTGTATTTCTGAACAAAGTTTGATCTCTTCAGCAGTGTATCATGCCTCATCTAATTGGTCTGTTGCGTTTAACTTCAGCATTTTTCTCCCCTGTCTTAGTGCATCATGAAATAAATAAACTAAAAACCATTTGCTTTTGCATAATGTAATGAATTTTCTGGAATCACACATGCAAAGAATTCAGATGAAATAAACTATCCTCTGATGCCAGGATTTAAATGCATTTTTAATCCATATAATATTTGAAAAAAAAAGATTTAAAAAATCCATTTAATCTTTGAAAAAAATAGAAATGTCTGACTGGAGTAACATGTCTAAAGAAATGTAATTGCATTTAGTAGTTTCAGTTGTTAGCTGAAGGCTGAATTTGGTAATTTCTAAATACTGACAGATTTTTTAACGTGCATTATTTACCACTCTATTGTTATCTATTTGATTACCAATAGTAAAGCAATTTAGTACATTTTCAGAGGTCACAAGTACAAATGTGACAGTTAAGACCTACAACATACTTCTGCTGTAGTATCTCTGTCCAAAAGTTGCCTTGAAAATGCATTAAAAACCAATATTATTGCTGAGCATTTGAAGCAGCCAAGAGAACTGGTCTGGTCTGCATGCGGGTCGTTAAAGATGATACTGCACATACGTAAAAATAAATGCTAGCAATCACATTAGTAATGATCTCAGAAACAGGAAAATCATTCACCTTAAAAAAAGCTATACAACTTGTGGGCACCATTTCCTTTTAAGAAATGTAGGTCCTAAGAAAGCTTTTGTTCTAGAAAGAGATTTAAAGACTACGTTATTTCTTTATGGCTAGAATGAGGCCGCATGCTTTCAGCACATTCAGCTGTGAAGACCACCCCGATGATCTGATAGAGCATTATTTTCTTACATAAATGTGTTGCTCAAGCAGGAATATAGTGTAGTTAGTGCCTTACAATTACTGTTTTACCCCACCAAGTTATGTCCACCCTACTCTTCTGATCAGATACCGCTGTCTGGTAATAGACATGCGAGTAACCAGATTTTAAACCCAGAGAAAGCAGAGAGCCTCCAGGTGCTGTTTTAAAGACCTTGTTTTCCACAAATGCTGTCCTTTGGTCAGGCTTTGCCAACGCTGGCATCTGATGGGGCAGGCTGGGCGTGAGCGGGGCTGTCACAGGTCCGGCACAGCTGTTTGCTGAGCAATGCAAAATCCCGTTTCCCGTGCCACGGCCAGATAACCCTGCTCCGCTGCCGGCTGCGCTCAGTCTCGCTCGTGTTTACCATCCACAACTGGGAGCAAACAGCCTGCCCCTGCGCCTTGAAATCAAGGAGGAAAATGGGCTCCTCTACATGTGGTTTCTTCGTCTCTTCCTAAACAGTTCACTGAAACAGCTCCCAGCTCACAGGCTGTCAGATTTTGATGAGGGGGCAAGACATCCTCATATTTTGTTTAAAGAAAATATAAGGTACCAAAACCATTCCAAACAGAAATAGCTGTGAGAACTAGATGTCCAGAACAGGCAGTTTGTGATATTGGATAGCAACAGCCAACTACAGTTTTTAACCTGTGAAATGAATGGATCTAAACACTATTTAATATAAATAATATTTGCAGCCACAGAATTCACAGCCATTTAATTTGAAAGTAAGTGGGTTTAGTTTAATGAGAGGATTTAAAGGAGAACAAAAGATGCCTGGCAAAATCAAAATAGGTATTTTGAAGGATTAGAAAGAGAACAAGTGGAAGGAGATGCTCTCAGTGGCACCCTGAGCAACGACATCTATTTACAGAGTCCTTTAGGTAATACCTAAGAATAAGAAAACAAAACTACAAGAAAACCATCACAGTCACTATTTTTATTGCAGAAGACAATCAAAAGGCAAAAAAGTTTGTAGATTACATTCACTCTGAATCATAGAATCATAGAATCGTGTAGGTCGGAAAAGACCAACCTACCTTAAGATCATCGAGTCCAACCACTATCCTAGCACTGCCAAGTCCACCACTAAAACCATGTCCCTAAGCACCATGTCTACACGTCTTTCAAATACCACCAGGGATGGTGACTCTACCACTTCCCTGAGCAGCCTGTTCCAACACTTGACAACCCTTTTGGTGAAGAAATTTTTCCTAATATCCAATCTAAACCTCTCCTGGTGCAACTTGAGGCCATTTCCTCTTGTCCTATTGCTTGTTACTTGGGAGAAGAGACCGACACCCACCTCGCTACAACCTCCTTTCAGGTAGTTGTAGAGAGCGATGAGGTCTCCCCTCAGCCTCCTTTTCTCCAGGCTAAACAACCCCAGCTCCCTCAGCCGCTCCTCATAAGGCTTGTGCTCCAGGCCCCTCACCAGCCTCGTTGCCCTTCTCTAGACACGCTCCAGCACCTCGACGTCCTTCTTGTAGTGAGGGGCCCAAAACTGAACACAGTATTGGGGGTGCGGCCTCACCAGTGCCGAGTACAGGGGCACGATCACTTCCCTACTCCTGCTGGCCACACTGTTTCTGATACAGGCCAGGATGTTATTGGCCTTCTTGGCCGCCTGGGCACACTGCTGGCTCATGTTCAGCCAGCTGTCAAGCAGCACCCCCAGGTCCTTTTCCGCCAGGCAGCTTTCCAGCCACTCTTCCCCAAGCCTGTAGCGCTGCATGGGGTTGTTGTGGCCAAAGTGCAGGACCCGGCACTTGGCCTTGTTGAATCTCATACAGTTGGCCTCGGCCCATCGATCCAGCCTGTCCAGGTCCCTCAGCAGAGCCTTCCTACCCTCGAGCAGATCAACGCTCCCACCCAACTTGGTGTCATCTGCAAACTTGCTGAGCATTAAAATTAAAATGTGTAGGCAGAGCTTGGGTTTTCTCAGAGTTTGAACCAAATCCCCTGGTGGGACAAATAGATTGATTTTTCCATTAGTTGCAATGAAACAGTGATTTTTTACATTTGCCAAGAGTTTGATCCTTTCCCAACTTCTCACACCCAGGCTGGACATATTTCAGTCTTGGCTTTCTATGCTTTCAAAATATGAATAAGCTGAGCAGCACCTGGAGATCACAGCCCAGGTTCAGCTGTCCTTCCCAACCAGTCTGAGTGCTCAGAGCTCAGCAGTGACAATCTGCCACATAAATTCCCAGCAAAGTGACAAAGCTAAAAGAAAGAAACCAAACTTTGCGGGTCAAACATTGCTTTGCATTCCTTCAGCCTGAGTAAAGGGAGGCTTTGGTAGTGGTGGGCATTCCTCCTTAGGGGATTGCTTGCTGGTGTAAATCAGCAAAGCTTCTCTAAATGGCATCAAATCTTTTCTCCTTCATCACAGAACCTGTTGTGTTTACCAAAGCAGGTTAGTAACACTGCTGCCTTTATATAGATGGGGAACCTGAGGCATGCCACTGTCTTTATATAGGTGGGGAAAATGAGGCATCTAGCATCTAGCCATCTGGCCACTGTCAATTATTGCAGGAAGCACCAGAAGCAAGAATAAAATAAAAAAATCCCAGCTTCTACACAGACCTTTTTAAACAAAGACACCACGACTTCATGGAGTAGAGGTACACTTACTGAGACAACATGTGATTCCATGCAATTGGGAATAAATAGCTCTGAGCACCTACCAGGACGGAT
Source organism: Pygoscelis adeliae (assembly GCF_000699105.1). NCBI lineage: Eukaryota > Metazoa > Chordata > Aves > Sphenisciformes > Spheniscidae > Pygoscelis > Pygoscelis adeliae. The sequence goes on from NW_008825100.1 coordinate 1,158,102, forward strand.
GAAATCCAGAAGATGATCACCCAGATGGTCCACATAGTCAGTCACAGCCTGTTTCCTTCATCCCTTGCGCACCAGAGGACACCGGGCTGTCTGTATGCTCTCCAGCGTGGCTCTTAGCTCCTTTCACTTCATGCCTTTCCCTCCTCACTTTTCTTCCTTCCCAGCTTTGACCATCCTTAGCCAATGTTTCTCTCCAGCTGCTGAGCCCTAGAGAGCATCAGCAATGACAGGACCCCCCCGTTTACCCCCCAAGCTCTCCTCCTCCTCTGCAGAAGCCTCCTGTCCCAAGAATAACAGCACCTCTGTTGAGCATGTTCCTACTATCGTCTGCCTCCCTTCCCGGCTATTATTCACTGTTATCGACGGGTGTCGCTGGGGAATGATCATTCCTCATGTTCCCATGATAAGGAACCAAGCAGGACTCCTGTGTAAGATGTCAGCCCCACAATAGTAGAGGTAATCAATCAAGGGGAAATACAGCCCTGCAATAAGAGCCCTGCTGAGAAACAGGATTGGAGGAATGCGATTCAGGCTGCCTGCACTGCTTCTGCTCCCAACAGCTCTGCACATGCCTCCCGCAGGAAGCATATATCCCCGAGAGCCAGAAATCAGGAGGCTGGCAGAGCCTGCTGCAGCAGAGCCGGCTACCTGCGTCTCCCACCCAGCCCAGGCGAGCACAGCTGCCAGAGCTGAAGACAACCTCGAGTCTGGGGTAGGCACCAGAGAAAGGTCAAACGGGATCTTGTCTTCCTACCCCTTCCAAAGAGGACTAAATGCTCCCTGGACTTCGCCCTCTCATCCAACATCCAGAGAAACAGGCAGTCTGCATTTCGTCCCGATGCTATACGTTGCAAGATGTCATTGCATTTGGACCCCTGTGGTACCTCGTGGTGGGATGTAGATTCGAGCCATCCTGGGTTCCCCACAGGCAGTTCCTCAGCAGTCCCCTTCCCTGGCAGCAGAGCGCTCTTTGCTTTTCCAGGTTTTGTTTCTGTGGCAAAACTATTGTAAAGGGGCTATGTGCTTACCCTGGGTGTGGGCTGCCAGCTGCCAAGGCAGGCGCTCCAAATCCTTGCTTGCCAAGTTTGCTTGTAGCACAATAATGAATACAGCCTCAAAAAAGAGCCAAAGTTTGCACTGTGCACTAGTGCCCTTTCTTAAAGCACTGCAGTCCTCAGCTTGGTAAAGTGTCTTGAAACACCTTTTACCACCTTTCCCAATTTACCGTCACCCATCACCCCAGGCAGGTCAAATGTGACGAGGGGCTGCCCAAAACTCAGGGTCTGTTCTCCAATCTACTGAGGGTGTGCTCCGGGTCTACCGGTAAAGTCAATGACCATGGCCATAAAACATCTGGCTTGTTACCTGTGCACTGAAAATCCAACTATTGCATTAAGCAATTTGTCCACTGAGCAGCACAACAAAGGAATCCAGGTTTCCTAGTGAGTCTTGCCCTTTTCCATGCCCACTCTGACCACAGTAACTCCAGCTCATCTCTATATGTGCTCCTTAGGACAGCTGAATTG
>NW_008825100.1:1159715-1163072 GCF_000699105.1 Pygoscelis adeliae
CCTCCTCTCTCCCCACATCTCCAGAGCAGGAGTCAGGCAAGCAGCAGTATTTGCTCTGCCTCCATGCTACGGCTGTCCTGCCCAGCTGCCCGGTTTGCATATGCTGACTGCCCAGCTGCCACGCTCACACAGCGTCATTTCCCTTGCAAAGGGCAAATGTTTCAGTCTTCCTTGCCCCTGTCCACACTAAACTTGTAGTAACTTTCATTTTTTGAAGAGCTCTGCTTTCCCACAGAGTTTGGTTGAAATTGGTCAAAGGGTTAAATAAATTGTTAAAAGGGGGTCTGAGAGACAGCCAGACAATGTCATTACAGTAGTCTGAAGAAACCACTTTGGCAATGCTGCATCACCTCGGTGGGGTGCCAAGTCATTCTCTCTCTTCCTTTGGCTCAGGGAATATTTTATTATTCCATTCATATTGTAACAGCTTCCTCTGAAAGCCACCGCTCTTGCTCGCGTCTGTGAAATGGAGGGAGCTTTGCTCCTGAACATACTTCTGAATGTGGGGCATTTTCTGAAATAGGCAGCGGTTGCCCAGGAGTTTCAGAGACGTGATGTTGGATTTAAACACCAATGGTGTGAATGAAGAGTCTAATATTTTGTGACCTTCTCATTATATTCACGTGCAGGCCAAGCATTTGAAAGAAGCTGGATGCAAAATAAAACCTGGAAAATTCTCACCTGTGCAAACCATTGCTTGACTCGCAGCGCAGCAGAGTCAGCGCAGCGGGACAGACACCACGGGTTGGGAGACCTAAGAGCAGCAGCAGACTACAGAGAATTATTAATAATAATTCACATAACCTGAAACCAGGTATTTGTTTAATTAAACAATGTAGCATTGCACCTGGCTGTGTACATCTACCTTCATTCCTACTCAGTATATCCATTTTAAATTTGCCACAGCTGCAATTTCTTTCAGGTCTGCAAACTAAACCAGAAATGAAACATCTGAATTTGTTAATGCAATCTTGAAAGACTTTTAATGGTAACTTTAGTAGTAAATAAATTACTTTGCTTTGTATTACTCTGATTGTAGGATTGTTTACTTATCAAACACTAACCAACTTTGATATTCAATATTTATTTATTAATACTTAAAATTTCCATTTGTGCTTCAGTATAATAATTAATTTTTCTCCCTCCTTTGCTAAATAAATTGTTTGCAATGCCTCTATTACAGCTTAACAATCAGGCCACACATTTTTCATCTGATGTTTGGAATATAGAGATAAAACTGAGGTGAGAATCACCTATTTAAATCCTAGTTCACAATCTTTATTTATACTAGCCATCCCAAGGAAATCTGCAGATTTGTTGGCTGATAATCCCCTCTTTTCACCTACCTTTTCCACTGATTTGCTACCTCTCAGGAAACTTTACAGAGTGCTTTTCCAGAGGTGCATCATATTCAGGTCCTCTGATGTGGAAGCAGAGACGGATTCTGGTTCATGCTCAACTATCACTGTCCAAAGAGACAGAAGTACATGTGAATTGTGTTTCTGTGGGAGGAGAAATATGTTAACATGCTATTTGCTGTACTATGTTCCCACAGCCTTTTTCTTGGAAACAGGAACAAAAACCCGGCAAACCCATAGACCTAGACAAGTTCAGCGTGGGACACTGTGATTAAGCTCTGGAGCTGGCAAGTCTATTTTCAGTGCCAAAGCGTGCCATGCAAAAACTGTAGCATTTTGCGGAGACATCTTCCCTTGCCCCAGGGAGCCAATTCGGGCAGCCCAGCCCGCTGCGAGGGCTCTCCAGCAGATCCATTCTGCAAGAGAGAATAATTTCAACCATCTCCCCAGCTCGTCAGGTGGAGAATAAACTGTCTGCCTTAGTCTGTTTACTCAGCTGAGGTGGATAGTTTGGAAAAGCGCTAGCTTGCTTTCTCCCCTGATGTTTGAAACGGTCAAAACTCCACCGAAGGCAGATAGCTGCACACATGGAGCTATGAGGAGGAAGAGGTGCATGCACCCAGGAAAGGAAGGCTGAGACAGGAGGTTTGGCAGGCAGGAGGAGGTTTAGGTACCTCTCTGAGGGGTTATGCACCTTTAGAGTGATGTAGCACACTGGGGCACATACAGAGGTGAGGTGAGGACCAGCTCCGACAGAAAACGTGCTGTGAAATGGTGGGGTAGTGAGCTGCCAGAGTTCACACGAAGCCAGTGTAGAAACTGATCCTGAACTTTCTCCTAAACCCAGCTTGAATGCTGTCATCGCTGGGCCTCTCTCCCCAGCCTTGTCAAGGGTGTAGGCGTCTTTCTTTCCTAATCAACAGCAATTGCATTTTACTAAGTATGGGAACTACGTTCTGGGAGCTGAATTTTATGATCTGAAGTTTCTCTTCCTTTCTTTTTTATTCAAACTGAGCATCACACTACTTTCGGTTACATTTTACCTCTGTGTTAGAAATGCTGAAAGAGAAGAATTTTTTCTTAGAATATGTAAGGAAAAAAAAAAGTTCTGGAAATATTTCTGGCTTTCTATATTAAGTGTCCTTGAGATATCATGAAAAAACCAGCAAGGCTATGAACATGGTTTGTCCCAAACGCACATTCATGCCCAAGACAAACATAATACACCCATGACAGAAGGAGCTGGGACAGCCAATACTCTCCAATCTATTTTTTATATCAGTGCAGATTTCTTTGGTGTTTAATCTTTCTCTTTGCTCCTCCACCGACTCTGTTGGGAGTCTGGAGGGCTTACAGGTTTGGGACAACACTTGCAAGGGATGCCAGGGTGTCTTCAGCAAAATAGGTTGTGTCTACCCAAGCCAGCAACACTGCTGTGTTTAATTCAGCATTTCTCAGATTTGTCAATCCGTTCAGATCTCCCGTCTAAAGGAAAAAAAGAAGAAAATTGTGCTTTCCCTTCTCCCTTGTGCACATGCATGTAAAAGTAAAATAATTTATTGGTGGAAAGAGCAATACACTGAAAAATGTTATCAGGATTATGTTTCAAGGACTGCTCTTTAATACTGAAAAGTGAGAATATGTAAGTAGTGGTAAAAGAGATGGTCTTTTTTTAAAATATTGTAATAAAACTTGGGAAGTCTGTTTTAAGCCAATGCAGGCCCCGAGAGACACCGCACGATCCTGACTGGCTTTCCGTCACCTCACCTCAGAGAAGAACCTTTATTTGAGCCTTATCAAGGAAGAACAATTTATGTGTAAATAGACGAGTGTTTTTGAAGAAAGAAGTGCCTCTGCCGTGTCTGCGGCTAAACTGTGGACCCTGAAAACGACGCTTACGAGGAAAAAAAAGGTGTTTTTTTTTTCTCTTTTGTACTTTTGCCGTCAGAGCCAGCTGAACTGCGGCGCTCGCTCCGCGCCGTCCCTGAGGGGATCTCTC
>NW_008825100.1:1163333-1213905 GCF_000699105.1 Pygoscelis adeliae
GGGGATTGTCCGGCCTGCGGCGCATCGCTCGCAGAGGCCCGAAGGGGCCTGGGCGGGAGGTCCGGCACCCCTCCGACCGGGCTGGAGGTTGAAGAGGATGTGGCACCGGCAGGGGTACGTGTTGTGAAACTGTAAGCCCTTCTGACCGCTAAGAAACTCTGCTAGCCTAATTATATAGGGTGGACCTTAAAAGCACGTTTTCCGTTGCTCCTAAAGCACGTCGATGCTTTTGCAAGTCTCACGCAGTATGTAACGGCATTAAACTGCATCCCCTTCTGGTGGTGAGGTGTGCTGGGAGCTCTGTGAGACACAAAGGGGTTAGAAAGCCCCAGTGCTGACAGAAGAAGGGTGATACCGTGTCCTGAGGGGATTTGGGGTGAGTTTTGCCATTGCTTCCAAGGGAACCAAGATTTCACAGCCCCAGAGTTCTCCTGTTGGTGGCTTTGCACAAAAAAAAGTGATGTTAAGGATAGACACAGGTATCCTGGAAAACTTAAGAATATCAGTCTATCAGTCAGAGATTCCAGGACCTTGGCACGTAAACATTCGTCCTGTATTAGCCCTTTGAGGAATACTGCTGTGTGTTATTAAAGTTGGTGAGTAGTGATGGTAGCGTCACTTTAAATTACCGATAAGATTACACCGGGAATCCTTTGCTAATGTAAGTCTGTTTACAGCTTTTCAAAACTTGTATTCCTTATGGGGAATACTGACCAAGAGAAGGAGGACAGCAGTTGTATACATTGAACAACACGAGTGGAAAGAATGTAAGCCTTATGTTTAGAATTTTTTTTAGTATGTTTTTGTCCGAGTTTGGTTGGTCTCATTACCTCAGAAGAAATTTACTGTTGTGCACAGTAAATTTCAGTTCATCTTACAGATTTTCTGTTGCAAGTGGAAAATTTGTACTTGGAGCCATGGAGTGGAAAATATTATTGAGGCCGGGGTACTGGTAGCACATTATTTTAAGCTTCTTGCTTATTTTTTAATACTGTACAAGGCCTTAAATCAAAACAGCACTTTATGAGCTTGAACCACGTCTCAACTTCTGCCTGAAAGATCTAAAGCAGGCTAGAAACCCAAACAAATACCAGAGAAGAGACCATAAAATGTAATGGGGGAGGCAGACCTCTTCAGTCCTCAAAAGTGCTGATCCAGGTATGCTGGGCATCGCTTTGATAATCCCCCTGCCCTTCTTCCCTCAAACTTTTATTGATCAGTGTTAATTTTAGTTTTGGGCCCTTTAAGGTCATTCAAGCCAGTATGAGAGTGTTAAAACAACAAAACAAACACAATACCACTCCTGGTACTAACGATTCAACTTTGGAACTGTTGAACCTTAAAAGTGCTGCCATAGTGTGGATCATACAACTGAACTCTCTTGTCCAAGCAGCTAATCAGCCTTTGTGCCACTGCTCCAGGAACAGGAAGGTGCCTCGTGTCCGGAGCCTGGCAGGAGGGGTCTATATTGTCTAGCATTGGGTGAGTTCAAGTGTGCATTGATATTAATGTGGCACCATCCTGAGCTGCACACCCACCTTCCCATTCATGAAGAATAAATACAAAATGAAGGGTTTTCAACCCCCTTCCTAAGGGTTGAAAAACCCAGCATGGCTTTTGAACTCGGTACTTTTTCCAAAAGTATCTTGTCTTTTTCTCCATGCAGTTCTCCCGTCCATAGGAGAGCCAAGGGCTATGTGCTGTATTTATGAAGATAATTTCTTGTGGAGGGATTGTGTCTGGTGTCCTTATTGTGTAATATTTGCACTTGTCATTAGAGAAGTTTATGTTCTGATAACTGTGCTTACTTAACACAGGATCTATAATACCCGTGGCCTTCTGGGTTTACAGTTATCTTCACTAAACTAATAACCCAGATGATGCTATCCAAACAAAAGATTCAAATGCCAATTTTCTTATCCCTCACATTAATATTTAAAAATAAAAAAATGAACCTGCACATTAACAACCCAAACACTCAGGCGAGATTGGAAGAACATCTCTGCAGAAATCAGTTTGGATAGTGGAATTATCAGAAGAACCTTCTCTGTGCTGGGGGACGTGAAAGAAGAGAGAGAGATATTTTACACAGTCCTGAAAGCCAAATGTCCCCAGTAAGCCTTAGAACAGACAAGGATGCCCAAAGTGCTAGGGCTTGTGGTGGGAGCAGGGTTTCCTGGAATCACTCCATCCTGGTACTTAGCACATACACAGTGATCTCCTTCAGCAGGAAAAAAAGTAACTAACATGCCAGAAGCATGCCACAGAAGCCTAACTAACTCCCTCTCCTAAATGTTTTTAGGCAGTTTTAGGCAACAGATGTTACCAGTGCAAGGGAAGACATTTTGGTCATTATGTTATTTTGATTTGACCCCAGGTGCTGAGGAATTTTAGTACCATTCAGACTCCATTTCTGTCCTAACATGGACATGGTTCAATCAGCCGCCACAGAAATCACAATCGCTAAGAAAGCCTTCAAGAAAATACCCAGTGTCCTTCTGGGCAGCCTAGTGGAGGAACCTAAAAAAAGACATGCTGTCCCCAATCACTTGCTGGAATCAAGTAAGTTTCTGCTCTCTGACTGTTCCCCAACCTTGGAGCGATCCTAGGAGGCACTTCTCTGGGTTTTTTTTTTCACAACTCACAGGCAAAGCTCCCATCCTGTTGCTTAAATTGCATCTTCATGTGAGCCCAAATCATAGGAGAGGTAGTCAGGAAAGAAATAGTGGCTGTACCAATCTTGGCTGACCCTAAAGTTTTGGGGTGGCTTGTTGATGCTAAGAGAGAAACTGGCAACAGGGTCATGGCTCTGCTGGGGTAGTAGATGCTGCCTTAACTTTCCATTTAAAGAGTCATGCCCGCTTAACAGGAGAAATAATCTCTGTCTCATATTTTTTCTCTATAATACATTGGGTGCAACATAAATATACTTAATCAATGTAAGTAACAGTCATCATGTGTGTTTTACCCGGTCTCCTTTTCTCCCTGTTTTATTATCTGTCTCTGTAGAGATTTATTCAGAACTTCAGAGGAGCAAGGTTATACAGGCTGAGCCTGCTGTGTTACACTACGGAGGGTATGAAGTTGGAAAACATCACCAACAGACACTGGTAAGTGTCAGAGCAGGGATCCTCTTGGGGCTCATAAAAGGATAACAGAAGCAGAGTAGACTGCTTGTGGTCATGAGGCCTTTTGCTCTATGGAGTGCTCTAAAAAGCAGCACTTAAAACCAGTGGCCCTGCGGAAACAAAACAGATGAGTACCATGCTGTGTGCATCACTGTCCTTTACAGTCTCTGTTTTACCTTTCTGTTTCCCCTGTCTGCGAGCAGTGTTAGTGATATGTGACTTGCACGTCATGAATGAAGGATTCATGCTTTAACTCCATAAGAGTCTGTTTTCAAGATGCACTTGGACCGTCACTGTGTCTGCAAACCTATTCACTGGTGGGAAAATGTTGAAAGCAGTTCTGGCCTTCTGCCAAGAGCAATTTAATCTAAGGGAGGAAACTCAGTGCATAGGTTTGATTACCTTTTCTTGTGAATAGTTGGGGTATTTCCTTTTCTTCTCTCTGCTTTCCCTTTGTCTGCCTTCTTTATTCATGTGGTAAGTGTTTTGAGGCAGAGCTTGGGTGATTATGGTGGACTAGGTTCTCCAGATATAATGAAAGTAAACAAGATGCAGGAGGCTTTACAGGCTGAACTGTCACCGTCCAAAGGTTTGGTGCTTTGTGATCCAAAACAAACTGTGGAATATTACATAATTTTTGTTGTTTTAGACCTCTGTAAAACTGAAGTCAATAGGTTGTTTCATTTTTTGTTCCTTTTGCACATAAGTAAAACAGGACCAGAATTTGATTCAGCAGTAGTGTCTTCTTTAGCAAGACTAACTGTTATTCCTCGGTAAGGAATTGTGGCTTGGTTCCAAAGAATAAAAATGCAGGATGCAAGGTTTACATAATTTTCTTTTCAATTCAGAGCATATTCAGAATTATTTCTGCTAAAGTAAAAATTATTACTTCCTTATTTAATACAGCTTCTTTACTATGGATAGTCTTACAAAAAGTACAGTTGGCATTCTCAATTGACCTCTTATATTGCGAAGTGTTTTGTGGTTTTGGTTTTCTTTTGTTCTACAGAAGCTGATAAATATTTCTGGCGATGTAATAAACCTTCACATAATACCACCCCAGACAAAGTATTTTCAGATCAAATACAACAAAACAGTAAGTGTCAGAAAGCCTTCATACTGCTCTTCACATGCAGCACTGGTTTTGTGTCATATAAGCGGCTTTTACATGCATTCTATCTTATTTTGGGTCATTTTCTAGCACCGGCTTGTCCCTGGCTTGTCATATGCGGTTACTGTCGATTTTTGTCCTGATGAGTGGCGGTATTACTATGACTGCATCCGAATTCACTGTCAGGTGAGGTTTTATTATAAAATATATTTACAGTTGTAATGGAATGAAACAACTATTAGGACATGATGATAATGATAAAGTAAAGGTACAGTTAATCTAGAGCCACATGCGTTTATTCCCAGTAAGTCTGGATTGGAGAATTTTATTTTATCTCTGTAAGCATCTCTGTAAACATCCCAGAGCTGTGGGTAGAATATCTTCCTTATTCTGTCATTCTTTGCCATTAGATCAGTCTTTGTGCCACACTGATGTAATGTCTTAGCTGAGTAGGCTTGGAGGAGCTCTAGATAGTTGCTGAAAGTATGGAAAGACAGATGGATACTGAAACCAGGTAGAGTATCAGTATCCTGAGGTGCAACACAGTGATGATCTTGAAGATGTTTTATGCCCATTTACTGGCCAACTACTACAGAAACTTTTTCTTTCCATAACATCTATTCACTGTAAGAAATAAATATTTACCCCTTTTTTTTGCAGGGAGAAGATACATTAATGGTTCCTGTGCATGCTTACCCTGCTGTGAATGTTGTAGAATTTCCATCATTTATAAATCTGTCTGATGTGTCAGTTGGTCAGAGGTGAGTTAAGGACAGACATTTGCCCACATTTTGTGAGACATGCACAAAATCTGAAAAAGCTCATTTTCCTCTATTTGTACAACTTAACATCTTGGAAGCTTTAAGGAAGTCAGCTACCATCTGGACTGCAAAATAATTCCGTATATGAACTGTTTCAGGCACACATTCACAGGATGTGTGCCTGAAATGCTGCGCAAGCTGAACATATACATAGATGGAACTGGGGTTTCAGCTAGTCTGAATTGGTGCTGACTCACTTCATTCATTGTATGGTGAAGCAATATGGCTGCTGCTCATAATCTGTACACTCCCAAGTGCTCTGTCTTTTTAGCGTTAATAAGTCCTAAGAGAATGGATCTTCCTTTCAAGATGAAGGGTTCTGGAAATGAAGGTATGAGCTGGGAATGGTAGGTGTAAGTGACAGCAAATAACTAAGCTCAGTCCAGAGATTGATCAGTCATTAGGTTTTCTGCTTCTGTTTAAAAATATTTTAAGTGATCCTCTGATGCGGAGCTCTAAATGGCATAGACTTCATCTTACTCTGTCCGTAGCGTAGATATAACACTGACTGTTCTCGTGAAGTAATCGGTAATTATTGCTAATAGGAACTGGGACGGGAAAAAGGAGAAGGGAGATCCTGTTGATTAGAGTCTAGTTCTGTAGTACATTGACTATATTAGTTGTAATTACGGTGATTTGTGTTAATGTAAAGATTTGAGTGAATTCTAGGAACTGAAGGTCTTAGCAGCTAGGTTGGGTCTTAGCCTGTGAGTTGGAAGTAACTCATTAATTTTACTGAAGCACAGAAACATGAATAGGCAAGGCACATACAAGGAAAATGCAAAATTCTGCAGTGAAATGAGCCCAGCATTGTAGAATGAACATTTGTGTCTTTTTATTTATTTGTTTTTCTATTCCCCCTTAATCTGTTAAACTCTAATGAATCCGTCAGAAGCGACGTTACGGCTTTCTCACAGGACTGAACATAACTCCCGACGTTCTAGGCATGATGTGATTCTGTTTATTTGCTCCATTTTTAAAACAAATGCTGAAGTATGCACAATTTTCATACTCTCAGAACACAGAGAAGAGATTAGGCAGAGTACAAAATACAATTTTAAATAATGGAAAAATTTCTCAACACAACAGCATTGCTCAGAGATGCCCCTGAGGGAATTTGGAAGAGTTCCTGAAAACTGATGGTTTCAAAACTTAATTTTTACCAGTATTTTTTATCATTAGGCTATTTAAAAACTTTCCTAAAAATGAAAGCCCTCTGAGACACTTGGTACTGTACAGAATCCAAAGCACTACGGGCTCAATCCATAACCCACTGAGGTCAATGGAAAAACTTCTTTTTACTTCCATAAGTGTAGGATAAGACCTGTATTCTACCACCCAGCTTTCTTCTTAGGTACAGAAGGTCCATAAGGCAACAGGTGGCATAATTGTCTTGTTTTTAAGGCACTTTGGTTACCGTACAAGCTGCACTATACCTTAAAACAAATTGCCTCCCCAGTCTGCTGTTACATCTTCTTCAAGGCCAATGGCATCCTGGCCTGTATCAGCAATAGTGTGGCCAGCAGGAGCAGGGAAGTGATTGTGCCCCTGTACTCAGCACTGGTGAGGCCGCACCTCGAATACTGTGTTCAGTTTTGGGCCCCTCACTACAAGAAGGACATTGAGGTGATGGAGCGTGTCCAGAGAAGGGCAACGAAGCTGGTGAAGAGTCTGGAGCACAAGCCTTATGAGGAGCGGCTGAGGGAAACTGGGGTTGTTTAGCCTGGAGAAAAGGAGGCTGAGGGGAGACCTCATCGCTCTCTACAGCTACCTGAAAGGAGGTTGTAGCGAGGTGGGTGTCGGTCTCTTCTCCCAAGTAACTGGTGATAGGACGAGAGGAAATGGCCTCAAGTTGTGCCAGGGGAGGTTTAGATTGGACATGAGGAAAAATGTCTTTACTGAAAGAGTGGTTAAACATTGGAACAGGCTGCCCAGGGAAGTGGTTGAGTCCCCATCCCTGGAGGTATTTAAAAGACGGGTAGATGAGGCGCTTAGGGACATGGTTTAGTGGGCATGGTGGTGTTGAGTTGACGGTTGGACTCGATGATCTTAGAGGTCTTTTCCAACCTTAATGATTCTATGATTCTATGATTCATGAACAGGTCATATTAAGGCAGAGAAAAAATGACTTTGCTAATATTGTTTATTTCCTTAGGCATTTCAAAATGTGCTTTCCAAAGGAACACTGTCTATAACATACATTCTTTGCTAATCAGCAGGATAGGATTTCAGTCAGACAGTTTACAAACAACAGAAATAAGCCTGGGTAAATTGGTCTTGATTTGTAGGATGATGGATGGTGTTACACCAATGCTTTTGTGTTTCAATTTGATAAGTGAAAATAGATGCATACAAAAGCAAGACAGCTTGAAAAGATGTGTGCTAATACCCCTCATACAACCAGCGTGGGACATAAAGGGCTTTTATGAAAATCAGGCCACGGCATCATTATTTCTACAGTGGTTAAAGTCCAGTCATTCTGATGTGTTGGAGTTTTCAGCACTTTTGAAGACTGCACAGTCTTTTCTCATTGTCCTCCACAAGGAGGGTCATGGGAGAAGGCTCATTTCTGGTTCTGTACTTACTGTTGCTCCAGTTTGGATTGTTTGTACTTGCTGGATATTCCAGTTTGTAAGAACTTGAGGATACACATAAATAACTTCTAAAAAGTAAATTTTATAAATTTTTCTGTAATTGGATTCTGTATGGGTAGGAGAAAGTAAGTCAATATGTAAAATACCCAGCATTCGAATCAAGATTTAGCTCTCATTTCCTCACTGAGTGAAAGAGCTGAAATATTGTGCTATTTTGGAACAACGAGGAATTACTATTTTCCCATTAATAAGTAACCCATCCCTCTGAACACAGATAAATTCAGTGCATGTTGTGTATAATATGATTTTCCAGCTTGTAATTGATGATCAACTGTAGTTTCATTAATTTCTTTTTTTCTCTCTCTTTTCAGTAAGGAGTATGTTATCCCGTTGCAGTGCAGCTGTCCAATAGATTTTGAATTCCACGTTGATTTTATTCAGCCTCACAGAGCCTTCACTGTCCAGCCAACATTTGGTAGATTGAACTTATTTAAAATTCTAAATGTTAGATCCATATTTATTAAGGGTAGTTACTTTTGACAGTGTATTCAGTGCTGTACTGAAAAAGCCTTTGCCTCAGAGTGTTTCCAGGTAAATGCAGGCTGATACATATTAGTCACATGCAGCCTCACAGCAAATAGCCCTCTGTGGCTGGTAGATTTCTTTTGTCAATGCCCAGCTACAGACCTCTGGCAAAATATGGGACGTCCCAAACAGTCCATCCGGCCTTTGTCTTCTCTCTTTCCCCATCCCTGGAGGTATTTAAAAGACGGGTAGATGAGGCGCTTAGGGACATGGTTTAGTGGGCATGGTGGTGTTGAGTTGACGGTTGGACTCGATGATCTTAGAGGTCTTTTCCAACCTTAATGATTCTATGATTCTATGATTCATGAACAGGTCATATTAAGGCAGAGAAAAAATGACTTTGCTAATATTGTTTATTTCCTTAGGCATTTCAAAATGTGCTTTCCAAAGGAACACTGTCTATAACATACATTCTTTGCTAATCAGCAGGATAGGATTTCAGTCAGACAGTTTACAAACAACAGAAATAAGCCTGGGTAAATTGGTCTTGATTTGTAGGATGATGGATGGTGTTACACCAATGCTTTTGTGTTTCAATTTGATAAGTGAAAATAGATGCATACAAAAGCAAGACAGCTTGAAAAGATGTGTGCTAATACCCCTCATACAACCAGCGTGGGACATAAAGGGCTTTTATGAAAATCAGGCCACGGCATCATTATTTCTACAGTGGTTAAAGTCCAGTCATTCTGATGTGTTGGAGTTTTCAGCACTTTTGAAGACTGCACAGTCTTTTCTCATTGTCCTCCACAAGGAGGGTCATGGGAGAAGGCTCATTTCTGGTTCTGTACTTACTGTTGCTCCAGTTTGGATTGTTTGTACTTGCTGGATATTCCAGTTTGTAAGAACTTGAGGATACACATAAATAACTTCTAAAAAGTAAATTTTATAAATTTTTCTGTAATTGGATTCTGTATGGGTAGGAGAAAGTAAGTCAATATGTAAAATACCCAGCATTCGAATCAAGATTTAGCTCTCATTTCCTCACTGAGTGAAAGAGCTGAAATATTGTGCTATTTTGGAACAACGAGGAATTACTATTTTCCCATTAATAAGTAACCCATCCCTCTGAACACAGATAAATTCAGTGCATGTTGTGTATAATATGATTTTCCAGCTTGTAATTGATGATCAACTGTAGTTTCATTAATTTCTTTTTTTCTCTCTCTTTTCAGTAAGGAGTATGTTATCCCGTTGCAGTGCAGCTGTCCAATAGATTTTGAATTCCACGTTGATTTTATTCAGCCTCACAGAGCCTTCACTGTCCAGCCAACATTTGGTAGATTGAACTTATTTAAAATTCTAAATGTTAGATCCATATTTATTAAGGGTAGTTACTTTTGACAGTGTATTCAGTGCTGTACTGAAAAAGCCTTTGCCTCAGAGTGTTTCCAGGTAAATGCAGGCTGATACATATTAGTCACATGCAGCCTCACAGCAAATAGCCCTCTGTGGCTGGTAGATTTCTTTTGTCAATGCCCAGCTACAGACCTCTGGCAAAATATGGGACGTCCCAAACAGTCCATCCGGCCTTTGTCTTCTCTCTTTGCCAGTGCGGCCTGTGGAAAGGAGAGAGGCAGGAAGCCCAGCATTCACCTCTTTATCACACCTTTCCCCAAGGACTGTCTGGCTCCTGCCCCATTAAAGTAACAGATATCTGTCTTTGTGGAATAGGTGTGCATCATGTTACTTGATTGGGGGCACAGAGGAAATAAAAGGTGACCTCTGCTCTATCAAACATATCCCTGTACCTGTTTTTCCCTAGTGGTCAGGAAGAATTTGATAGAATTGTGTCTGTTGCTTCAGGAGCCATTCATTACAGTGATGGACACAAAACACACTGCTGCAGGTGTTTCATGGGACAGCAGTGGTTTCAGCCTAGACCTCTGTGTACAGGCTTTACAAGAGGCAGGGACTTTTGGCTACAGTACACTCAGCTATTTTCATGCCTAATGCTGGAGAGGGCTCTGTCTTGAGGCAGACATAACTATTTGCAGGTCAGTTGCTATCATTATTACATTTGGAAGGTGCCAGCAGAAGCATGTAAGTGCCCAGGTGTTCTGACAAAAATGTGTAAGTGAATGAGACCTGGCTGCATAATTCACTTAGGCAGTCTGGTCAATTCCATGAAAATACATAAAAATATAAAGAAATAAAAACCTTCATAAATCTGGCGCTTAGTGCCATTTGTGACACTGGAATTTAAACTTTGATTATTTATGCACTTCAGTAGAAGTTGCTGTTGTTCCTGTATGTACAACGATATGAATTTGCCCTGTCTTGGTCAGATGGATTTTCATTCTTCAGAGGTAGCAGTTGGATTCTATCGGAGGTGTGGTTCACAAAGATGAACTATGCTGCTGCCTTGTTTTGGGTCATTCTTTCAGGATAATATTCTTTCTTACTTTGTGCTTAAAGAAGTTTTGATATATCGAGGATGGAAAGGAACAATATTACACGAGTAAAACTAGGGAGAAGTTGTAAAATTCATCAGGAAGTTTTTGGTTTTTTGCATGGTCATAGACAAAGTGGCTGGAACTAATTCATGCTTTCTAAGTTGGCTTAGTTCTTGGGAGAAAGGTGAACAAAAATATCCCAGAAAAAACATCAACCCCGTAAAAATCAGTTAAGACAGAAACTTCGGTAGCTAGAAACTCTAAGGTGCTGAAGGCCATCTGAAAAGCACTAAGAAGTTTCAGCTCCTACTCAAGCCATTGTGCTCTGAGATCAGTAATGATGAAATACTCTAACAAATTCCACACACAAAAAAAACCCCAAAACAATGAAACTAACTGGTGTTTAAAACTGCAGGATGCAGAAAACCAGGCAATGGTCACTTTACAGAGATGAGTAATTCATATTTCTGATGAGCTGAATGAACTCCTTGTTGCAGAAATGCTGAGGAGCATCAGGGCCTGTATCCTGGGATTGCACAGAATGATTAGAGATATGAAGGGTGGTTAAAGTGGTTGAGAAAATAATGGAATAGGTAATAAGGAAACAAGACCAAGTAGAGACAGGTAATGCATCAAATCCAGATGATTCCCCCAACTTAGAAGAGCACAGAGGAATAAGTTTATAATACTTTGCTCATGAAAGCAGTAAGTGCCAGAGACTTAAGACTGGCAGATGCAAGTGAAGAATTTCCACATATAAACAGGCAATCATTTTCACAACAGTGGGAAATATTATAGTCTTACTGTCAAATCTCTCTGCTATTGCAAAATATCTCCCATTATCTGGCAATGGATAGTTCTTGAAAGACATTTGGAGACCTGAAATATTTTCCAGGCCTACTACCATCCATTCAAACATTAATATTATTTTTAAAAAATGTAGTCCAGAATCAATTTCAGCATACCTAAGTGGGCTCATGTTACATGGACTCATATTGTTTTTCTCCTCTAATCACAGGAATCATTCCAGGCAATGGGAAAGTGGAAGTAACTGTGAAATATTCCCCACTTGAGTATGGAACAGCACAAATGACAATGCAGTTACGGATTTCACAGTTTCACTCAAAACCCTATGTATGTGTATTCACAGGAACATCAACACCACATCTGGGTCTAATGTATGTGTGGTTGACTGATCTTTGAGTATTTTTGCCCAGTGCTAAAAAATACCTATGTAATAGGATTTCATGCTGTTTTGCTGTAATCATTTTAAGCATTTATATCTATGGAGACTTAAAATGCACTAATGTAATTTGACTGTTAATACATGTACCTGCTCTCTTACATCATTTGCTCAGAACGCCCTTCATCTGTATGAAGTGAAACTGTACCAAAATAAAAATAACGAGAAGCTACATATCCTTAAAGAAGTGTTGAGCGTCCTCAGCTTCTGTTATGCCTGCTCTATTATATTCTTATTGCTGAGGCCTTGCAAGATAGATTTTTTTTTTTAGCAATAAGGTCTTTTGGGCTGTACTTAATTTTTTGTGAACTCTGAAGATTAGAAAGTTTGGTTCCAGTTGTAATTTGGGAGAGAAATTTCCAGTCTCCTTGTATATCTAAAGGGGATATAAATGCATGTGCTAGACTTATATGCCATTTACGGAGTACTTATAAGAGCAATATCTGTCCTTCTGACACCTAGAAAAGAACATTTTGACAAACAACGAAGTCGTCCAGAGAAAAAAGCTGCATCTGCAGGAAGATCCGTGGTGTGGAGAAGAGACCAATTCAGCCAACTACGATCGAGGCCTATTCAAAAAGTAAAGGTGTGAAGAAAAAATAACCACAAGTACTTTTCTGGGCTGAAAATCTTTCTTGTTTCTATTTATTCCTATTCATTTATCTCTCGTAGGAAATTGAATATCAGAACCTCAGATTCCCCACAGACTTGTCAAATCCATATGCTGTAGCTACTGTTTTGAATCAAGAACCAGGCAAACTGAAGATTAAGGACTTGAAAGAAGGTAATGTAATTAAGCAGCATAAACTTGATCTTAGCATTGTTTGTAAGTTTCTGATGAGGAACTCAGCTTCAGAATTGCTGAGGTGATGTGATCGTAGTTTCCGTAAGAAATCTCACCTTAGCTTTATGTATTAATGAGTTCAGTTATCATAATGGATGAATTTCCCAATTGAAAATTCAGTCTAGTTTGAGGTGTGAGATGGCTTTCTGATATTCCTGCAGCCCTTTGCCAAGGCAGTGAAGGGATAAAAACAAGACAGATGAAAGAAGCCATATTTCAACTAAAAGTCAAACAAAATATTCAGGAAGAGGAAGCAAATCATCTGAAGTGGTAAGTGTTAGTTAACCACATTAAAAACACAGGGGTTTGCTTAACTAAGGCCTCTATGAATGATGTATGAAATATCCACTAGGACTTAATGCTGCAATTTCATGTCCTGATAGGTTTGTTTTAGAGCTAAGTTACTGTTGTTTTACTTTCATTTTTTTCTCTTCTGCCTAAGAGCAGTCTCAGTAGTAATCCATAGTAGTACCCAATGAGGTCTTTGATTGTGTTATGGTTGCATGCAGAAAGAAACCTGCTGAAAACCTTGTTGTCATGCATCTCATCTTGTGCCCTTAAGGGCAAAGGAAGCTTTTGTCATGGTTGTCAGTAAATCAAGGCTAAAATGTATAATGGAGTGAACAGAATTGCACATGTACATCAAATGGCATAAAGCAAAACACATAGTGGTGTGTGTAAGCACACCGTGGTTTCATTTGCAATCCACAAATCTGCTCTTATGCTGAATGTTATGGACCCCTAGACACCTTAGGAAGAGGAGAATAAGTCTGTTAGCCTTTAAATAAAGGAAACTGTGCATTAAGTAAAGTATTTTTCTCCCCTCCACTGTAAATGCAGGCAAGTTCATAAAGGCAAAGATCCAATCTCTGTGGAATGTAAAAAAGAGATTATTGAAAACCGACAGAGGGAAGAAGAGCAATACAAGGTTAGCTTTCACTGTTTTTTCTATAAATTTAAAATCAAACTTATACTTTCAGGTTATGCAGTGCACTAGTGAATTGTATCAAGCTCTCTACGTCTTCAGTTCTTCTTCATACCTCAATGCAAACCTGTACTAGCTGTACTTCTTACTGCAGTTATATCTTTATTATGCCTGTGTATCACTGTTTCTGAGGTGGTTTTATCTTGGAGGTAGACAGAGAGAAGGGTAAGTTATTAATGGAAATGTAACTAGATATTTGCCCAACCTAGCAGATTTGCACCCAGCCATGTCACAGTGCAACATTGCAGCGTAATCCTGTCAGCACCGTGGCTGCATCCAAACTTCTGTTTATATTGTACCCCTCTGAAGAGCTGATGTCCTGAGTGGCTCACAGTCAAAGAGCTAAACCCAGTCAGTACTCTCACACAGAGCCATGGGGAGATAATTCATCAGTTTGTTCTTCTGCACCTTCACCCTTCCTCTGTTTGGTTTCTTCCAGTCACCCCAGACTGCAGGTCATCTTCCATGGAGGTGACAGCAGCAATACTTTGTGGCAGGAAATATTTTTCCCCATGTGGCACAGCCCTCAGGGACAGGTGGGGCTTGTCCCTCTTATTCTGCCTCCTGGATATTCAAGTAGCTTCTGACATCCCACTGACTTCCAAGGAGCTGTTTATGGGAGTAAAATTATTTACAGATAGGGTAAAGGCTTAATTTATACACTGAATTAGGCACTGTGAATTAATTCAAACATTATATTTAATACTAACAAAGGAGGAAGTGAGTAAAAAGAGGATTTAAATTGTGAGATTGTTGTATCACTGAATTAGATGTATGTTGACTTTGTTTAGAAACATTTCACTTACCTGTTGGCTATAGGGGCTGCGGAGATCTCTGGCTGGTTTCACAGTTGCCCCCATGACTTTCTGACAGAGGCATATTTTTGCTCATGCTGTCAGTTTGTTCACCTTGAGTGTCATTAGGCCTCACAGAGTATTTATTATCCCTCCATCATTTGCTCAAGTGGCCACTGTGTTATACAGCCTGGGAGTGGCTGTCCTGAAAACCTTTAACTGGTCCGTCTTCCATTGTACTAACTAAAACCTCAGTCCATGAAAATCATGGGAATTTCACTTTGCAAAATAACCCCAAGGTCTTTGTTTAAGACATAATGGTATCCTGGAAATGAAACAATAAGTGACTAGGACTGGGATGGAAGAGGCACAAGGAAGAGAAGCACTGGTATTCATCCAGCATGCCTGAACACTTTGAGAGGGTCTCAAAGAAGTGAAGTGATATCAGTAGTAAATGGTTTCACACATGAACAGATTAAAGAGCTGGCACCATTAGAAACCATGACAGAGATGTTCACAGAACATGGGAAAGCTGCAGGAAATTTCTGTGGCGCCGGGAAGATCTGTTTGGGTGCTAACTTATGGTGTTGGTTCTGTAACCCCTCTCCGGCTGATTCTGGCTATGCAAAGCGAACTGTGTTTGATTAGGGCAGGGATCTGATTGAAACTCAGACCCAAAAAGACATTATTTTACTTTGTTTGACTTGCTCAAGGGTTGCAATAATCACTCCGTAGAAGGGAATGAAGTCTGTGTTTTGTCAAGCGTTTCCAGAATGTTCCATTGTAAGTGAGTTCCACTAATTGTAAGGGAGAAAAGAATTCACTGGATGCTTTGTACTAATGTGATTGTTCTTCCTGGTGACAAATTAGATCCAAAGAGGAGATCCTATCGTAGAACAGGAGTTTCAAAGGAAAAAAGGAGAAGTTTCTTTCAGACGTGTTATCCGGCCTGTTGACCAGGTTTGTTTATATGTTATTATTGCCTGCTATATGTTATTATCACTTACTAAGCTAACAAACAGCAATAGATATTTGGCACTGAATACTTTTCCTCCTAATATTCCCATTTCTGTGTCAGTGTCTTATTTCCCATTTTACTTTTAGTACGGTAGGGCAAGCACTGTGCTACATGCACAACTCATCTTCTGATGATCTAATATGATAGACAAATGGAAATCTGCAGGCCTAACCTGAGATTCACATTGCTTGTTTCTGAACGTGCTCTCACGAGTAGCTTTCTCATGCTTAAACATAAGGTTAAGCATATCACAAGATTTGCAACCTTTACCTGCAGGTCAGATTGACAGGAACCTTTCTGGTACTTAGATTTTTTTTGTCCTTTTCTGTGGTGTGACCTACTTCCTAAGATCCATTTCCTAGGATTATTGGGAACTTTGTTTAATGGACACCCTGCTACTGAAGGAACTTTGAATGTTAGCAACACAAAGGATCTTTACTGCTGCCTTCCTGAGGAACATAACAGCTGTGGGAGTTGGTCTTTTACTATAATCTTATGCCTGTTACAAAGTGCTGAAAATTGTTTGGTGAGGCACGGCATGGGGTTGTGTGGAGCTGGTGTTCTGAGGACATTCCTAATCTAAATGTTGGTTGAGCGACTGCCCTCCTGTTGAGACGTACTGTACTTTGGGGCCACTGGAGTCTCTTCTAGTGCCACATTCTTCTGTCACATCAGTTTAAAACTGGAGAGGAGATTAATGCATCGAGAAAGAGATTTACTTGTGTTCAGAGAGCATTCTGAAAATTTAAGGCAATAAATACAGAGACATCACCTCTGTCTCAAGAGCCAGAGATGACTAGATGTGGGGAGGTTATTCTGGGGAATTATCACTCTTAAGTTTACCCTGGTCTTTCACCCTTCTGTGGATATGTGCTATCAGCCATTACTGGAGACAGGATGCTGTTTTTGCTGGGCCCCTGGTTTGAGCCCTTTCAGCTATTCCAACTTCATGTCTGTGCAAGATGAAGTGTGTACTTAGTAGAGACCTAGTCCCTTCTCTCCACTGTCTGACTGCCCATGTATTGCACTTAAGTTGTAGTATGTGGTTGTCATTTATGAGTAGATGCAGATCATGCCACATTATCTCTGCATTCCCCATACTGCATCTGCAAATATTTGGTGATTACCTCCCATTAAGCCTTGCAGTGAAGTCTTCTGGTTAAATGCCAATACTGTGAACGTTTTCACTTGACTTAATTTCAGTGTTTGGAAATAACATATGGATTCAGGCCAAGGAATGGCTTGGGCTGGAGGAAATTCCTCCCTTGTCTACTTGTAAAAGGGATGTCCTTTTTCTTTTCTTTTTCTTCTTTTAAAAAATACCATGCAGTATCCAAGCGTCCATCCCACATTTGACTTGCTCCATAATGACCCTTGGGACAACAGAAACAGGATGTTGAGGAAATTCCAACAGGCAGCATACAAGGTAACGTGAAGAACCAGAATGCAATGTGATGGCATGACGCCTTGGAAATAGCAAAAAAGAACATGCAAACTAGCACGTAAGGAGTCTTCACAGCTATCCAGGGATTTGATAGCTTGATAACTATGTCCCTACTTCACCATCAAATAAGGATCTGGAGTAAGTTTTGTATTCAGCTGGTACTTCTGCTAGTGCTTAGTAT
The DNA here is from genome assembly GCF_000699105.1 of Pygoscelis adeliae. Taxonomy (NCBI): domain Eukaryota; kingdom Metazoa; phylum Chordata; class Aves; order Sphenisciformes; family Spheniscidae; genus Pygoscelis; species Pygoscelis adeliae. The sequence continues at coordinate 1,180,478 of NW_008825100.1, forward strand.
TGCAATCAATACTAAACAAATGCAGATGAATTTAGATTTTTTTTTTTTAAATACTTTTGTACAAAAAAAGAGAAGATTTCAAAATGCATATAGAATACTGTGCCCAGTTTTGGGCCCCTAGTACAAGAAAGACATCAATAAGCTGGAGTGAGTTCATTGTAGAGCCACCAAGATGGTCGGGGTCTGGAGCACTCACTCTGTGAGGAGACTCTGTGAGGACACACTTACTCAGCCTGGAGAGGGAAAGTGGGGGGAGAAAGCAGCACCTTCCAACACCTCTGAGGAGTTTATTGATGATGGAGCCAGGATCTTTGCAATGGTGCATGGTGGGAACATGGGAAACAATGGGCATAAATTCAAATCAGAGAGGTATAGACTATATATAAGAAAAGTCTTTTTCACCATGAGGACAGTCAATCATTGGAGCAGGTTGCCCAGAGAGGTTGTACAGTCTACCTCCTTGGATGTTTTCAAGACCAGACTGGATAAAGCCCTGAGCAACCTTGTCTGATCTCATCGCTGACCTTGCTTGGGAGCAGGAGGTTGGACTAGGACCTCCTAAGATCCCTTCCAACCTGGAAGCTAAAGACTAAATCAGTAAAATCACTTATCTCATTGGGTTTAAATATTTTTTTGCATCTCCACTGCTCATTTCCCAGTAAATCTAAATGCAGCAAGCAATATGGAAATTTCCTGCTCTCCTAGTACCCAGTTTGGATATTCTTCTCTATCTATTCACAATATTAATGTCAATACGGAGGTCCTGAAATGACATGCTCTTTCCTGGATTGCACAAATAAGGAAGCGGCAAAATGTCCCCTTCTATTTAGTCCCAGTATTAAAACCTAGGACTCTTCATTGTTACCCTGTGATACACGGCACTGGGCGAATTGCACAGTGCAGGTTACTACTTATTCTCCTCATTCAGAGAGCCACAAGTATTCGTATGGCCCTGATCAACTGACTGTTTACCCATTATTAAATCTGTATATGCCAATAGACACAGCTGAAGGATTAGGACCTAGCCAAAAAAGCCTAATAAACCTGTAAGACTAAATGAAGGTTTGAACTGTTTTTGTTGTGTAATGTCACTGTAGAGTTGAGATCCATTTCACATCTCTCCTTCCTCATTTTCTCCCTCCTGAACAGAAAACTATAGTAAAAATTCTGAAATAGAGATGTCTGAGTGAGCTCTGCAAAATAAATACAGTTGTAATGTACATATATTTCTATGTCTGTAAATCTTAGAGTCTTTGGCTTAATATTAACTTTAAATTCATTCTTTCAGATTGTGATTCAGATTCGGCTAAATCGTTTACTACTTCTGTTCCGTGGGCTAACCAGAGAAGCCAGAGGTTTGGAGGAAGGCTCTGTGTCTGGTAAGGAGTAGAAGAACAAGTTGATATTTTGGCCATGAATTACAATAATTCAGGTTGTATTGCAGTGTGTCAGGTGCGTTACATATATACTGACATGTAAACGTAAAGACGGAGTCCCTACAAAGGAGTCTTCAAACAAAAAAGATAAGTATGACAAGGTAGAAATAGCTGTAGTCAAAATATGTTTATTTTTCGTGCACATTATTTACCAGATTTAAAAAATGTGATGAGTTCTTAGGAGCCTTGCAGCTTATCTACTTAATGGGGCAGAAGTTGTGAATGCTCCATCATTGGAAGTGTTCAAGGTCAGGTTGGATGGGACTTTGAGCAATCTGATCTAGCAATAGATGTCGCTGCCCCTAGCGGTGGGGTTGGACTAGATAACCTTTAAAGGTCCCTTCCAACCCAAACCATTCTATGATTCTACTTATAGGCCTGAGGAACACGGAAAGGGCAGATGGGACTATATGGGAAACACAGGTAGGTGAACAGATCAGGTGGAGCCCAAGAGGTTAGAGACATAGATAAGAGGAGCTTATCGCATGGGTGATGGAATAGGGAGAGACACCTGAATGTGATGAAGGCAAGATATCTGAACTCAGTGAAATGAGATAGTAGGAACCATGAGATGCATGGCTAGGTGTCCAGTACTGGGTTGAGTTTTCCTCCTTAGCATTTTCTCATACAAGTGCTTTCAAGCAATCACTTTTCTTTACAGTGAAATGAAAGTGAAATGGAAAAGTCCCTTGTTCTTTAACAGTCATAGAAGGAAACTGGCCTTGGATGGGAATCACAGTTGGGTATACTGGGGACAGAAGACAATTTGTGTCTCTTATTTCCCACTCCCTCATACACACACAATTTGACAACTGCTGAAACACGTTTCCATATCAGGCCTTTCCTGCTTCTGCAAGTAGGCAGTTTTAATTCCCCATATGCGGGAGTTGCAGGGGTGCTTCAAGTAGAAGGCATAATGGCAGTTAGTGTAAGAGGGGCCTTCTGACTTGTCTCTGCCTTGCTGAGCGGAATGAGATAGAGGACCATGCTGGAATGAGGGGGCTGTAATGTCCTTTTAGAAAAGGGAGAGTTAGATCTGTCTGCTAGTCAAGGTATTGTGCCTGCTGTCTTGTAGATGTGGCATTTAAAGCCTTTCGGAAATATTACCTTACTTTTTATATTAAAATGACTAGACACATCCTGTCTTAGGAAGATGTTAAGTATATTTTGTGGTTTGATTCTATTTTTTAAATAGTGTATTAAGATATATTACAAAATCTTAATATTTGCTTTCCATTCATGACAGAAAGCAGGAGTTTCAGCAAACCAGAGAAAAGTGAAGAATGTAAGGGCATTTCTTCCAGCATATCTGAAGATCGTATATTGCCTTTTGAATTCCCCTTTTACAGTTCCCATGAATTGCACCATGATTTGGTAGGTATAGTAACTAAAATGGTGGCCAACATTCGAGATAGAGTTTTGTTGAAGACATTGGCCCCAGGCCCAGTACTTCCTTTATTAAAATTTCACAACGTGACTGGTGTTCTGGGGTTCCCACAAATTAATTCAGGCCTTAGATTTACTAAGGGTGCTGCTGAAAACAATAAAAAAATCTTTGCATTCTCTTATTGCATTCTAAAATTCTGAGTACCACATTAATGATCAGAGTTAGTTAACATCCATGATTTTGCAGAAGAAAAGAAATGAAAAATAACTGAAATGCTAAAGTCCAAGAAAGGACGGGAGAAATATAAAAGAGAATGTTTGCATAATTATTTCCATATGTTTTCAAGTAGCTGTGCTGATGGATTGCTGTCAATGCAAAACAAAATGCCCACCATATTACTGGGTTTTAAATACTGTATTCTTTCAGGCACCTGATGCTCTTGGCCTAGTTCCTATCGAATCGGTAGATGTGAAAGTCAGATACATTCTTCCTTTTTACGACTTGAAGGTGAGTCAGTACAGCTCCCTCAGCTGTATCATGTCTCTGTCTTTCACCAGTCCGGTTAGATATGTTTTCTTCCTGATCCAGTGACTCCATTGTGCAGCTCAGTAGAAATGTTACTTTAATATGGCTGTGTGATTAGCATGCTTTTATTAAAAACAAATCTCACCTGTTTCCATAAGGAACAAGCTTATAGTCAGCAATAGTCCCTCTCTCCAGACGGAGAGATGAATCAGCTCAGCTGAAATTATTATATCTCAAACAACAAAATCCCTCTATGAATGAGGATACTGCAAGCCCTGCACGCCACACAGTTTTTCCTTTAATTTTAGAGTTTTATAAAAGTGACATTATAAAAGTGTCCTTCCTTTTAGAAAGTAATGGAAGTCTTCTGCTTATTTGGCATCCAGTTCTGCATGCTTAGTTCCTTCATTCCTGCACAGGAAATGCAAACATCTCTTTCTTGAAATATATAATGTTTTTTCAACTTTATGAGTACAGAAACATTTTTTCTCCTGACTTCTAAACCCTTTTCTTTCCAATTTTTGAATAGCAAAAGATCAAATTCTGCACCCCATCAAAGTAAAAATATTTCCTTGGGTTCAAATCAATGCAGATTTTGGCTCAATGTCCACTTCCTGTTTTTTCAGGTGGTGGAACAAGTCTAGAAGCTTTCTTGTAGCGTCTTTTCCCCTTACTACACATTGGTTCATCTATCAGTGTTACATATATTACTTAACACAGCTTTTCTCCACCCCATTAAGTTCAGTATATTTGATCAAGAAACTGTTAAATCCATGATCTTTCATAGAAAAGCAAGAATGGAAATATTCATTTATGGAGTCATTCAGCTTGTCCTGGTGAAGTGTGGCTTCTCAAAGTTTTGGTCATATACCATGTTCCAGAATAGTGATCCAAGTCTCTTTTACCACAGAGATGTGATGTGTCCGTGATAAAGCTGGAATGCTCCATTCCATCTGTGAGTTAATCAAAAGCGATTATTGTCATCTCCTGCAGCACACCTTTTTTCTTTGTACTTAGGTTCCTCAGCATTTCAGCATTATGAAGTATCAGCCATTTTGTACACACCATGCAGCCACAAGTTACAAGCCTCGAAAACTTTCCCGACCACTGAGGCAGGGAGCCCAGGTAACAAGTCATCTCAAATACAAACTTCGCTGAAGTCACTCCCAACTCTACATTTCTGCAATTATTTGATTAATTTTATCTCAACATTTTATACCAAACGGCTTACTGCACTCTGAAAACTTTTGGTGTCTGTGTTTTTCAAGGATGAGTTGATTCAAGTAGTTGCTTCTCCTGAGGGGCAGCTTAACCTGGTCTCCCAGAGGATGGATTTTCACAAAACATCCCGAGAAGAAGGAGCGGAAAGGGATTTCAGCCTCTTAAAACTGGTTCCTCCCCAAGCTTTAGTCTACCCTACAGAGAGCAACCCACTTCGCATTTTTGTAAGTAGAAGTTGACTTCCACGAAGAACCTAAGAAAGGAGGGGAAAAGGTGTTTGTTTCATCAGAAGCCTGATGTGGAATTGGTGGGCAATTATCTTACTCAGATTAGTATAGAAAACTATCCAGAGAGTAATCCTTCAAGGTGCAAGCCCTGGTAGGTAGGAGTCACAGAGCTCATCCCACTGAGAGGGGCACCATTTCACTTTAAGGTGGAATTTGATCAGTTTAGGGGAGGGATGATAAGGCAAAGTTGCCAGTGATGGCAGAGAACTGGAGACCCTTCCAGTCTCACGCTCCACAAATGGTCACCGATCCTCGGATTCCCTGGAACACCATGGGGCCCCTCCCTTCTTCTCCATTTGTTTCCCCATTTCAATGTTAGAAGAAAAGCCATGATCTTGGCATCTCAGTCCTTCTATAACCTCATGCTCTTGCCCAGGTAGGTAGGACAGGCGCAGTCTTTTCCTTCTGTCCAGCTAGGGGACTGCAGTTCTGCCTGATCCTTAGGTAAACTGGGAAAAGTGAAGTCAAACTCTTTGCTCACATTGTGTCCTGCTGCCTTAGAGTTCCCAGTAGTTCTCATAGCATCCCAAAACCACATTTCCAAATTATTAGGCACAGAGATTCAAAAAATCACAACCACGTGCATGGGAGGATTTTCTTTTACTTAATTGTCATGTAGATTGTACTACTTGGCACCGACTACAGAAGGTATTTCCCACACAGTGCAGTGCAGCCTGGAGGTCCCTGAGGTCTCTTTGAGCAGGCAGAGACAGCTGTATAGCTCAGTGAAGTGCTGTGCGTGTGTACAGGCAGCATCTCCAAGCCGGCATGGCACTGTGCCTGACTTGGGTGGCTCTGTCTTTCAGCATTACTTAGCTGCAATGGCCCAGAGCCCAGTGTGCTAGTCTGGTGGTCTTGGCATAACATATATGGTATAGACTTGTCCTCACTGCATTTGGCCAGGACTCCAGTGGGCTTACTGATGAGATCCTCTGTGCATCTCTTTCATCCCTCTGTCATGTCAATGTAAGAGCCAGGCGCAGCCTGATCCCACACTACCCAGCATTAGACTTTATTCAGAAACAGATGCTAGTGCAGTGAAATAGATGGCAAAATGCTCACTAGCTTCCACCACAGTGAGGCCAGTTCCCATTCTTGGATTCTGAACTGTTCAGAGAATCAGCAATGGGTTTTGGAGTAATCAGCCAATAGTTTTTTCTTCCAAACTTGGAAACAACACCTAAATTGCTGTATTTTATACAGCAGAGAGCATGGATAAGCCAGGCAAATTATGGGTCTGTGATGAGGGGAAGAAACAGGAAATGAAGCGTCACACCAAACAGAACAGTCACAGTGAGACAAAGGTGTGAATCTGGGAAGACTACATTAATTGTAAGAACTGAATTTTCTTCAATTTAGTTCTTCATGGTGCTCAGAATGATTTTTTTAAAATAATCTCTTCTTTGTTTTTAGAACCCCACTCCAGGATTAGTTCCATTTTTACCTCCTTTGGCCTATTCTGAAACAAATATTGAATATCATCTTTGTCCTCATCCAAAATATACCTTTACCAAGGAATGCCCCAAAGGATCCAGTATTCCAGTCACGCAAAAGAAATTTCTGCATCACCAGGTATGGCCTTTTGGGTTTATTGTATGAGTACCTGGCTTGAGTATGTTCTTGCTGAGGATTTGCTCCAAGGAATCAAAAAGGAAGATGAAGAGTCATCCTAGATAGAAGACATTTTCAAATATAAATTATGCATGCACCTAAATAGTCAGTACATGGGTCAGAATAACTTGTTCTTGTTAGGTTTTATCCACGTCTCTTATTCATCCCTGAGTATTTCTCTGCTCTTTCCTCCTTATTGTATTTTCATGACCTTGCAGTAGAGGAAGCATCTTTTAAATATGGAGAACTGCAGCTCCCCAGATTCAGTTCTCAGCCAAGAAGTCAGATGTTCTGTCCTGCAAGCCTCTCTCCCCACAGCGTTATGTGTTAGAAATCTGATTGCTGTAGCACTTGTCATTTCAGGAAGTGATTTGTGGAGTAATGGAGTGGAGAAGATTCTCGCCAGTGGTGTATTCCACTTTTTCTAACACTCCCACATTGACAAGTACAACACCTAGGTAAGAAAGAATTTGAATATACAGTGCCTCTACCCTGCATCAGTTTCTGCTGTCTGTAACTACATTGACCAGTAACTAGTCCCACAGATAAAAGTGGGCCCATGGGTGGAATTAATTGCTGCTCAGAAATACAAAACCAATGGGGAAAACCCCTACTGACCTCCTTGAAGGAAGAGGAAATCATTAGAGGAAATACCTAGCCCTGGAAGGAGAGTTCCAGTCTGGACTTTCAATAACATCTCTCCTCAATGCTTTTTGATTCAGTGCTAGAAGACCCCGGGAGGTGCAAACTCTGTCTGTCCTGCAGAAGTATGAACAGTAAAACCTTTAACATATGGGCACTTGCACCCAGTGGTAGCCAACATCTCTCAGGCGCACGTTCCCTCATATCACAGCAGTTTCTGGTATACTCAGATTTTCCAGGAATATTTAAAAGTACATCATCTTCATTGTAACTACAACCACTGTGACGTTTCAAAATATGAGCATTGAGTGCAGTTACTCTCTGTCCATCTTAAATTAATACCATTTCCATCACAGGGATCCTTACAGTTTAGATATGCTTCCAAAAGATGTACCACCAATGCTGTATGACTTACCTGAGAGAGACAGGGAGAACATAACTGACCAGTAAGTTTCTCCTCTATTTTGTATTCAGTGTGATTAATTATGTCTTAACCACTTGTATGGATGTGTCTAAACCTGTCCCGAGAGATCCTCAAAGGCAAAAGCAGAAAGTCCTTCTTGCATAAAACGTACTTTTTTTTTTGTTGGCTAAAAAATACTTTTAAAAGGATAAAGCCCGATTGTTCTTCATCTTACTAATTTTTAGTGAGACAGATGAAACTGAGTTCAAAATGATTCTTACTCCAGAGATGGTGAGAGCTGAATTTCCACAAATTGGGCAGGCACTCTCAGAAGAAGGCAAAGAGAAATCAGCAAAAGAAGAAAGGTAGGTATAATTCGAAATTAGGGGAGAGGAATAGGAAGGAGTCTGAAGACAAGCATCCCTGTCAGAATTATGTAAAAAGTCATACTGAGATGCTCTAGGGGCTCTGTCATGAGCGGGATACAGATCTGGTACTTTGAGCAAATTTGCACTGCTAATGCGATCTCCAGATTGGACTTCAGAAAGCAGCTGTGAATGTGACACACTGACCTGGATGTCTCTGACTTCAGTTTTATCAATATGATCTAACACTTGAGGCAGTTTTCTTGCCTCCGCAGAGATATTCAATGTTCTTGGACCAGTGGCGTTTCCTTTTCAGTGACCCTTTTGGTTAGGCATTTATTAATGCTGGCAGAGGAATGAGCCCTTAGAATTTCCCCTGGCATGGTGCTTTTTTCTCAGGCTTTTCCTAGGAGTGGGTCATCTTTGGTCTGCTGTCCGAGCTTCACACTTCACCAAGACACATTGTGCTTCAGGCATACAGCACAGCATGTAGAATAACTTGCATTCATAAACACAGAACTACCTGCTCCCTAAAATGTTGTAAACTGGCCACTGTAAGGGCCAAATTTTGCCTTTTGCCTCCAGCGTTGTCAGGCCAATGTCCTGAGTCTGCAGCTCAGCAGAGGAACCTTGAGGGGGAACCTGCGGACAAGGAAAGCTCTGAGGGACAAATGCATCTTTGATGGGGTTGATGATTACCACCGTGGTTTCAGAGCAACATTTCAGAACTGCCCAGCAATTCTGTGGGGCTGGAAGCAGAAGTGGATGCACTGTGTGAAACTTGGGAGTGTGTGATGTTGCAGGAAGGATGCAAGGAGGTGTATGAGCTGCTCAGTGGGACGCTGGGGGCAGTGGGCTTGAGCAGCAGGCAGTATGGGTAGGATAAGTGATTGCAGAGCAACACAGGAGAAAGTACCGAGTTCTAACCCTGTGTTTTCACAGATACCTTGCGTGACTTGGAGCAGGTGAATTAATCTTTCTGTCCAACAGTTGTCCCCTCTTTAAAGTGGTCATGATGTGGCTTGGATGTCAATATGTGCATAATAGCCTGAAACTTTCAGAGCCATCAAGAGATTTGAATGTATCGTTTTCTTTAATTTTAGAGGGAAATTATTTGATCGACATTCAAATCCTGTGCAACTGTCAGCCATTAAACTTTAAAACAGTGATGCTTATTATGAGCTCTCTGACAAAACACTGATTGCTGTATTGTGATTACTACAGCACTGATTGAAAATAATTTGCTGTAAAATATAGGTGTGTCTGACTCAGTGCCACTTTTTGCATTTTATGACACTCTGCTTGTCAGAACATGGGGATTTGGAATAGCTTGTGTAACTAAGAGTGACCTTTTTCTCCACAGTGATACAGTGTTGGATGGTGCTTTTCCTGGGTAAGTAGTTCTATAACCATAAGGTTGGTTCTTTTTGAAGTTCTGGATGTTTTCTTCAAAAATGAAATTACTTTTCTATATTAAACACCTCTGGGTATTGAAATTTACTTGTTGAAAGCTTCCCTATTTGTTTGGCTTTGTAAAGAGGAAAACAAAAATTTATTAGCAAACAATGAAGTCCCAGTCCTTTCTTTTGTCACTGGCAGGTTCTTCGTTTTTGTCGATGGGGTGGTGTTTCACTAGATGACAGAGCACACATTGCTCCTTTACAGCAGTTTCAGTATTTTATCCTTAAGGCAAATCAGTCTAGTATGTGTTTACCTATCAGATGGTTAGCTTTCCTAACTGGCCAAGCCAAGAGTGAGTGTTCTTTTCACAGTTTCACTCCTTTTCCAGTTCTGCATAAGTAATGGAATACCCTCTGTGTTCATTATAAAAAAAGAAATTATGTGTAAGTGTCTCTTCCTTTGTTTTTGTCAGCATTCCTAAGTAGCTCCCCTGGCTATTATAAATACAAATGACGTTTTAAACTTCTTGCAGAGACCCGCACAACAATCCAGATGGACATTTTCAACCCCAAAACAACGAGCTCAGAGAGAAGGTTCAAAAACATGTGGAGAAAATGAAGCTGAAAGCACTTAATAAAACCCTTATTCTGGGATAAGAGTAGTTTTACGAAGTCCATGGTTTGGCACTGCTTATCCTGTTAATGTGTGAGGCCTCCTATGTCCCAGCTACATGTACCTATGTTCAGTGAGGTCAGCAACTTCTTATGCAAAGAAAAGAGAACCACCAGTAATGCCACCTCTGTCAAGGACTCTCACTGTGACCATTACCCCAAACACAGTAATTGCTCCATTGAGAATCCTCAGCCATGTACCTGCTCATTTTGTCTTGGTGTGAAGGACCAGAAAACCACAGTACTACCGTGTAAATAGTTCGGTAATTAATTTACAGCCCACTGTTTTCAAATAAAATGTGAAAAGTCCTCATGACCAAATTCTTCTGATTTTGTTTCTTTTAGTTATGACCTGTCCTTGAATTTTTGCAGGTAAGTCACTAAGTCTCAGACTTGACTGTAAATCATACGCTTGAGATTTTTAATGAAAGGGAAGACTTGAACACTGTTACTGTCCACAAAGATAATGTCCAAGCAGATTTCATTAGCTGTTCAGGGATTTAATTCAATGCACAGCTCTTTTGGCAAAAGGGTGCATGGATTGGGGCAATGAACTCCAGAGCCTCGTGAGAGACCTGTAATGCTTGGGGTGTATTCCCTAAGAAAGGAGATTTCTCAGCATATCACCTTTCAGCTGAGATGCCTCCTACTTTCTTGTGGGCAAGCTGGACATCGGAAAAAATTGGTTTTATCCATAGTGAGTTGATGGCTCATTTTGAAGAGTGGCCCAGGCTATTTGAAAAGCACGTTTTCTATACTAAAAGGCATGCAAAGTGCAGCAATACATACTACGTTCCTAGGAGCCATACTTCTTTCCAGACATACTTAAAACCCCTAAGAAAAGAAGTTTATTCCAGAGAGAGGAGATCAGTGGAGACAAACTGTAAAAAGCCCGGGGAGATAGAAAATGGGAAAGTAGGGTGAAAATAAAGCCGCAGAATAGCCTGTATTATACTCCTATGTACTATCTCTGCTCACTTCAAAGAAATAAAAAGCTGTTAAGTTTCTGCTGTCTAATTGGCAAGGGATTGTTCAGAATGCAGGTCTGGATATCTGCAGAGTTTCTCTGACTACAAACAACTGCTTAAATATGTACACATTTCTTTTTTCTTCTGCAAGTCCCGAGGAAAGCAGTTGATATTTTAAGAGGCGCACTAAAACTTGAGCATGTTTCTTAACATGACCATGACAGAAATGTTCTCACAGTTTACAGTGAAAGTGTTCACAGTTCATAATTCACAGTTTAGGTTAAATCAAGCATAGATAATTCTTAGGAACTGTTACCCATCAGCTAAATTTCAGTGTCTAGTAAAGATGGAGTAAGCGTTCAGAAAAAATGGTGATTAACCAGAGTTGATCTCTTTTTTTTACAGCAGTATCCTCTTTCCTCCCTTCTCCTCCAGAGTTTCCTGGTCATTGCAATGGAAATTGGTCATACTTCTCCATTCTCCAGTGGTAGACACCAGCCTTCAAAGAAATGAACCTCCTTTCTATTTAAGTGATCCTCCTTTCTCTGTTTTAAGGCTTTTATGGGCCAGGTTTCAGTGTGCAGAGAAGGTAAGAAAAAGCTGTTACCTTGCCCTGAATTATTCCTAAAATACAAAGGCACTGTTTTAAGAGCTAGTAATGCACAGACCTCTGTGCATTATATCCCTCCAGGATACCTCATAATATGAGGTTGACTCTTCTCAAGGTGATAAGCTACCAGAGGCAATCCAGCTGTATCTAAGAACATGAAATTTGGCTAAATAATTAGAAATCTTAGATTTTCATATATGAGGCCACTTAAGTGTTCTCTTGGTTGACTACAGAACACTTTCAGAAATGGGATATAAACTATAAGAATTATAACCTGCAGTTGGTGGTTATTTGCAATTCTATGCCTGTTCAGTGTTTCGTGAAAAGGACTGGGATATTACAGAAAATAAATCAGAAGAAAAAGGAATGATGCAATGGAAATTGTGCTTTTGGTGTAACATTACCCAGTGCACTCGAATATTTCTGACAGTTGTTTTTATCTGGATTATCATTTATAATGTACTGAACCAGAGCATAAATTTTGGAGTGCATTTTTATGTATAAAAGACATATATAGTTGTGTCTAACAGACTGCTAATACCTGTTAATAAACACTCGGATGCTTTATAAGGTCTTTTTAAAGGATCAGCCAGCATGATTCAATAGCAATTGTGTGAAAAGTCAACATTCAACATCAGTGCTATTTAAAGCAGCATTAGTGCAAACTTCAGCCTTGAGGCTATGTTTTTACAAACTGTGGAAAAGAGTTTATTAAGGCATCTTTTAATCTGCTTTCTTATGCCTCTACTAAAGATGCAAATCACACTCTTTTGAAGGAAATGTAGCATTCAATTCTAGATTAATCCCATGAATGTGCAGATTGAGTTTACATACAGATTGCAAACTAAGATCAATTAATATGTTATATATAGCCATATTTCCATACATTCTAATGTTAATTTGTGGATTGCCTTATTTTAGGAATCAAAGGGCTGCATTCTTACTGATATAAGTGGGAAAGTAAGAATGTGTAAATTGATATGCAGAATGTGACAAGTTTATTTCCATTCACTGCAAATAAAATTGCTGCTGCTTCCCTTGTTTGGAAAGGATTAATCGGCTAAATGACGATGCAACAGCTTTACCAATTAAGATATATCCATCTTGCCTGAAAAAGCCTGTCTTATTAGCAAGGTTAATAAACACTGACTTACGCTTTAGCTTTTCTCCTTTTATTACATAAGAAATGAGCATTAACCTCTAAATCAAATAAAAGGTGCATTTTAAAAATTAAGAAAATGTTAATGTTTTTATATGGAAATGATCCACGAGCTTAAGTGCTCAGTAACTGGGATATTAATCTCACTTACTGTTCCACGATGAGAGAAAACCCATCAAGGTCTTTAAAATGTAAATTAATTATGTTTTATAAGAAGGCTGGGAGAAAAACAGCAGTGTGTGTCTGGTGTAAAGAAGTGGGTGAAATCATATTTTCAGCTCATAAGAATAGTTTCATGAACCTGAAACTAAAGAAACATTGTTACCTTTGGATTTGTAATGCAAGGTTCAGTTATTCCAAGCTCCAGCTGAAGTTTTTCTTGTGGTTTGGGCATTTATTTGGTCTCTCTCCTGCACAGGTTTTCTTGTCTCTAATAAGAGCTATGCTCACATTGCATCCTTTGCCTTATGGAAACACTGTGAAGGCTTCTCTCCAGCTGTTTAACCATGGAGGATTTTAACTCTTGCTGCGACCCCTCCTGCTCCTTCAGTTTGGTTGGAAATAGCCAGCAGGTTTAGAATTTATCGGGTGAGATATACACAAATAGTGTCATTTCTTTAGAAAGCTGGATAAAGGTAGAGAATAAGGACTTCTCTGTGTACTGGTGTGGTTAAATTTCTTTGTAATTGTGAAGTGCTGCTCTGCAATCCGTAAGTGCGTAATTCGTACAGTTTCTGGAGAAACACCAAACAGGTGATATGCTATGACCTCTGAAAACCAGAGCTGTCACTGATGTACCTAGGTTTTGCATAGAAGTTATTTTAAAGCAGAATTGGTTTAAAGATTGTTTTTTCCTCCTCTGTTTTCTGCTCCTCCTGCTGTCGGCCTGCACACTGAGTGCCAACACTGATTGCTTGGAATGAGTCCTCTTCTTCAAGCGGTTGTGGCTAGCAGTATACAGTAATAAGACAGCCTTCTCAAAATCTTTGGGGTTTTCTTCTGAAATGTAAAAAGCCTTCAGAGAGGACTTTTAAAGCAGTGAGCAGTGTCTGCAGCTGTTTGGTCTGGTGGCACAGGAATCAGCTCTTCTAGCCTGAGCAACCTCTTTGACCTCCTCCAGCTCTGCCTGCTGCCAAAGGGTGGTCGGTGGTAGCTGCTTTGGTGTAGGGGCCTGGAGAGCCATCAGGAATACAGTGCTACAGTCACATACAATTCTTCTCTGGGCCTTGTGGTGTGGGGTATTGTCAGTAGCAGGGTCTCGGCGTGTGTTCAGAAGAGACCTCCTGACGTTCCCAGGAATAAGTCCCATTTGTACCACTCACACAGACTGAAGGACTTGGTCAAAACTGTCTTGTGATTCTTCATTTTTATGGACATCTCAAGTAACACGTGTCATTTCTACAAAGCTGGAATTTGTCAGAAGTCTCCCATAAATACTGCTGTACTGTATGGTGGCATCCTTTCATTGGCTATGTCCCTCTGTGTCCTCTAGGAAGGTTGAATTCATCAAAACCAAAATCAGTGCAATATCTTGGCAATAACTTCAACCACAAAAAAGATCCAGAAATCACATGATTTGCCCCAAAAAAGCCAGACACATCTGATAGGGCTATCTTGTGCCACTTAACACCTGCAGAAGCTAATTGGTTGTGAGGGACTTCCCAGATTATGTCTGTATGACCACAGCAGGGACTTGAAAATTAAATCAAGCAGCTCCTGAAAAACTCCAGGTGATTTCAGAACACCTGCAGGAAGTATTTTTCCAAAGCACTGATACATCAAAAAAACATCTTCTGATGAGCTGCTCACTTGTGCCAGGCACTGTTTAGTTCCAGCACATTCATGTTTTACCGTCCAAAGGTTAAGCTGCATTTAAGTGGGTGAGGGCTCTCCAGGGTGAAGAGCAATAGCATGTCCTTTTGTCTTTAAAGAGATAAAATTTCCAGGACCCAATCCTACTGTTAGTTGCGCACATTTTTAAATGGTTACAATTTTTTCCTGCTGTTAGAAGGTCTTTCTAACTACTTCAGTCAGGTTCTATGAGTTTTTAATTGCACAAGGGACTGAGTTAACAGTGCATTATTTTTAATCAGTTTATTTTATCTGGCTTCAGAATTTTGAACCAAATTATACCTCCATCACCAACTAATTACTGGTTTGTAATCATTTCACAGTGTGGAGTCTCCAGTAATCCAATATGCATTGCCTAAAAATCAGCAATGCACTTTGTTACCTCAGGGATATTGGTTGTATGTATTGTTGGCTGAGTTTCAAAGCACCAGATGAAGAAACCAAGGCTTATTTCCCTTGAGTTTGGATTTGCATGATTAGTTCTCTGTATGTTACCCTGAAAATGGACATCAAGTATCGAGAGAATTGCTTTCAAACAATTCTCTCTTTGCTTCCCTGCCTCTGAAGCACCTTTCCCTGCAGGCAGCATCGTGTTTCAACAAACTTGCTACTTCGGTAACACAGTAGGCAGATGTTTTCATGCAGGTACTGTCAGCAATCACAAACAGTCATTTTATATATTGGTACAGGAAGGCCAGATACAGCTCAGGATGCTGAAAAGTGTTGTTGATGAACAATGTCCACTACCAGAGCTAGTAGCTGAAAAGCTTCTGATTCCCCTTGTAGCTAACAGAACAGGGAATCTCAAATTTCTGAAGTTCAGCTCTTCCTGCTAATAACCCCTCCATGTCAATGGGAGGAGTATTTCCATCCACTGCTGGAACACAGCATAATTTGTAGTAGCTGTTTGGTAACACTGTAGAACAGGTGAAAAGGAACCAAGCGGTTATGTCTGGTACGACAGTAATACCCACCTTAGTCACTCATTTATCCCTTCTGCAGGCACCTCTCCAGCTGCTTGTATGCACTTTTCCTCAACCGATCCTTCCTCCTGGAAAGTGCTGAAGATCCTACTGATAAGTTGTCTTTCAAACCTGCCTTCCAGAAACACAGTGCTGGAGTCCTGGCCCAGTGAGGGTTTCCTGTCCACAGCCTTCCCTTTTAATCTGCACCACTGAAAATACTGGCTTATGGAACCAGGGGGATTTCAGTTCCATTCCCAGTGCATCATCCATCATTTTGCTATCAGTCAATTTAGTGTAGTCACATTCTTGCCTTGCTAAAAGCAGGTGATACAGAAGCTGTGAACTTCTATTCATGGTACTGGTATAAGCATTCACACACTTGCTGGGAGGAGTGTCTCAAGCTAAACTGGACAGTTCAAATCCTGGTAGCAAAAAAGGCAGGCATCAGTGCAGACTGGTCACCAACATCAGTGTCCAGCATCCAAGGAGGCTCACAGTGCCCACATTTAATTCAACCTTGATTAAAACTGGCGTGGACAGCTTTTTTGTGCTGCAGTCAGACCTCCCACCTTAGCAGAGACATGCTTGAAGACTCCCGCATTTTAGAGAGCAACTCTATTTCTTCAGAATTAAAAGTTAACAGTGAATAAAAATAACAGTTACATATAATGAGTGATCCTGATTACTCGATTAACCAGCAGGGAAAAAAAAGAGTGGAGATCTGAAAAAGCACCCCTGGGTATCAGTGTGAAGCTTCAGCTAATGTAAACTGATCCAGCCCTCTCTTGAGAACACATAGAATTTTTAATATTGTGGTGTTTGTAGTTCACATTTAGGAGGTGAGGGAAGAAGAGGTTCATATGGTTTCAGTGTTACGAATGAGTGTCAAAAGGCAAGACTGCTGGCCAGATCTTCAGGCAGTGTGCTCAGTAATGCCAAACACAAACATTTAAAGCTTGAGCCAGATCTCCAGAATGTCTGAATTATTTTTAATCAGTCTGCATTTCTTTCTTTTCTGGTTTCTAAGCTGCAGGTTATGCTCAGAGTACAGTCTCAAGCTTTATCTGAAATTATAAAAGCTGGAACCTTAATTTCAAATATATTAAATTAAAAACAGGGTTGCTTAATCATCTGCAAAACAGTCATTTACAACAGCACCAGACACTGTGAGACTCCAGACTGTTACTGCTGGTGTCTTAAAACTGGTATCAATAAAGATGAGCCGGCTTCACCTGAAGACTGGTTTAGGGTCTGGTCCTGTTTTTACGGGAATAATCAAACCTCTGAAAAATCACCGTGTTTAGCTAAATCTGATTCTTTCTGCCTGTCAGTGTTTGAAATTACTGGCTGTCATCCTTGATGTTTTCTGGTCCAAAGAAAGTGCAATAAGGGAGTAGCAGGCCTCAAGAAAACTTCAGCAGAATACCTCTGTAAGAATTAAACTGTAAACAGCAGAGTCTGTGTTAACATTAAAACTACTTTTCTGCCATTTCCTTTGGAGACTCAAAGACTGTGTTGGTCAGAAGAAATTCCTGGTCACATCTGGACTGGGTGTGATAATTGTGGCTATGTCTAGCCGTTGTTGGGTTCATTATCCTGATGTATTATTTAGAAGACTCTGTTTATACCAATGCGCAGATAAAAGGAAAGTTAGTTTTGCAAAAGTGACATACTGAATTTTCTTCAGAAGTTTTGAGTTTTGGTTCTGATCTACCTTGGCTGAAAACAACAGGCATTTTGTCACTGACATCAATGGCATTAGTATTAACCCTTTTAGGCTCTGATGTTTCTTGCTACATTGAACATTTGCCATTGACATAATCCTACATTTAAGGTGATAGATTGGAACTTGGTGCCTGAGAGATCACTTCATCCTGCTAGGCTGGGATTACACAGGAGGGGCCTGACAGTAGCCTGCTTTTCTTGGAAAGCCTTTACTTTGTTCTGCTGTTAAATGCTGTTAAATGTTCTCTGTTAAATCCTGTGTGTTTATAATGGCATCAGATGCTGCTGCGAATCACTGAGGGAGCAGATGGCAAGGAATTCAAGTACCTAACTCCCTTTGATGCCCCTGGCAGTGAAGCATCCAAATATCTTCGTAGATTTGAGCCAAAGAGCTGTGCCAGAATGCAAACAAAGGAATCTTTAACCTCAGACATTGCAGCAACTTGCTGATTGTGGACAGTCCTCCTTTCAGTCTCTCAGACCCCACAGGTTGTTTGCGCTTATTGCTCTGGAGTGTGTTAGACTCCCAAAGGGACAGAGCAACATTACTAATTTATACTAATCACTCTAAAAATAACCCAAAAACTGTGGAAAATATCAGGGAGGAGGCAGTGGAAAAGCACAACTACCCTATCTGCTCTTCCAACCCCACAAACATACCAGATCACAGTGAAAATCTCTTTTTTAATGAAACATGGTGACATAACTTTGTAAGTACCCTGAAAGATGTCAAAATTTCCCATTCTTTGTAGTGATGGCATCTCACACAGGAGAAGTAAAGCTATTCATGTACTTTTGGAAAAGAAGTGATGACTTATTACTGTGATTATGGTTGTTATTTAAGTGAGTGTCTAGAACATCTGTTCCAGGAGTTGGAGATTGATGTACAATTGAATGTCACTGCTAAGGTGGATTTTATATATTAGATTAAAATAAATATTCAAGGTAGGGAGGATACATAGTCGAAGAAAGCGCTTCCCAAAAGGGTGAACTGAGAATAGATAAAGTCTATGAAAGTGGCCCCGTTGAAAAATATTTTCCAAAAGGGTCTCTTCATCAAATCAGAACAATCCAAGTCTGATAAAATGTTGATAAAGAAAACCAAAGGGGGGCATCTGTGATGGAAAGATGGGCCTGCGTTTGATCACTGGCTTTTTTGGCTTTAAGTGAAAGTTACTGGATGAGAGTGAAGGCATTGACCATGCAAGAGGTCATGATAGTCTCTCTTATGCTTAAGACAAGTGAATATACTAGTCTGTCTCTGTAAAGGTATGCAAATGTGAGGAAGTGATGTTTGCAATCTGATTTCAGGCCACTGAAAGTAAAAAATCCAGACATGATGACACAAAGACAAAAATAACTATTTACATCAGCAATTATTTGTTTAACCTGCAGGCAGAACTCAGATCAGTTTAAAGTCATTTATATACAGCTCATCACTGGAAAGTCTTGCATAGGTCTGGACTCTTGTTTGGTTTTGTAATTTCTACATTTGCCTATCTCTTATCTTGTTCCCTTTGAGTATTTGCTGCACTTGCTATGAGTAACAGAAACAGTGTCCATAAATACCCAGCAGAAGTCTAACACAAAGCTTTCCACTGATAGCAATGGAATAATATCTTCTTGGCATGGAACACTCTTGGAAGGCCTATTTACAGATAATATAGCAGAGGCAAATTCTTACGCTGCCAACAGTAGGACAATCCTGGCGTTTCACGGAGAAGACCCTGATAATGTTTAATTTTATAACTCAATGTAATATTGGAGTTACAGGTCCTTTGTCTTCACCCATGGTAGCTGGATCTCAGAAAGCTACTTGGCTCTAATGGACTCTCCTTTAGCTGGAAAGATTCCTGGTCACTTGTAACACTTGAACTACTAAATGCTTTAAGGAGTGCTGCCTTTTACAAATATTCCTCAGAAGAGTCTTTTTCAAATACGTTCTTCCTGTGACTGACATGTAACATGACAGTTTTGCGTGTTCTTATGTTATACTAGACACTGCCAGGGAGATACTTTGTTTCTTATAAAAGTCTTTCTCTCTTTTCTCATTCCTTAAAGATATGATTATACTTCTGGTTTTCTTCAACAAGAAAGGCCTGAGTGTTTTTCAGACCCATACAGTCAAGATGATAACCTGTTTTCAACTGTTTATTTGGGGACATAACTGTTTGTTTGAGGAAGTCTTAGCATCTTTTCTTTGATGAGATTAGCAGCAGCAGCTCAACTCTAAACACATCAGTAATCATTGCTAATGAAAGCACCCATATCATCACCTTATTCACATCTCCAGGTAAGGCTTTAGTTCACATTGCAGAAAATAGGTACTAATTTATGTAAAATCTGCAGCTGTAGACTTGAACAGATGTCTCAATAGCTGCTAGCAATCTCAAATTGGAGTTATTCTGATTTAGATCCTGATTCTGATTTAGACCAGCCTTCAATTGCTGAAAGAATTTCTGTAGAACTGTATTAGTTTCTATCTAACCCTGTTAGCTGCATTCTGTATGGGCAAGATTTAAAAAAAAAGGCTATAGATATTTTGTGTGACCAACATTAGACACCACGAGAGGGGTATGAACTTATGGACTGCATGTGACTGTAAGGTGTCGCCAGCCAGGCACCCAAAATTTCCAGTCAGTTTTAGAATTTGGCTTGAGTGATTTCATTAAAAGGCAGCAATTCATATCAGAAAACTATTTGATAAAAAGCTAACTGTCTCTGAGCTATGTATCTAATGCATTTTGAAAGCTTTTGACTTCAAGTATTTTAGTTTATCTGCAGCTACTTGAGTAATTTAAGAGGGAACAGCTTGTTTCCTTTGGAATGGAAATACTATTTGTGAAATAGCCTTTCCAAGAGTGAGTCACTGATGAAAGGAGGAAGTTCATTTAATATGCTCCCATGAAAACTGCAAAGAGAAAATTGAGTTTTCAGTTTGTCTGAAAGAAAACTGAGTGTTGACAAAGTCTGGCAGCATTAAATACGGGATCTTCCGCTGCCACATGAAATAAACTCATTCTTTTTGTTCTGATTTTGATGGCACTCAAAGCAAAAGATGATACCTGGATTGTCAAAGGTTTAGCATCTCAAACTGCTGAGCCAAACTCAGTCCTTGCTAGAAACAAGTACAGTATGAAGTATTTGGTCCAGTCACATGTAATTAACTCTGAAGCAGAGCCATCTCCACGGTAATAGGGGACCTGGCAGCAGAGAGTGCACAGATTGCAAGTCCAGAGAGTGGGACATCAGGTGTCCACACAGAACAGTTCTTTCCTGAGCATGCTCTGGTCTGGCTGTGAGTCTGAGGTGGAGCCAGACACCACTTCTGCTTGTGTGCATCAAATGTGCCTCTGGACTGCATGCACAGGCACAGAAAGGACCTCCTTTGAGGCATCTTTCACCCCAGCGAGCTCAGATGACAAGTCCTGAATGCCCATTGCCAGAAGGTAGTGCTGCTGTGAGAACACATGAAATTTATGGGCCAAGTTCAGCCCTTGGAATTCATCTCCACTGAATTCATTTGGTGGTTGTCTGATCAGCACTGTTGGGATCAGTCCTGTTGGGATTTGCTGACTTCAACTAATAATTGTCATGGTAGGTTTATTTTAATTGTGGTCAAGGTCAGAGGCTTCATCTAGGAGTCTTCTTATTACACACAAACCCTTATTAGACCCTTCTTATTAGAGCCTTTGTTTTGTAGACTATGCATCTGGAGTCATGAAACTTTTCATTCAGAAAAAAGACCGTCTGTTAGTTCTTAACTGTTGAGTCCTGATTGACTCATGACAGCTTCCATTCAGCAGAACATAACTTTTTTATCTTTCCTTCTAGGCCTTTTCAGCATGTTCTGCCAGATTCAGGCCTGCCCTCCAGTGGATGTAGTTTCTGCACTTAGATCTGACTTAAATTTTCTGTAAGAAACAGCATTACTGAAAACTACCAACCAAAATCACACAGTACTGCTGGAAAAGCTGAACAGTTTTCAAGGAGATGATTAAGTCTAGTGGGCCTTTGCTCTGCTTCTCTGAACAAAACATTTTGTGGTAACAAACATATTAGAAACAAATGCAGAAACTGGGAAAAAAAGAGATTTTTCAGCTATAAGCTAATTTCCAGGAAGAAAACAGATGCAAAAGAGCTTGGACAAAGAGAAGGAACAGGGCTACTATTGTGTTTCCAGTTTGAAATCAATCATGACTTTATTGGCCGTGGTGCTTAGAAGAAGAAAATTTTCTCAGTAAACAGTATCTTTGTCTTTTTGACACTTAGTTGTGAATGTCATATCCCATCTCACCGGATTGTGCTGGTAGATGGAGTAGGACAGGCTTTTGTTACTACTATTAGCCTACAGGCTACATTGGGACTCTCTGACCCTGCCATTGTTGAAGAAGCATCCCCAGATGGCACTTTGTTTGAAACAAATGGAACATTTTAGCCTTTTGCAAAAGAACTCACCTAAAAAAGAATTATACAGGACTCAGTTTCTGTCTATGATTTCTCTTGCCACCACAGTGGATGTCACGAAAAAGACAACGGAGCAGTTCTGCTGGTGGAGATCTACAAATAGACCTGGTTTGGCATCTGGCCCCCCAGCCACTGTAAATGGGAGCTGAGGGAGTGGGGCGTTCAGCTGGGAGGGTAGCTGCCCTCACAGTGCAGCCACTACACTGTGCTGAATGGTTCAGTGGGGTGGACTTAACCCTTGCCTTACTCCCACCTTCCAGTCCCCCAGCAATGCATAATGGAAAGCATCAAGCTGTGATCATATCCTCTAGGGGGATAAGGGGACTTCTCGCCCCACCCTGTTGCTTTGCGCCATGGGAACATAAGAATGGCCATAAGGGTTCAGACCAATGTTATCCCGGTATCCATAAGCAACCACTTAGGGGAGAGTAAGGACAAGCACTTACAATACTCCCCCAAAACTCTCACAGCCTCCAACTGTTCTCATCTCAGGGATTTCCTGAGCCTGATGTGCTAAACCTCAGCAAACCTCTTCTCTCAGTACTTGTCCATTCTCCCCTTGAATCCACGTGATTTTTTGCCATTCCAGGTCCCTTTGGCAAAGGATTCCAGAGTTCTGTTACCATGGCATACAGAACCTTCTCTCATGTTTTCCCCAAAAATGCACAATTTTTCTTTTATGTGGGAGAGAATGATAGGAACATTCCTGCCTTGGAGTTTTTCTTACTCTTTTCTCTCTTTTTTTTTTAAATTTCAAAACATTATGCTCTTGCACCTAGCCTTTGTTTACATTTCCCAGCAGATATAGTTTTGACTACTGACTGGCTGCAAGGTAGCATGTGTCTCAGTTATTTACACATAAATTCAATGGTAATGGCAACCTTAAGCTTATGTTCTAATGAAAAAGGCTAAAAGCAAAATTTTCCTTAAACCTTTGAATTAGAACCGTAACAGAGAAATAAGGGGGGGAAAAATTTTTAATTATTTTTCTTTATAGTATATGAAACCCAAGTTTTGTAGTAATTCTCTTGAGCGGAGGAGGAGATACTTTTTCTTTTACGTAAAATAATCAACCTTTCTCTTTTCTGTATCAACAGGCTTTTCCATAGGCAACTACTGGAATCAGGAGCCCATAAAAGATTGGAAACTAACTGGAAGGTAAGGGAAAGAATATGGAGCTATGGTATCTCTCAAAGAGAAATCCTTCAGTGGAAGACCACCAACCTCCCATAGAGAAACAAAGAGAAAAATATCTGTTTATAATGATAGGGTAAGTTTATATTCTTCTAGCAGCAGAGAATTTATACTCCCTAGCATTGGGAAGGTAAGAAGAAAAACAAGATAAACTGGAAAGCTTACACTTTAGTTTACACTAAGTTAGGGGAGAACACCGGGAAAGCAGCCCTATTTTTCTGATGGTCAGAAAATAGCTGACATACGCTTTCTGCAATCTTTTTGGCAAGATCTCTCAGCTGAAGTGCTGAGTAACCAGAATGATATTTTCCATTTCTTTGAGAGCACTTCTGTTCACACCTTTACCACAAAAATGCTGTTCTTGGAAGAGTAGATCGCTCCCAGCTATGCACACTCCCAGTCAGTGTCTTCTTTTATGATATTCCTACAGCACCACATAAAGCTGAAGGTTTAACAGATGACTCAGTTTCAAATCCAAAGACAGCAATCATATCCGAAGTTTGACTTCAGTGATTTTGATTTGCACCCCTCAAGATTTTTTGCCAGAAATATTTCATGTCCAAAACAAGGAGCTATAGTGGAACAGTGATCTCTAGCTGAGAATTTTCTGCTGCCATCAGTACTGAACCTGTTAATGATATAGGAACAGACATGGATATCTCTCCATCAGCTCTGTGTTTTCTGGTCTGTTATTTATCATATTCTTATGCAAAATGCCAGACCAATAGACTTGACTTTCCATTCCTTGTCTTTACTAATAACGTCTATCCTGTTTCAACTTACTTCTAACTTACACTGCCACGTTGCAGGTACTGTCCACCAGCAGTACAAGCCTCAATCACTTGTTTGTCCACTTCTCTGAGCAGTGTCTTAGCGTGAACCTTAGGGTATTGTGATTCCTGTCTCCCACTGAAATTGCTCCTGTTGGGTACACAGATGTGAAACAGTCTGTGAACTTTTGTAGCGTTCAGTCAGAACATGACTGAATACTTGCCTCAGCCCCTTGCCAGGCCACTGTACACTGATCCTGACAGCATTTTAGGCTTTAAATTCTTTCCCAACAATATTTTATGACATTTTTTTTCTCTTCCTCCTTTTTTCCCAAGACCTATTTTTCTGGGGTTACTCATGTTTATTGTATATATGCCTTTTTAAAGGAAAGTAAACTAAAGAAAAACTGTCTCACATAGATGAGGCCACTATTAAACATACCTTAATCCATCTGATCTCTTTGTACACTTATAATGCCAGTTGTTGGATCTGTCTTTAAATTAGCTCATAAGTTCTTCAGGGACTGGCCTATATTGTGGGAGAATGTAAACAAATGAGTTCAAGAAAAGATATGATATGACTAGCAATCCTTTATTTTTTAATTTGTTGCTTGCTGCGATCTGGAAACAAGGTTGCATCACATACATCACAACAATCACATGCCAGACAGGACTAGCAGCAGCAAATGTATTGCACTGAAAACACCCTCTTTTTAAGATAAAAAATGCTGACCACTTTGCTAATACGGGAAAGTTTACCTCCGCTAGGTCTTTCCTTTGTATACAGTAACAGAAGCAGTTCATCAGAAATGACAGCTGCTCTCTAGCCAGGTGAAAAACTGGTATCTTAATTGTTGTGCCAAAAAGAGATTATAGTGAACAAAGCTAGCTCCAAGCCACAAAACTGAGGACACCAAGACCAAGGGACACAAAGTCCTTTCTCCCATGGTTCCTCTGTAACACACTGTACTATAACACAGAGATACAATTCTTATTTTCTGGACAGCAGGTAGCTCATTTCTTTATTGATTTTTTCCCAATCTCAAGCCCTTTCAGAGTTTACTAAAACATACAATAGGATAGCACTGTGCAAAAAGTAAAGAGTACAAAAATTAGTATAGCCCTTCTGCTAATAATGTTCCCTGTCTGGGTTAAGGAAACTGTCTCGGCCTCTGACAGTCCCCCTCCTTCCTTCCCCGCTTGTGAGGAACTACAGACAGTTGTGCCTTCTCTCTGCAGGGGGAGAATTTAATCTCTCATTGACAAATACTTCTTCAGAAAAAAAAATGTTCTGTTCCTTAAATTTCCTGTGTATTAAATTTGACCTGGTAAAGGATGGTTATAAATGAAGGTAGTGAGCCTGAAGTTTTAGAAACTGACTGGCAGAAGCTAGCTGATTTTCCAGACAAATGTTTTTTTCTAGTGCAGGTACACAGTGAAAACATAAGAATTTGATGTCCAGAGCTCCAAGTGGCTGCACTGAAATGCTACTTCCTAAACACCTGTTTGTGAGCATTTAATATGCAACAATTGAATTTACCCTGAGAATGAACAGTATTTGCCATCTGAAATGAAACTCATAAAAGAGCAAGATTGTATCAACTGCTACCTTTTTCCTAAAGCAAAAAATATGATTTTCATTTGGAGGTTGTATGTTTTGGGTTTTTTTAAACCGTAGAAGTCTAATCACAAGAGCAGTAAAAAATTACTCCAGTTAGCACAAGCCCAGATGTAGCGCTGGCTTCCCTGATTCAGTAACACTGTCTCTCCTGCTTTCTGAATTAAGATTGGGGCCACAAATGCACCACAAACATTGGCTTGGAAACCAGCAACCAGCTAGAATTCCTCACTGTATTACTGAGCCAGCTGTTTAGCTTCACTACCCCAGTTTCCACTCTTAGAAATGGGCTTTAATAGCATTAGTGTTATGTATGTTGAACTGCAGGTCACACAGTCAGCTGCCCTGTATTAATTTGGCTCCACTAAAAGTAATGGAGCCAAAATAGTTTGCAACAGCCAATGATGTGTTTCTAGTCACTTATTCTGATATTCCTCAGTGCTAAGCATTTGCTTGCTTTTCTATGCACTTCTCTTTTTATCCATAATGGAGGACATCTACCCTTGAGTACCAATCTCAATATACCACTTATGCCCTTACATATCACTTTTATCACTTTTACCAAAGATTTGGGTGACAGAAGTCTTTGGGAAGAGTTTTCTCTGGGACATAACTTAGAGAGCCTCCCATACCAGCAAGGATACCTGCACCTGCATGCAAAAGTGAAGTAGGAGACACCTGGAAAATCTGGGCTATTTTGCAAGGCCCTTGCTATTGTATTGCTGTCAGTGACTGATGTGAGCAACATGCCCAGCATCAGGTGGGATGCTCGCAGATTAATACAACGCTGTAGATGGTGTCTCTGCTGTTGTCACCAATAAAATATCTATGTAAATCTTAGCTGGATTCAGGATTGCTGACACTTAAACAGATGCCAGGATCTCAGTCCTGGCCAGCAGAGGCCACTAAGAGATTATAGGAAGAGCTGTTGTACAAGGCCCTGGAGGCCTTGTTGTTCAGCATGCTCACTGCCAGAGAGATAGCATCTGGGCTGTGGATTCGGACTTTTACTAAAAAGAAGGAATCTTCTGAGTATTTTCAAAATTTCCAAGATTTTTAGAATAATCTTGGGATGAATATTGCTTTTGCCACTGGTCTGCACTCTGAATGGGCTGGTACTTGCCAGCAGTGAGCTGGAGCAGGTGCAGATGGGAAACTCGCTATAAAAAGAGATGCAGGATACTCTTCTACTTGTGCACAGTGCTGGGGAGGACTTTGCAACTACACCGTGCAGTTTGGTACAGTTAACCTAAGACAGACTGTCAGCATGCTTGTGTCAGGGTTTAATGGTCCAGCTGAGATGTCACCTGTCATCCCTTTTGGATGAACGGTAGTAAAAGCTCAGGTGTAGCCCATGGGCCTAGCTGTCTGTGTCACAGCGATGCGGTGAAGTGGCTGAGGTTGGCTTTAAATCTGCTGAGTTTACTGTAATCTCATGTTCCTCTTGATGAGGATTTTGTGTTTGTGAGCAGCAGTGCTAGCTTAGTCCAAAGTTGTCTTCTTGCCTCAAGTTTTTCTCAGTTCCTTTGCGTTTTATAAAACTCACCTAATACCATCACGTCTTTCCCCAGTCCAAACAATTAATCATTCTGTGCCTAACCTCATTCAGTTCTAGGGTACACATTGCTGCGAAGGGAGAAGCATTGGGTAAAGGAAGCCAGTTTTGGCGTAGTAACTTACTTCCACAGTGCTGTGCTATTCCTTTAAGTCTTGAGCTTGTTTGTGTGCTGCAGCTGCTCATGATGAGCTAAGAAAAGTCATCTGAAAATTCATCCAGTGCCCATCTTCAAGTGCAAAACTCTGGCATGGAGCAGTTTTGCCTGCTCAGGGAGGTTTCAGGACACTATTGGATTCAGCACTGATTCTGCTGTGAACAGGCTTTTCACTGACCTTCTGGAGCTTTGAAGTCAGCACTTCCCCAAATTCAGGTCTTAATTTTAGAGCATCAGTTCTTTGCTGAAAGCACACCCTGAAAACAGGTGGTAGGAGCTCTTCAGAGGGAGTTCTTCAATCAGGCTGTATACATTTTCCTTTCTCAAAGAAAAGGCTAAGCACGCTAAGCAGAAACTCAGTAGGAGCTAGGAGGCGCAGCCTTGCAGAGAGACAAGATACTGTCATTGCTCCTTGGCAATAGCTTGGCTCAAGGAAAGTGGCTTCTGACTGACTGAATTCCCAGCTCTGTGCCAGCCTGGCTGTACCATTGCAAACTGTGCCTGTGCCATCTTTGGCAGCCCACGCTCCAAGTGGGAGATGGCAGGCAGGTGCTCCTGTGTCAGGATCCATTACGATGAAGGGATGTCTGAGCAGGCAAAAATGCAAACAGCATTCCTCACAGTTTCACATGTGTTGCTCTTGTTTTTACTCTGTAGGTCTCACACCATGTCAAATACAGACCGCAGACATGAAGAGTGCTCAGGCAAATCTGCATTTTAAATGGGTTTTATTAAAGATGCAATTATGACTGAGCCCTGCAGCAGAAAGAAAGAAGCAGAAAGTGTCAGTTTTTACCTCCCTCCTTTCTGGGGAGAGAAAGCGTAGCAGATGATGGATCCATTACTTCTTCAAAGCCTGGGTGTAGAGAAAGTAGCTTCACAGGGATGGTGTTATTAGGCAAAGCAGGTACAATTTCTCAAGAAACCCTTTTGTTTTGTGACACTTCAAATGGAAAGTGTCAGGTAAACAAGATGTAGCCCTCCAAGAAACTTAACCAAGGAAATTTATCCTTCCTGGTTTCACCATTGATGGGGAGGTACCAGCTGGGACAGCAGTTCTGTAGTTCTTGAATTACCTTCCTCCACTGCTTGACACTTTTAATGTGTTTCGCAAAGGTTGAGCACTCAAATTCCCTAAAGAAGAGGTTTCTGTGAGCTCAGTCAAGTCCTTTAAGCACTTAAAATACAGCAAGATGTACATTGTACAGATTACAGACTAAGCTATAAATTATTAATAAGCTTGTTCTGGAATTTCCTCATGCACTTGAAAGGCAATTTTTACAGCCTAATGTGTGTAAGTAGCCTGTACCAGCATGCTCCTTCACTCAGCAAAGTAGAAAAGGATTTAAAAGGATGTAGAGACATTTTTTTTCCTAGAGTTTTCTTGCTTGCCTTTCACTAACTGACATAACAAAATTATAAAATATTTTATCCTCCAAGAAATGTGTTGTGCTATTTTTAGACTGAAGACATTGTATCTTGTGCTCACAGATCGTGTTGCAGATACAATTGTTCAAACAGAAAAATGGAGTAAATTCATGTTATAACAATTGCAAAATTTAAAACAAACAGATTTAACATGCTGTGCTTCTGAGATTAAAATGTATAGTACGGTAACGGAAGTTGTACTCGTCAAAGACTTTCAAAAATAAACTGAAGTTTCCCTGGCTCGTTTCAGTTCTCTGCTGATTCTGTTATGCAGTCTAATTTCAGCAAGATTTGACTTTTCAGGTAAGAAATTATTTTTCTTCAATCCAGATTGCAAATTACCTACCAAATCTAGTCTGTATACTGACATCAATGACGGGATGCAAAGCCACCTTGTGACAGCATCCAGGGATCACTCTTAGGCGGACAGGTCATAACTACTCAGGTAATCTCTGCTCTTGCTCTATTTTCTGTAGTCTGTCTTCCTGAAGTAAAAGCTGTTGTGTTCCACAGGTGGCACCAGCTGCTTACGGGTCTGTGCAGGCTCCGAGATGACACAAAGGTGTGCTAATGCGTCTTGTGAGAAAAGCTGAGTCGTCCCTAGAGCCAGGAAAGTGACAGCTCCAGCTCGCAGACCGTCTCCGGAAGCACTGGAAAATGCTGTCCTCACTGTAAGGGAAGTTTATTTTTTCTCTCCCTCTGCTACCATCATAGATTGCACTTTGTGTTCTTTCACCTTCTCATGCCTCACCTGTGCAGTTATATAATTTGTGTATACAAGACACAGCTTTTCTCAGTGCTCTGCTAACCCAGATGTCCACTGCGACTCCTAGTGTCAGAGCAGTGTGGCATTTGCTGGCAGGAAGGGCAAGTCTGGGCAAGGGGCACTGCGCCACACCACCCTTTTACCTGCTGTGGTGGATACTCTGCATCCAACTGTACTGCCCTCACATTAATTGCCCCGCTGTAGAAAGAACAAGTGGATGTGAGAAATAAATTGCTGTTACTGGTTTTGTTATATTGCCAAAAGTACCAGCTGTTCAGTGCCTCTCTTGAGTGCCCCTTGTACAAAAGCGGTGAGAAGCCATGAACCAGGCAGACACAAGGCATGGTATGGGGGAGTGAGCACAGTGAAGCAGAGCCTTTAAAAGCAAGGGTCATGTACTCCCAGCCCAGCTTTGCATATATTCCCCACTAAAGCCCTGGTCTTGCAGTCTTCTGCATGTGATTATTTTTCACATGAGAAGAAATCCCACTAGCTTTACCAGTCCAGACCAGGTTTATAGATAATACCAGTTAGTCCTAGATTAGGCGTGGTTTAGCTAGTCAGTATCCCACAGCTAGGCTTGAGGTTGGTATTGTTTTATGCGAATGGACTGATTCCCAAAGACAGGACATACATTCATAATTATTTTCATGACCAAATTACACATCTCCAGCCAGAATAATATACTTGGCTGAACAATGTAACTGGGGCTCATTTTAGCTGCCCAGCTCATATTTAATTTCTGGACAGAACCTGGCACAATGGAGAGCCACAGCTTTCCCTGGGAAAATGCACTCCAGACTCAGTGGGAGCGTTTGCTTGAGAACAGACAGTAGGAGTAGATACATGGGCTTTGCCCTACGATAGGCAGAGTCTGGATATGGCTTTTCTTGACAGGGTGAACAGTGCATGGATGGAGAGTATGAACCCAGAGGGAACTAAACAATAATTCCTTGTCAAGTGACAAGGAATGCCAAAAGCGGCAACTGCTTTAATCAGGTCTTGATACAGAAGTCATTCTGTTAACGCAAGGAGTAAGGTTTTATCCTTACATAAGTGTTTTCTGTTTTGCTGTGGATGCACAGAGAAAAGACATAGTGCACCTCTAATATTTGCTAGCATTAATGTGGGAATTTCACATTGGTCACAAACCCTGAAGCCACAAGAAAGTGAGAAAGTAATCTTCAGTAAACCCTTTGATATCTCATTGGTAGGCGCTTAAATGGATATTTCAGATTAATTCCTTTGCATATTCTCTATAGTTAAAAGAAAAAGCGTTGGCAGTGGTTTTTCATAACTCCCCACCTTTAAAGTGGGTTGCCTTAGTTACCATGGCCAGCTTGAGAGACAGCAAATTTAGTACTAATACATTTTCAAAGCCCTGCAGTTTCTGTAAAATCTGTGTCATAATCAGCTACAACATATGCTTTTATCATAGTTAATAAGCTACAGTGGTGATGTCTAGTCAAGTTAAATCAGAGGTGACGATTGTCACAATAGCCTTCGGTCATTACCTTAGTGACTGTCCTGTGTATATTTGGGAGAAACAGGTTGTGGAATTTCCCTGTAATTGAAAATAAGATTGGCTTCAAGTGGCTCGTGTGTCTGGTGCTTGAACGCAGCCTGCTGCAGCCAAGATCATACTTTCCCCAGTAGGAAACTGATAGGTCTTAAGTTGTCCTCTTGATCGGTGATTCAGTATTTCCTCTGACATCTAAGAAAACCACAGGAAATAATTATTCTTTAAAGGGTAACTACTATCCATCATAAACAGAGTTAACAGAGGTCTCAAAGGCTATTGATTTATCTTGTTCTCATGAGCATAGTGTTTGGTTTGAGAACAGCTCTCTGTGTAACCTGTTGTGATAAAAGTAATTTTTCACCTCTACTCCTCTTTTTCTTTTGTTCAACTTTTAAAATTTTAAGTAGTATGAGCTAAAGTCTAAAGAAATTTTATATTATTTGTGTAATTGCTTAAAGTTCCTAAAACCTCTTTAGATCTAGAAAGGAATTCTCTCTTCACAAGGTAAAGAGTTGGCAGCAAAGGACCAAGCAGTGCCCAAGAGAGTGTGGCTATTTCTGAGCTCAGGGTCTCGGGGGACAGTGCAGGATGGGACACGGAACTCTGCTTTTATGGAAGCATCTCCTTCACTAAACAGCAGCTGTGGGCTGTGCTGCAGGACTGAAAGTGCTCTGTTCATTTGTACAGAGGGAGCGCTCTTACTGTCCTTTAACCTCAGCCTGGGTTTTTGTGATCAGCTGAGCGAAGAATAAGAAAAAACAAAAAATTGTAGTTTATTTATGAAATTAGCCAGTATGTGTTTCACTGCAGCCCCACTGTTTTTCCTGCTCAATAAGCTGCCACCTATTGGTGCTTCTAAACTGCATAGCTCTCTGAGTTTGAGCTAAATACCTCAAACTCTGTTAGAGTAGTAATTCGAAGGAGGAAAACACTGGATCTACCTTTTATTATAGCTTCTCCTGGTAGCAAAAGCAACCTTCTAAGTCTTCAAATCACTAAAAGAGGCCCCCTTTTTTTCGGAAGCTTCTGTTTTTCTGAAAGGTCAGGCTTTGGGCCTGAGATTATCCATGTGAAGTTTCACCCCATGGCTGAAATATCATACTGAAAATGTTTTACAAATCTTTAAATGGCAGTGGGGAAAAATAAATAACAAGTCAGCCTCGGTCTTTGGTCACAGTTAGAACAAAACCAGGTGTGTTTTTGCATGTAAACATATCTCCTGATACATGTAATTGTGCAAACTAACTGTTGCGTGTTTTTTAATGTATGATGTCAAGAGGGCAGATACTCCTTCAGCTGTTAGATCCATCGGTTTCTGGTCTTTCCTCGCAGCTTTACAAACAGAAATGCCCTCTGGGGTCAGACCACTGGTCCACTTGCTCTTGGTGGCGATCGGAGTTGCTGTTTAGGGAGAGAGCATGAGCCCAGTCATTTTCTGCAGTCCTTTCCCCTCAGCCTCCCCCAGCATCCACAGCTGTTGTATCCATGATGTTAGGGAGTACATTTATGGGCCTTGTTGTTTGAGAATTTATCTAATCCCTTTTTGGACCCGCTGATACTGTCTGCCTTGCAGCCTTCTCCAAGTTCTAGAGGTTTACTACCCACTGCATGAAGAAGTACTTTCTTATATGTGTTTTATAATGATTTATCTTTGCAACACCCCCAGGAAGAAGAGCATATTCATCATCATTTGACAGAAGGGGAAGATTAGGGGGTTTGTTTCCAAAAGTACCTGTTAATAGTAGGTCTCATGCATGAGTTTGTCTAATGTGAGGCATTTGAGGCTTGATTTTTTCAGATGCCTGAACCGATTTCTATCCCAGATCAGTCATGCGCAATGATTAACATACAAATGAGGATCACTTGTGGTATTGTTTGATTTATTGACTGACCTATAATTAAATACCAATT
Source organism: Pygoscelis adeliae (assembly GCF_000699105.1). Lineage (NCBI taxonomy): Eukaryota > Metazoa > Chordata > Aves > Sphenisciformes > Spheniscidae > Pygoscelis > Pygoscelis adeliae. The sequence goes on from NW_008825100.1 coordinate 1,213,093, forward strand.
CCGTGGCAAAGCGGGGGCCAAACCTAGTTCTCACCAGTCATGGTCAACTTCCTTTTCTTGGAGGTTTATGTCCAGCTCATCATTTGTTATCTTGTGCGGCCAATATCAAAAAGGGGCCACAATAAAAGCTGGCATCATTCACTGCTGTTCCAGACTTATCCACTGAACAAAGAGTAGCATTTGCCTGATCCAGGGAAAACTGCAGTGGAAAACAGTGTTAGAACTGTACAATTACAGCCTGTCTCTTAAGGCATATACAGAAAGTTATAGAATTAATATTGCTGGGTTACTCCCAGCATCTCAAGTGTCTTAGGGTTCCCAAATAATGCTGCATTCCCTCATGCATAATTCTCCATATTTCAAAATCTGAACCCTCACAATATCCCCATCAAAATCAAAAGAGCAGGAGAAAAAAAATATTCTTCCAAGCAGTGAGTATCCAGAACCAACAGGTTGTTTCTGCCTCATATCCTTCTGTATTAAGCAGCAAGCAATCACAGTCGGATTTAGTTAGGTCCACTGAAAGAAATGGACCGCAGGAACAGCTGGAGCGAGCCAGGCCCCTCCAGGGGCAGCCTCCTTTTCCGTGGTGGGTGATCCTGTATCTCGCAGCCTGGAGCGGAGCTACCCCTGGGCAAGTGGCAGTGACCCCTTTTCAGCAACTGTTCATCAGCTGCTCCCCGCCCTGCTGTGTGTGTGATGAGTTCCTTCACTCTCACCCCTTCCCCGCTCGGATGCGATGACTGCCCCCTCACCAGCAGGCTGGTAAGGGGTAAGACCGGTGCCGGGTGGCCCTCGGGGAAGCCAGCCTGG
>NW_008825100.1:1214838-1217092 GCF_000699105.1 Pygoscelis adeliae
CCGGTGGTGCTGCGGGAGGGTAGAGAGCGAGGCATTCCGTAGTGAGCAGCTGAAGGGGGGGGAAGAGATGGCAGTGATGCCTTGGACCGAGCAGTAACGTCTCTGATTTCGAAGTCTTGCTCAGTAAGGTGAGTACTAAACTGGAAGTTGTTTTAGTCCAGGAAACGTGCATGTTGCTGTAAGCGTGCTTGTAAAACAGACTGCTGTATCCCTGGAGAAATCTTCTTTCAAATATGTGCTGTTGCCTTGCAGGTATTTTGGTGTAGAGGGTACTTACTTTAGATTTTCTCATCTAGAAAGTTTTCTCCCCTTCTTTTTAGTGTCATTTGAAAAAAACCAAATCTGTAAGCATAATATTCTCTGCCTGCTAAAACCCAAATATTTAACTTTAAAGAACCATCTCTTGATGGTATGGAAAGCCAGCCCCTGTTTGTTCTTCACATTTGTTCCTAGCCACTCTGGGTTTTAAAGTGAAAAAACTTGAAAATCTAACTGCGCATTTTATTCTATGTCTTTGGTTATTTGTTGGGTAGCCTTGGTTGGCTAATGGAAAAGGTTGATGAGGGGTTTTTTTTCTTCATCGTCATTTGCTTAGCATTTAAAAACATGTCAGGGACTGGTAGGGAAATGCTTTTCTTGTAAGAAAGAGAATATCAAAGAGCTCTATTTGTAAGGAGTGTTGCACGGAGACATTTATAGTCAGTAAACTGTTTTATATAGCCTACAGCACTTGGCTCTCCCTAATACTGTGGGAAACGAAAGCTTTCAGCACTTCTGAGAAGTGAGGCCAGGGTCTCCTAGCAGAGCTGGTGCAGCTCCCCACAGATGTTCCCTCCCGCCGGGCACAGAATGAGGTTTCTGCTTGTTTGTATTGTCAGAGCGTTTAAAACAACTCAGAGCATTAATGAGTGTGGTGGTGTCAGCTCTTGCCCTGATGCTGTGAGAATAGTGTTGTGTTTTATCCTCAAGTGCCCTGAATCTTGGGAATGAGAAATTGAGTCTCTTTTAGACATCGTTGAAAAATCAGAATCGCCCCCCGCAACACACACACACACACACAATCTCAAAAGTTCTTAGGTTTTGTGGTTGAAAGTGTCAGGCTTCATTAGTGCATGGGCAGGCGGTCGATGGAAGGGATTATTGATTGCCCTGTACTCGGCACTCACGAGGCTGCACCGAGAGCGCTGTGTCCCCCAAGCACAGGAGAGGTTTTGGCAAATGGGGAGACTCCAGCAGAGCCCACCGAGATGGTCAGGGGCTGGAGCACCTGGTGTGTGAGGAGGGGCTGATGTTGCTGGGGCTGTTCAGCCTCCTTCAGGAGAAGGGAAGGCTTAAGGGGGATGTCACCGCTGCCCCCCACTGCCTAGTGCGTGCTCACAGAGAAGGTGGAGTCAGACTCTCTCCAGAGGCCTGGCTCCTGACTTGTGAATTCTTGGAGCTGGGTGCTGGAAGGCAGGATGTAGGACCTAAGGATGAAGGGACTGCACCATGTGCCTTTAGTTTTAGCTTTTATCCATATTGCCCCTTTCCCTCCTTTCCTTTTCTATGTTGGTAACTTTTGTTCTTCATCAGTTGGTGTTTGCTTCCACACCACACTTGTGCTTGATGTTTTTTTAACTCCTCAGTTTTAATTTTCTTTCTATCCCCTTCCTCGATTTGATCTTCTACTTCTCCCCTGTGCCAGTCTTGGAGGCTGATTCTCACCTGCTGTCTATTCAGTTTATTCTCTGAGGTGTCATCTTTTTTTATCTTTCATTTTTGCCTTTCAGTGTTCATGAGCCTTCAGTTGAAACAGCTCTAAAAATGTCCCTTGCGTTCTTCTCTCCTGACGTGCAGAGGTGGGAGTAGGATTACAATTCAGGCTAGGGGGAGCATGGGTTGGGTTTGCAGTGTTGTAATCCTAGGAAGGGTTCTGGAGGTGTGAAGCAATGGCAGTGTCTTAGGGGATTGGTAAATAGTTGTTTCCTTGCATGCCCTGTAGTAAAATGAGGAGGATCCGTCCAGTCAAGAGTTAAGACCGATCATTGATTGTGCTAGTCGGTTAAAAAACGTTCTCCCTAAGAGCAGTGCAGTGGCTCCTTCAAATGTGGCTCGGGTTCCCCTCAGTTCTGGTATCAGTTGTTAGGAGATGTATTTGTATTGCAGTATTTCCTTCAGGGGGGACGCTGGGAGGGTTTCCCTCATCTACTTAACCATCTGTTTCAGGGAATTTGCAGGGTTATTTTGCAGCACCAGTTTCTTGGCCAAAACCAGC
>NW_008825100.1:1217131-1260814 GCF_000699105.1 Pygoscelis adeliae
AGGCTTTGCTTCCTTAGGAAACCAGGCTGGAAATCTGCTTGTGTCAAGTGGAGTCGGATCTGTGTCTTGGAGAGGTGAGACTTTGACTTCAGCCTGTGCAGCCTTTAGCCTGACTTTTGTAAATCCAGTCAGTGCCTGGAGCAGAGGTAGCTGGGCTTCCACCTTCGTTCTGGCTCCTGGGGGTGGTGGTGACTTCTCTATGTTGCTTTTGCAGCTGTTAGCAGGTTGCAGGTGAGAACATCCAAGTATGCTGGGTTTCTTCCAGATGTTAAATTCCTTTTACCAAGAGAAATTGATATTACTGGGTACAGAACAGTCCTTTTAAAACTTTGCCTGTTAATTCCTTGTTCATGCAAAATACTAGAGATGTAAGGAGAGAAATCCCTTGAAACAAAGACAGTCATGAAGAGAGAGTCCCAAGAGATGTTTCATATTAGAATTTTTTTTGCCCCAGCACAGGGAGCTAAAAAAACCCATCCCTTAAAAAAAAAACCACCGAAACAAACCAGCAAAAAAACCCCAACAAAACCCCAAACAAGCAAAAAAACACTGATGGATAGATTCCTGTGTTGTATTTGAACAGAATGGCACTGTTGTGTCAGACATGGTTTTTGCTATTGCTATGGTCGTTGGTGTGGCCTGCTCCAGGGCAAAGTGGAGCCATGCAGAAACTTACACATTTTCTTTACTTGCTAGTAATTGGCCCCTACCTAGTGTTTTTGATCTTCAAAGCTCTTTTCAAATGCTAAGTAATTTTTGCAGCAAGAAGTATGCCTGCTTTTGTAGATGGGGAAAACTGATTTTGATAGTGTGACTTGCCCAAGGCTACAGGATTAAGTCTTATTTTGGGATAGTGTTAACTTTGGCGGCGCTTGGTGGCTGGTTCTGGGCTTAGTAGGAAGTGTTTTGGGCTTCTCTTACCTGTGTTGTACTGATGATAAACTCGAGGACAAGACCTTGCTGCCAGGGCTCTCACCAGTAACAAGGGTCAGAAGTGAGTCTGAAGTCTAGAGCACATGGTTAAAAAGTATGGAACTGCAGATGTGTTTTTTTTTTCCAAGAAGTATTAGGACGCACTAAGTTCTTGGAGTAAGCTGTTGGGTCAAGAAGAGAGCTTGGTGCTGTCACTGGGCTGAAGTAGAGCAGAACTCATCTTCTGCTAGTGGGACATGCACGTTATGGGAATACCCTGTGGGTAGGAAAGGCTTTGCTGAGAGCTTTTGTCTTACTAGTCAGCGGATAATCTAGATGCAACACTTGGATGCCAAGCTCTGATTCTTCTGCAGAACTGCTCATTGAATTTGTACCACTGAGTGCAGCTGACCCACTGAGATTTGGTGGCCTTTCATAATAGGCAGAAAGCTGTTTTTCATCAGAGACATGTAGTCAGCTAATTTCTGTGGTGGTTGCCTCTGTGAGAGCCCTGTTATGTTAGCTAAGGAGCTCCTGGTGGTCTTTGGTACCTTTGAGCTACAGCAGTGCTATTTCTTCTGTATGTCAAAGGAAACTGAGGCACAGAGTGCCTGGGTAGGAGCTGTGTTGCTGACACATGAATAAAGGGGTGGCGAGTGGGATGGAAATGTACCACAGATGGCTGCTAATCCTATCACAGCAATCTGAGGTGTGACACAGTGATATGTGATTCATTGCAGTTGCTTTTGGAGTTTGCCCTGAGCTTTCTGGTTTGGGTGTCTGTGGCTCAAACAGTTAATTCGATTTTGCTTTTTCTTAAGGTGGGTCTAGCTGCTGCCTCCTTCTCACGGTTTTTGCCTGTGTCCTGATGCTCCTGTGTGCTGTTCCAGCTCTCTTTGGCCACCGGCTTTCTTCTTGGATGCCTCTTGCAGTTGCATCTCCAGCGGCTTTGGCTCTAGTGAATAATCCCAGCCAACTTTAGTGGTTTATACTGTGCTACGTTTCTCCCCTTAACATTGGTGGATCTCACATGTGGGCTGTGACTTTCTCATTGGGATGTGGTGGCCTAACTGTTGCCTTGAGTGCTGGTCTGTCCTTCCTTTTGGGTCACATCCCTCTCCTCGCTGTAAGGTCTTTTGAAGGACAGCTCACCATGCTACTTCCATCCCTGCTCTACCCTGCCTGTGACTGATCTGGGGCTGTGGCACAAATGCTGCGGGACACTGGTGCTTGGCAGTTGGGTTGGATCTGGGAACCAGTTGCCTTCAGGCTACCCAGGATTTATGTGCCCTGGCGGAGGACCTTTTGGTGAAAGATGAAAGGCTGGCAGGTGAAGTGGAGGTCCCCTGATTCACATAATCTGCCTTACTGTAAAATGTCAGCAGAGGTTTATCAGTATTGATTGTCCCTCTGGTGCTGTATTCTTACTTTATCATGCAAATAGAGCTGGGTAGGCTGACATTTCACTGAACTTGCATCGTCTTATTTAATGGAAAAGTTGCTATTTAGAGCATCAAAAGAAATTGCTTGTAAAGAATATGGTAATATCACTTTGGTTTTTTAATGTAATAATTGGAGATAATTTGAAGCATTATTTGAGCAAGGGAAATGGGCTCTGAAATCATACATGAAGCTAGAATAAAAGGCAAGCTGCTGTCTATTCCATCCGAACATCTCTGAGCACCTCTCTGAAAGCTGCTGAATTAAACAGCAAGCCTTTGACTGAATAGTGTAATTCACAACTCTTGTATAGGGAGGTAATGTATTGACCTACCCAATTACTATTATCAGGCTAGATGATAGTCAAAGGAGTCCCTTTGTATTCGGGTGCTCTTGTAGAGCTGAGCAGGGCCCCAATGTTCATTCTGAGAACCTGTTACACCATCGTTCCCTTCTGCAATAACCTGCTACCAGGTTGTAGCCCTGGCTGAAAATACCACATCCATAAGATTTTAATGTGTGATTGTAGTAAGGTGATTGTGGCTCTTCACTCAGCAACTTCTTGGTGAGGTCTGAGAGATCAGTTAGTTACTTGAGTGACCTCATATCTGACTGTCCTGATGGTGATTAAACAAGTCATCACTTCAGGGAACTGGAGGGATTTTGTAATGGACACATACACTTCTTGTTGGCATTTGATGTGTCCAACTTGAAAACATGAGGCATGAGTGACTACTTCATCTTAATTTGTCTGTAGCATCTTAAAAAGCTCTGAGAGGTGAAAACACTGGACTGTTACACATGAGAGTGTGTGCTAATAGGCTTGAACTCTTACAGTGCTTCTTTTCCCTGAAGCCATTGGCACTATGTTAGTATTAGTGGAGAAATGCTGCTGCAACCAATAAACTGAGTTTCCCAAGCAGGCTCTTGTTTTCCAAAGTGTGGTGTCCTGGTTGAGGTGAGCCAGTACAGGAAACAGGTCCTGCACAGCTCGTGATCTTGAAGGGAAGCAGGTTCTCTTGGCTTCCCAAGGCATGACCAAGAGAAGGATAAGAAATCTAATGCTGCTTTACATCATGAACAGGATATGACACTTGCTTGAATCATATAAATGTGCCCGGAGGCATACTGGTACATCAGTGCACGTGTGTTCTTTTGCCTTTTACTATTTTATTTGCCTTTTACAATTTTTCAAGGAGGTAGTAGATTATAAAGGATGTATGTATGAGGGCAGAGGGATTTCAACTTGATCTAAAACTGTTTCACGCTCTGTGGTATCTTCTGCATGTGTTGCAGTATGCTGAAACAGATGGCATGTGGCACTCACTTTATTTTTCTTTGCATTCAGGTTCACTTCCCTGATGTTGAACGAGTGGAGTGGCTGAACAAGGTGAGGAGCTCTGAACTCCAGTTTGTGAGGCCATGTGCTCTGAGCTGCATCATAGCACAAACTCTGCAGGCCAAGTCTGAGGAAGTTATCAAGTCTCTACAATACAGCTCAATCATATCAGTGTCTGTACTTAAGTCGTGGAGCCACTTAGGTATAGAGTTGCCACTGAGGTTTTGCTGAGAGCCAAATGTGTGCCTGGTTGATACAGGTTTGGTGAATTTGACCACAATACCTCATTCTGAGATTAAAAAAAAAAAAAAGCAAGTGCGTGTGTATGTGTGTATGTATAGAGATGTGTATATACATATGTGTGTATGTATTATTATTATTTTAGCAAAAGTAGTGGCATCTCCTCTTACCAGAGGGGTTTCCAGAGAGCTCTGAGGCAGGCGTTCCCATCAGCAGGTGTAGTCAAGCTCCCGCTGGAACTGGACTCTGTGGAATTCAAAGCAACACAGCTGAAGTTGCAAAATAGCATCCAGTAGCTATCCTGTTTTTCTTTTTAGCAGACTTTCTTTTTGATGAAAAAGCTCATCTCACTCCTCTCTAAATAAACCAAACTCCAGGGAACTTTGTGATACTTTAGAGTAATTAGGGACTATTGTGCTTTAGAGACTTTAACCTTGGGCTTTGCTGGCTCAGCCCTTGTGGTTAGAAGCAGTCAATAGACTCTATGGTGCTGAAAACTCACCCTTCAGTTCCTAAACCAAATTCCTTTTCTGAGGAACTGAGATGGATCCTTCCATAAGGATGACTTAAGAGCACAAATGTGACTTGGTATTTTAAAAGGACAGATATTAATAGCCAGATGTTCTGTAATGTGTGTGTCTGTTTCTCAACAAAAGGTATCTTATACAAAGAGTCTTCAGTGTGTTCCTGCTTTTGCTATTCTTTAGGTCCTTGTACAGGCTTGGCCATACTTTGGAACAATCATGGAAAAAACATTTAAAGAAGTTCTTGAACCAAAAATCAGAGCAAAGAATGTACATCTGAAAACATGCACCTTTACCAAGATCCACTTTGGCGAGAAGGTAGTGTGAATCCTCTGCAACGCTTGAAGTTCAGTCTTTTCTGAAAAGTTCAGATGCGGGGGGAGTCTGATGTTCAGTTCTTTAATAGCTCTGGGTGTTTAACAAAATGGTATTGGTACAACACCTCCTTTGTCCCCTCCTCATGTTGACGTGAGCGTCTTCACCGTGAAGGAAAGATCATATAGGAGACACACACATCCATTCCCACCGGCTGTCAGTATCATGGGACTGGAGATAGAAAAAGGGGCACATATCCACATTTCTTTCTGTTATACCCTGCAAGAGGAGTTTTCAGTGCTTCCTAAGGCTTGTAGCATGGGCTACTTGCCACCAGCTCTGTATCTGAGGGCTGCCAAGGCTGTTCACATTACCTCTTTAAGGGAAAAACTTGTGTGGTTTACTCATACTTTACATGCTGTTGTGCAAAGTCTTTAATGAATGCTTCTGTACTCAAATTGATTGAAGTGAGTAGGACTTTTCACTTGGGCTTAACTTGAAAGATATTAACTATGTTGTATCTTGTTTGTCTTTATTTCAGTGCCCTAGAATTAATGGAATAAAAGCCTACACCAAAGAAATCGACAGAAGACAAGTTATCCTAGACCTGCAGATATGGTAACATTGCATCATTGATTATGTAGATGGTTCTTAACTCGCTGCCCGTTTGACACCTATGTGTGAGTTGTCATGCTGGACTGGACATGCGCTCCACTAAGATCAGCATGAAGTGGAGAGCTCCTGATCTTATATCAACCTAGAATGATGTGAGATAATCAGTCCCCCAGCCGGATGTCCTCAATACTTACAGAAGTGAGGTGTTGTGCATCAGCCTTTAAGTCAGAAAGCAGTGTCACCTGCAGAGGTGTTACTGACTCTGGCCCATCACTGCTGCCATGGGTATAAGAATGTGTCCCTTGGCTTTGCCATTCATGGCAGTAAGAACCCAAATTTTGGAACTGTATTTCCTGTTCTGACAGCTCTGACAGCTCTCGGGCATGGAGGCGCTTGGTCTGTCTTGCCCCACTATGGTTCCTCTTCAGTCCAACCTCTCCAGTTCTTCCAGAACTACTTGTGTTATTTATTTTTTAATTCCTTCCCCTAGATTAATCCTCTTGTTTTACTCACCATTTGTTCCATGTGCCACCCAACACATTTGCTTTTTTTTATTATAGCTGTTCTCTGAGCAGAAGACTGCCTCTAGCTGTATTAACAACAACAACAACATTAGATAAAACATTTGATACCTCCCAGGCTGTTTTGAATGAGTTTGTGTGTTTTGTTAACATCAGAGCCGCTGCAGAGCTAAACTCTCTCCTGGTTTAGCCTGGAGAATGGAATTACTGGGGGAATTACCACTTGCATACTGCTGTAGCTCTGTAAGTTTAGTGGGCGATTGAGCTGCCTAATTTAAATGGCTTTTCTTCATGGTAGTGCCAGGAAAAAGCAGTGTGAAATTATGGAGTGTCTTGGCAACAGCACAGAGCTGCTCAGAACTGTGCCTGTTGCTTAACGTGGCAATGGCATGGCAGCATCCCCAGCCCTGGCAGAGCACCATCGCTCCCTGCAAAATGGCATGCTTGATTTTCAGCCAGAACATGTTGTGCTTCAGTGCTGTCAGTGAAAAGCTCTTTGTAATAGCCAGACCAGTTTTAGGGCCTTTGGCAAATCATTCATGCTTTCCACATTGAGATCGAGGGATTTGATGCCTTTAAGGCTCTGCAGGAGGTTGCTGCTGTTCTGTTAAACTACTTCTCCAGGCTGCTTCTCCCACATACTCATTTTCACTCTCTTTTAACAATTCTCTGCAGAGGGTTTCCCCCACCTCCTCATTCCTGTCCCTCTGGCAGACCCATCAGCATCTCCAAACTGTCCAAACACTTCTGTTCCTCATCCTGATGATAACTTAACCTGAACTGTCATCTGATAACCCAAGTATTTTCTGTATTCACACAGGAGTGTTCAGACTACCTTGTCTCTCTGATGGGAGGTCTCTTCTTCTGGGCTGTGTTGAGGACCCAGCTTCTCTTATGTTAATACCTTAACATCTGTTTCTGCAACTAAGCTGGGTGTTGTGCTTGTACAGTGTCTGCAGGAGGTAGTGTATTACTTCCAGGAATGGGTAGAAGCAAATCTATGAGCGGTGGTGTTATTTACCTGCCTTTTTCTGGATTGCCATTTTTTTTTTCTTTAATCAAAGAAACGGGCAGTCTTCACTTTTCTGGAGTGAGGCAAACCCCCATTACAAAATAAGCTCTCTTAGCTGCATGAATAGCAGTAAGTGTCTGCACTAGGGCAGCTGGTGTTGGGAGAAGAGCTGCTCAGAGAAGATGAACTTAAGCTGCCCCAATGTGAGGCTGCTGCCCCTTGCACTACCTCTTGGTTGCTGCATGCTGGTGAGGTTTGAATGTGTCCACAGGGCTGCGTCCTGGCATCACAGCTCTGGAGAAGAGAGTGATGTGCTGTGGGTGCCAGTGTGGTGCACTTTGCGATGCTGAGACCACAGTGACTGACGTCCCTCTCTTGGGTTAGGTTTCAGAGAGGCGTAGCTATGTTGCAGTGGACATTAAAGGATTAACATGTTATAAACATGACTCCTTTGCCTTGGTGCTTGCTAGCTGTAATTTTGTGGGAGTTCCCTCACTGGTGAACCCACGTGAGCATGGCCTGTTGGCTGGCTCACCACTGCATGCAGCACTGACCAGGGCGGCTGCAGCGGGGAAGGCCAAGCAGCCACTTCACGCAGGGTGCTGTTGGACAGCACTCCTGCCTTGGCAGCAGCTCTGCCCCACTCCAGTGCTGAGTTACCCTTTGTGTTAGGCAGCGTCTTGCATCCAGAAGTCTCAGCATGGTCTGTAAATGCTTCTTGCTTTCAGTCTCACAGCAGTACAGGAGGAGGGATTTTTTTCTCCAGTTTTATCAAGGAGGCAACTACTCTCTGAAGCCCAAAGTCTTTGACTTGGCCAGGGAAAAGCACAGGAAAAGGGCAGGAGTAGAAAAAAAACGTTTCCCTCTTAGCCTTCCTTTGTTGTCTGTATGGAATCATTTGTGTAGTTTTAATAGCCACTCGTAGACATACGGTCCATCAAGTGTTTTATTTAATCCGTGCTCCTGATCTCCATAACGTGATGCAGTGCTGAATGCTGTGGTTCAGGTCTGTGCCGTGTGAAGAAGAGCTTCCTTTCCTCTGTGTTAAATTTGTGATGTGATATCACAAATTGCATCCTTTGCTTGGAAACTGTGAAACGTAGCACTTAGAGGTCCCTTACTTGTGTAGCTTCAGCAGAGCCAGTGATGCAGTACATCTGGTATTGCATGGAGTTACCAAAAGGAACTTGAGAAGCTGCTTTAATTAAATTTGTTAATGACAGCTTACATGTCCATAGCATCAGAGCATTGGGAATGGTTATGTAGAGCGCTGTCTTACTACAGTCTTGACTGTCCCACGTGAAAGGACTATACTTGAGTTTTTGGCAGGAAAACCAAGGCTCAGAGGTGATTACTTGTGAGGCACAGAGACCCTTTGGCAAAGGCAAGGAAGGAGGCTATAAGTCTTCCTTCAAAATCTTTTGCTCGGTCCCTGAGATGATGTACCCAATTGGTGTAAATTAAGTTGTGTAAATTTTGTCACAGCTTATAGAACTGAACAAAAGTGTTGAGGTAATTACTGCTTACCCTCAGGTCTTCTGTACAGACACAGTTTGTCATTTATCTGTCTGAAGGTCCTGGTGTCTGTATTCTGTTCATGTATCTGCTTTTCCAGTGCAAATATGCCTGATCTACAGCTTTCACATGACACATAAGAAAGTATCAGGGTTCTTGCAGTGGCTAAATGAAATATGAGATCCCTGCCAGACTGGGATTTGAAATCCCCAAATTTGAAATATGAGATCCCAGCTGGAAATAAAATGGCAATACTCTGGGATCTCCAAACAATCTGCCCTAGATCTAAATCATTAATCTGTCCCCTGAGCACAGGGAGCTGACAGTTGCATTCTCCAAATGAATTAATGTCAAAGTATTGCAGAAATGTTCTCCAAAACTGCATTTTTGAAAATGGGAACTTTTCAAGTGCAGCCACTTGACCTCCTACAGCTGCTTTTCTTCCCACTAATTCTGCAGTTGCCTGAGCTGCTGTGTAGCCATGTAATCATTGGCTATAATCATCAGAATTTCAAAGTATTTCAAGACACTATTACCTCCCAGAAGATTATCTTGCAATCCAGTTGCTTCTTATTTTGTTAATCTGATTTAGCACTCATAATCATTTCTCATTGGAAATGTTTTGAATTTTCATTTCCGTGATCTTCTGTGGTGTTTACAGTACGTGAGATGTCATAGAAGAATAGTATAATAATTAATAGGTATAAAAAAATGTGTATGCATTGCAATTTACTCTTAAAAGAGAATCTCTGGACTTCCTAACTGACAAGTTTTCAAATCTGGAAAGACAGTCTTTGTCATGTAGTGCAGAATTGGAGAAAGTAGTCAAAAGAAGTGTGCAACAATACTTTGAGCTTTGGTGGAGTTCGGGTTAACTAAGTTTGTAGGATCTTACAAGAAACTAAAATCAATTTGGAAACTTGTCAGTCTTGAGCAGAAAAGGAACGCTTGCCCTCAGGAGCCTGACTTGATAGGCAAAGGGGAAAGGCAGAGGTGATCTGTTTTTTCTCATACCCTGTGGTACTTGGTCATGTTTTCTCGTCTCTCTTATTTGTCTAACACCGCTTGCTCATTTACCTAAGTGCAAAGTCAGGCAGACTAAGCAGTAGTCTGCTTTACAAGTACTTGAGAAGGCTGGACCAAAGGGGGCTTTTAGCATGCAGGCCGATGAGAAGATGGGGCCCATGGGGAGTTACTTTACAGGGGGAGAATTGCACATGCCTTTTCTAAAGGGATATGTAGACATCCAAACTTGTCAGTATGTGCTCTTGTAGCATCCCTGTCTTCAGCCGATGGATTGCCATTGTATCATAAACACTGGCCCCAGCTTTTCCACCCAAGTACAGAAGAGATACAGATACGTGCACCTGTACAAGCTTCTCCAGTTCTCATCCGTGGCACAGGCATGCTTATCTGCATCACCTTGTGCAATAGGTGATTTAGGAGAGAAACAGGTGGTTCTTCCACTCTTCACAGGTGGGTAAAGCATGGTCCTGTGCATAGCAGCAGAGTAGCAAAGGAAGCCCTACATGCTTTTGAGTGTCAAGGCTTGAGTTTGGCTCAGGTGCGCTCTGTCTCGGGGAGAACAGCAGAGAGCACAGCAAGGTTACACTGAGCAGAGGGGGCAGATGAAAGCATGAGCAGCTTGGACTGGAAACGAGGAGTAAAACTAATGAACAAAGAGTGCGTCCTTCCTACTAAGCACCCTGGCGTGGGGGTGATGCCTATATGAAGCAGACTTAAGGATAATTAAAGGCTCTGATAAAAGGGGTAAAAAATTCTCTGACATCTAGCCTCTAAAACATGATTGCGTATATTGAAGTGTTTACTGGAGAAAAGAGACTTCTAGGACTGGGTGGGAAGAGTTTTTGACTGTGTGGAAAGGCGTAAAGGTTGTAAATTGAAACACCACAACTATTATTTGTTGTGTTGGACATTGGCAACAGCTGAATTAAATCCTCTTGGATTAATTACTGCAAATTGAGGAACTCATTTTGGCTTCTCATTTAGACTTTTATTGTGACAAAGCTCTATTAGCACCCAGCATAATGAGCTGTAAGATAATGTCAAAATTGTAGAAATTAATAAACGTAAAAATAAGTTTGTTTAATTATGTGACTAGCTTATAAGGAAGATTGTGTTAATTTGGGCATGGCCTGTAAGGTTGGTTATTTAAGAAATGAGAATGCTCTAACATTAAAGGCTTTAATTTATGTGTTATGAGCTTTTTAAATTCTGTTAAGTGAGTGTCTGTAAACAAATATTCAAGAACTTTGCTTGCAAAAATGGAGACAAATTCACAGTGTTACACATTCTTGGCAGGTTTTTTTTGGGGGGAGGGAATCTGTCTGTGTGCAAATTACAGTGTGAATTAGTGGCAACTGCAGAACTATTTGCCCGTATACATGTGGTCAGAGCAAAAATCTTGTCCTTTTTCTTTGCTTATGGGGTGAAATTATGCATGCAGGTGGCAAACACAACACATTCACTGTGCTGTGGTAGGTACCTTTACACCCTGCTTTACCTGCAGGGTGTTTGTGTGTCTGCATCCAGAAAGAGCTAGTTCTCAGAGGACTGAAAGGGAACTTGGTAGCTCCCTTCAGTTGTTTTCTGCCAGAGGCATTGACAAATCTGCTAGATTCTACTCCATGGGGAGTGGCTATTGGTTTCTGCATAAGGTGATGTTTGTATTTTTATTAAAATCTAAGGTAGTTTCTAAATTGTGAAAGTACCACACTCAGCATTCGTTTTATTTAAAGCCTGATGTTCACCATGGCAACTGACCAAAATCTGATCTAATTCATTGTCTTTTAATTCAGCTTCAAGGAAACCTGGGTTTTTTTAGTGATGAATTTGTCCTTCAAGTGGGCTTTTGGATTGTGGGCAAGGTGAAGACCCCATATGTAATGGCAGGATGGCTCTGCATCATCTTGGGAGCTGGGTCACCAAGTTGTGGGGTGAGATCAGGCCTTTGGCAGAGAAGGGAGCAAGAGGACAGTTGCTGTGACTTTGAATTTTGAATATGCCTGTTGATCCCCTCCTTGGAGCAAGCTTGCCTCAGCCAACTGCCAGTCTTAAGAATGGAAAAATAACCTTGAAATACAGGTGTTGCTTTGACGTTTTGCAGGTAGATCAATATCCCAGCTGACTGCAGGGTTTCTCTTGTGAAGATCTGGCCCTTGTTCAGTGTGCTCAACTTTCCCTTTTCAGTTGCTTGCAAATCTGTCTCTGCCTGTGGGGTCATGTTGTCAATCATTAAACTAATTTCATTTATACTCTGTACACCCCAAAATTTCTCATTGGACTATTGCAAACTGTGGAATAACATGAGAATTTTCTTTCAGTTACATAGGGGACTGTGAGATTCACATGGACATATCGAAATTTAATCTTGGAGTGAAAGGCGTACAGGTACGTGCAGTGTTAACGTTGTCTGTTTGAGGGTCTGTGTGTGGCAGGAGGTAGCATGTCCCAGTGGGGCGGTCATGACACTTAACTGGGAAACCACCAACTAGCAGACTTGGCATGATTGGCTTTATCTCCTTGCGTTTTGGCTGGGGAAATGATGCCTTCCATGGGAAGCACCTAAATACCACTTTTAAGCTTCTTAGTGTGACTCTTAAAGAGGGTCAGTGCTAGAGCATCAAGCTCGTGTGGACCAGCTTCTGCCACTGGAGTTCAGAGGAACTGCATGTTGGTAGAGAACTTCAAAAGAGCCAGTTCTGCCAGGGTGTTCATAAACTGGTGTAGGTTAGACCAACAACCTTACAATGTCGAAAGCTAATAGGCTTGATCACTCCATTGTATGACAGTCAGGATTGCAGAGAGACTCCACAAACTTAGAAAACATTGCCTGATATCAATAGCAATGGTTTGGGGGGGAGAAAGTTATTGTTGTAATTAAATTCTAAATAAAATGACTTCATGTAGGATTTTTAAAATTATCTTCATCACTGAAAAGCTCACAGTTTTGAAACTGCATCCTGAGAGTACCTTCAGACTCAGTTTTCCTTGCTCTGTTCTGTTTACAGTTGTATGGGACGTTGCGCGTGATACTGGAGCCTCTTCTAACCGATGCACCTTTTATTGGAGCGGTGACTTTGTTTTTTATGCAGAAACCGGTGAGTCAGTAGTGAACTGTACTCTGCAGCCTCCTTGCTTCTTGATCTGTCTTAATGCATGGATAGGTCTTCAGTGAGTGACACAAGCTGTCCATCACCGGTAACCCAAACTGCCTAACTGTGAATGCCTCACAGTGCAGGTGTTTGAATAGCAAATTCCTGATTGTTCAATGCTCCTCTTGAATTCCAAGAGGACAGGAATGAATTTGTCCTATTCTTTCGTAGTAGTGCCTAAAAAGTTACTTGCTTCACTCTAAGAATGGGAGGACTTTCCGATGGTGACAGCACAGGAGCCGTTTCCTAGGCCTTTGCTGCGAGGTTCCTGGCAGGTGGATTTTAGATCTTCCCATTCGTAGATTTTAACTGCAGTCATCTTGGGGACCATTCAGTCATGGTGGTGCTTTGAAAGCTTGCCTGTTTAAGGTCACGTGACTTGTAGTTGAATTGTAGTTTAATAAAATACGAGAAACTTTCTAGTCTTGTAAGAACCAGTTATCTTATAGCACACAGCTTTGCTTGCTTGTGGGTTATCCTCTGCTTGAGTTCATGGAAGTCATACATTTTTTTGATCTTGGATGAGGTGTTTTTGTGTTTAGATGTAGTAGCATTATTTTAGCACATGGAAAAAAAAATGTTTATTGTGTGACTAGAAATACAGACTCCTGAAGTCGGGTGGTGTTTGTAAATACCCCTGCCTCAGGGCACAGGCCAACCCCTAAGTGAAAGGATGAGGAAACAACTTCAAAGTCTAAGTAGAGCTGTTGGATTTACTACACATGACCCCAGGGCATCTGCCAGTGGCCATTGCTAGGGGATGAACGCTGTGTTTCCCTGTGCTTGCAGGGTAAGTCCCAGTGATACCCTTGTTTCTGGCACAGCAGATAAAATAGATAAGGGAATTGCTACCAGCTGTTGGTTTTAATGTATAGGTTTTGCTTTCTTTAAACAGCTGGCTTTGTTTTAGAAGCATTTGCTTCCCCTTTAAATTCTACCTTTGTTCTGAAATAAATTTTAATGGTCCTGTATCATTTTTCTCCCTGATCTTGTTGTAGCACTTGGAAATCAACTGGGCGGGCATGAGCAACCTCCTGGATGTCCCAGGGATTAAGTGAGTGTCTGTTTTGCTTCACTTTATTCTTCTTTAAAAAGCCTTTGGAATTTGGGATGGCTTTCTCCAGTAATCATCAAAGTTATTCTCAAGAGTGGTGTGTAAAAGGTGTTACACTTTATATGCCATCATATCTGGCTGTGGAGTTTGCAAAACCCAAGGAGGGTGCTTTTTACATTCTGCCAAAATTGCTTCAATCACTTCATTGCGTTTGGGACTTAGGATGGAAATAGTAAATCCCCAAAACTACAATCATCTATAAAGTAAAAAATAAGCCCTTCTGTTTCCCGTGTGCCAGTTACTTATAAAGGTGGGTGAGCAGACCTAGGTGACAGGCAGTCTGTGCTTATGTTTATTTACCTTAAAGTGAAAAAAGACTAGGTATCACAGAGTTGCAGTCCCTCTGACGAACTGAAATACAATCCATGATAAAGAAAACTGCACCAGATTTATAAGGAGAAATGTTGTTCTCTTTCTGTGTCATCTGCTCACCCTTTAGGTTCTTCAGAAAATGTAACTCTTCCCCAATGCCTCTTGGGTTGATCTTGTACATAAAACTTGCACAGCAAGGATGAAAATCTTAGCAGTTTTCAGTACTGTAAGTTTCAAACTGTTTCTCCAGATTGGAAATTCACTTTGTCCTTGTTCCTTAGTGTAAGGAGAAAATTCTGTTCCACAAGAACAAAATATATTTGGTTATTCAGCCATTGCCTTTCTCCCTTTAAATGCAAATGCAGACACTTCTGTTCCCCTCTTCCCCTGCAGCTCATGGTTTGCAGAGACACAGGAGGTGGCTGGCTACTTTAGGTGCTAGTTTATGCATTAAAGGGCCTCTGAAGACCTTTGATGTTGAGAGAGAGGAAGCTTTCTTTTTCTCTTAATTTAAGGCCAGAGTGGCCTTTTGCCCTGAAGTTTGCCCTGAGAGCTCCAGTTTTTATCAGAGGAATTAATCTGTTCTTTTCTAATGTGGCTTCCTTAATCCTTGCAGGGAGAAGGTATGTAGGTGTTCCAACCTACAGCCTCTCATATAATTAAGTGCAAATTTGGTGTCCTAAATTTTCACTCCCTGGTTCTCTCACAGGGATTTGAACACAGAAACCCTTGCTTGTTCATCAGCACTGCACATGAAAGCCGGGAGCAAAACATGCCTGACCGTGAATAGGCTGAAGTACAGGTTGAACAAGAGCTCTCCCTTTCAAATGAATTGGGCTTACTTAAGAGAGTAAAGAAACTGGATGCATCGTCTGTCCTCGTGTACAAGCTGTGTTTAGTTGGGTGTACCCTGAGACTCGAGAGAAGGGACAATTCTGTGGCCTTCCTGTGGGGTTTTTTTGACAGGAAAGCCAACAGCCTGACCAAGGGCTTTCAGGCTCCTGATTTCACATTTGGAGTAGGAGAGGACTTTCCTTCTGTGTGAATCCAGCCTCATCTGTGAACTATGACAATTTTATTGCACAGTCTTACCCTGAGAAGCTGCCTTATAAGCACTAGATTTATCAAGAGGATGAAAGTCTTTCAGATGTTCGGTGCTCTTGGGTTTTCCTCTTAATATTGTCTTCTGCTCATGCCGAGTTGTAGTAGTATGTTGAAATCCTCTCATTAATCACCTGGAGAGTACCGGACATCTGTGATAGCTATATACTTCTTGCTCAGGAGCAATAGGTCAAATTAGTTGTCCCCGCCGTACAAATAGAGCAATTCTAAAGAATAGATTTAAGCTAAAAATGTGTAAGTTTTAATTAGACTGGAAAGTTCCCTAAGCTCCA
Source organism: Pygoscelis adeliae (assembly GCF_000699105.1). Taxonomy (NCBI): domain Eukaryota; kingdom Metazoa; phylum Chordata; class Aves; order Sphenisciformes; family Spheniscidae; genus Pygoscelis; species Pygoscelis adeliae. The sequence continues at coordinate 1,232,560 of NW_008825100.1, forward strand.
AGACAGACAGTACCCTCAATTCAGCCAGTGTGATCTCCTGTGTGCGCCAAAGGTCCAGTTACTTCAAACAAAATTTTCCTTCTTAGTGCAAAATATACCAAGATACAGAATCTCATGTTTTGCTTGGTCTTCTATTTAAAAAAAAAAAAAAAGCCAAACTTGTTTTGAATGTGGCTGCCTTCTCTGTCCATTTTACAGTAAGGTTTCAGCATGTGGCCAAGAGCAGACAGCAGTGTGCGCTGAGGCCATGTTCTAAGTCTAAAAACAAACTACCTTGAGGTCTTGAGCCCCCCGTGAATGCTGAAAATTCCTGATTCTCTCCTCACCTTGTCCATCTCTGGTGTCGGCATTTCCAAGGAAACACAAAAGGCACATGAGCGTTTGTCTTGTTTGGGTGCATGACGATCTCATCGTGTGGCCTAAGCTCCCATTCATCATTTACAACCTGCTAGAGCCAAATTCACATCCAGCCCTAGTAACCCTAGACTGGAACATCCCTGCGTGCAAGTGGGCACTTGTACCATGTGTGCCACAAGGCAATGGCAATTATGTGCAGAATGATAGGGAATAAGATTGAAAGGGATCTTGAGAGGCTGCCCCATGCTCATATTCTCCTCTGCAGCAGCTCAACTGCATGCAAATTATTGATAGGAGACAGCCTAACCTTCCACGGTGATCCACATCCACCCTTGGTGATTGGTTCCGGTTCTCTTCATTGCTGTTCTCTCCATTGCCTCTTATTCAAGCTAAATGTCACAAGCATGAGTTTCTTCTGTCCATGTGCAGTTGTACGTAGGCACTTTTTCATAGAACAATAGAATCATTTAGGTTGGAAAAGACCCTTAAGATCATAGAGTCCAACCATAAACCTAACGCTGCCAAGTCTACAACTAAACCATGTCCTTAAGTGCCACGTCTACACGTCTTTTAAATACCCCCAGGGATGGCGACTCAACCACTTCCCTGGGCAGCCTGTTCCAATGCTTGATAACTCTTTGGGGGAAGGTAGGCAGTATCACTCATTTCACAGTGGCCATTTCTTTCACTGTGCCTCATTCTTTCATTCTAACTGAAATTGTGATTGACTGTAGAGATTTAGGTTGCCTTTTTTTACCCCCACCTGTAGTGTAATGTCAGACTCGCTAATTCAAGACTTCATTGCTGCACGGCTGGTTCTACCGAACAGGATCACAGTGCCTTTGAAAAAGAACATGAACATTGCCCACTTGAGGTTCCCTATCCCGCATGTGAGTGTTTTGGTTTTGTTTTTTTTTCAGTGAGGGTGTAAATCTACGTGAGTGTGCATTTGCCGCAATGTGGATGCATACAAGCTTAGTGTCTTAGGTTCCCGCATCAGCTGTTTCAACCTGGATTGTAGGCTTTCTGTAGGTAATATTTCAGAAATATAAAAGCAGATGTTGGATAGTTCATAACTGGGGGGGGCGCTGGGGAGTCCTACCCTCTATACATGGCATAAGAAGTCTGTTTAGACACTGAGCTCATTTACCAATTTAAACTTTTAGTCTCATTTGAGAATACCACAGATCTGCAGTTAGAGAAAGTAAATACATGAGCAATGAGTGTCAGGCTACTTAATTTTTTTTACTGATGCTGTGAAGGGGTGTAAATAGGGAGCTCAGAGCGTGACATCTGTTTGTTACAAAAAAAAATCAGGGAGAAAAACCCCAACAACAAATCTCCTAAATGCTTGACGTATCCAGATCTTCATTTGATGATCTTCATCCATCAAATACTTAATACGCTCATTAATGAGGGTAAATATAAATGAATGACAAAGGGATGCTCCGTATTGCAAACTTGCATCACCAAATTGAAGTTGAATGGCCACTCTGCAATAAAATACGAACCTGCCAATAGGCGCTTAGTTCCTCCTTCAGTCAGTGGGAATTGATCTTTACTCTACCCTTGATTTGACTGTGGCTGTAATCCTGTGTGTATACATATGTTTCTGATTTAAAAATGAAGAATATTTCCTACCCAATGATCTAGATTGGATTGTGTATCTCTTTAAGGCTTTTTTTTCCTCTAGGTAATTGGTAGAAAAAGTGTTTTAATACAGCTGTCATTGGAAATATACTGCATCAAAATACATGTCTTTGCAAAACTGTCATGGTGACTACCCTTGCTGCCTGAAATAACTAGTTTTAGGAGGTAGCGTATTATAATTATCCAAAGATCACATTTTCGTGACCAATTTTGTATCTTATTTTATTCAGGGAGTAATAAGGGTTCATCTACTAGAAGCTGAAAACCTTGTCCAGAAAGACAGTTTCCTCGGTGCAATCAGGGGGAAGTCTGACCCGTATGCTCTTCTTCGTGTTGGCACGGTGCAGTATCGAAGCAAGACAGTTTCCCGAGATCTTAATCCCATTTGGAATGAGACATTTGAGGTACTGAATCTTTTGATCTTTCCATCTGTAGGATGCACAGCCGTTTACATCCTTGTGCTTGGAGGACCTTCTCTTAGCTGACTGCACTGGAGCAGGTGGACTTCCTTGTTACTTGATTGAGGCATTTCTGTCCCTTAAACAAGTTAAAATTTACATTGCAGACTTGAAATGTCATTCAGGTTGATCTGATTTACATATGTGGGTTTTTGGAGGAGGTGCAAAGCACTGCTTTAAATATCAATCAGTGCTGCAGTCTGTGCAGCTGTAGTCTGCTCTAGCATTGATTATTCTCTGCTTATTAGGGATACCAGTTTGAGGGGTTTAGCTTGTAGTTCAAAAACAAGCAAACAGGTTTTGAAATATTTTCACCTATAATCACTTGTATTTGTTACACAATTAACTGTGAAACAGCAGGGAATGTCCTTAATTTGTTATACAGCTGTGAAGTGTCATGTTCTTGTCCACAGTCTGAGCCTATATGAACCTATGTGAATGCTTTTTATTTTTAATCAATACCTCTTTCTCCTCCAGTTTGTTGTTCATGAAGTGCCTGGTCAGGACTTAGAAGTGGACTTGTACGATGAAGATCCAGATAAAGATGACTTTATGGGCAGGTAAATTAGCATGGCCCTTGCTCGGGGTCCAGTAACCTCTGCAACGGGACACCCAGGTTATTCATACTGGAAATTTAATATTGAAGGAAGCAATTCCATTTGTCCAGATATTGATATCAAGTTACTAGTTCCTAGTGCAAATAACTTTGAACAAGATAGAGAATGGTCCCAGACTCCTGCAGGGAATCCTGGGAAGCCATTAGAAGTGATAGTTACTACACGACTCGAGACTTACTTCAAATTTATTTTAGTTTTGGAAGTATTTCAAGGGGGAGACTTCAGAAGTGTAAGTGCGTTCCAGCACACACGCACACAGGTAATGTGGAGAAGTTGTTATTTGGAACAGATTTGAGTGTGGGCTTTTTTGGTGGTGGTCTCTTCTCCCCCTAACAGCAGTATGCTGTATGCCTAACTATACACTAAAATGTTTGCTTTTTGTCTTTCAGCTTGCTTATAAGCCTAGTTGATGTAATGAATGACAGAACTGTTGATGAGGTAAAGACCGCAGCTTATTTCTAAATGTGGTTGGTGGTGTATGCTTACATGTACTCCTTTGTGCTCTCCCTCTGCTACTACATTGTTTCTGTGTGCTTAAAGCTTCCTTGCACACTTGCACTGTGGTATTTTCGCAAAAAGAAAATACCTTCATTCAGGAAACTTCAAGTAGCCATTACAATAATTTTTTAATCAAGCTGGCAACCTCAGACAGCCCTGAGGTTGCACTGAGCCAGCAGTAGGGTATCTTGTGTTGATATCTCATGTCCTGTATGTACAAAATGTTTTGCACAAGGCTACAGATAGAGTTTGGTGAAGCAGTCTGATTGCTGAGGGAAGAAATGATCCGATCTTGCTGTGGTTCATCCTGCAACCCAGCACTCTGCAAACAGTGCAAGGGTGCCTGTCTTGTGCTGCTGCTGGTTGGAAATATCCATGTGTTTTGCATGTATATGGTTATCTTATTTTCATTTTTTCTGGCTTGTGTTTCTAAGTAGATGGACATGCTACAATCTAAGTGTCAAAAATGCAAGCTAAGGCGCTCAAAGTACAATTCATGTCATCTATTGTACATAAGTCTCGGAGACTGCAACATATATAAAAATTATTCTGCCTCATAGTACTCAAGTTACTCTTTTGTTGTCTCCATTTAGTGGTTTCCCTTAAGTAAGACAACAAGCGGACACTTGCATTTAAAACTGGAGTGGCTTTCACTAGTAAATGACCAAGAAAAGCTACATGAGGTGAGTATATTTGCTTAAAGGATTCAGATAGTCTGATCCCTGTCCAGTGATCAACAAAGGAGTGTGTAAAATTAGGAACCCCAGGGAAACTCATGGGAGTTTATTTTTGTCTGACAAAGTTTTGGTGTGATTTTCCCCCCCCTCCGCCCCTGCTGAAGAGGAAGAGCATTCGCTTGCCCCAGGTCCCTTGGTAATTCAGGAGTAACTCAAATCTTGCAGCTCTTTTTGCTTGAATTAGCAAAGCTCTGTGTGACTCACTGCAAAGTGGCCTCTCACAGTTCCCTCCTCTGATAATTTTTCCCTTCTCTCTTCATCTAGGGTCTGTGTAGGACCCCTGTCTATAACCTGTACTAGTCATAGACAAATACCCAGCACTGGTGCGTGGTAGGGCCGTGGTTCCAAATGGTGTCTTACTTGTCCAGCAGAATTACTTGGATAAAGTCCATCTCCCAAGGATGCTGTTGCTTCATAGTCAAGCAAAAGCATTTGAGTTCCCCTGAAGTGAATAAAATGTGTTTCCAGGCTTGGAAACAAATCCTGACACTGGATTACTGATCTTGATGTATGTGGTTGAGCATGTTTTTAGGTGTCTTGCTGCACTGGGGAATCCAACCAGTTCTGCACTAGAGAGATTGAAGAGCTTTAAGGCCAGTGAATTGAAAAGACTTACACCTCTTCTTACTGGTCTGCTTAAAACTGTCATGCTGTATTGGCTTGTGCTCCTCTAAATTGCAAGTTTCAGGAGAAAGGTGAAGAGCTGCTTAGCTTTCAGAAACTGTCCTTTGAATTTGTGTTGTGCTTTGCGTTGTCCTTGATGGGTCATCATGCCTACCTTGTGTTTTGTTTTGTTTTATCTTTCCTGGCCTTCACAGGATAAGAAGGGTCTGTATACAGCTATTCTGATTGTCTACTTGGACAGCGCCTTCAACCTTCCAGTAAGTACAAACCACATGCAGGCAGCCTTCACTCCTAACTTTTTTTTTGAAGCCCACAAATTAATTGTTTTTAAATACTTTTTTACTAATTCAGAAAAACCACTTTGAGTATTCGAATGGTGACTGTGGAGCAAAGAAGATCAAAAATAACAAATACCTCAAGGTAAAATTTATATTCTTCTCCCATGCTTGCAAAACAGCATTCTGGATTATGCGGTATCGTAGCAACTGAACCTAGCTGTGGTTAAAAAGAAATAATCTCTCCACCATCAGAATCTAAGCGACCAGGGGTTCAAAATAGTGATTGAAAGCCCACCCCCACCCCAGTGAAAGTCTAAGAGGTCCAAGGGGGAATGCAGCACAGAAATATTTGATCATGTGTGGGGTTGTCTTTATTTTTATTTTGTACTTTGGACAGAGAGCCTCCAGACATCAGACCAAGTCATATTATCCTTTCTGCTGCTGCAGGCGTTCTTTCCACGCTGAGCTGCTCCAGCTTGACCTCCCACATCGGGATGGGAGGAATATGCTTGTTTGTGGTAACCTTCCTGTTTATTGGAGACCTGACCACCAGATTCCTTCCCCCTCAGTTTTAGAGTGATTCAGAAGCCACTCTGGCATTCATGCCTCCTCTCTCTTTGCTTCTGTTTACTTTGCCCCCCCCCCCCCCAAAACAAATACTGCATTTTGCTACTGTGATGTAAATGGTGGGTATAGGGAAGAATGTCTTTCTCCCTTTTTTCTTGAACAAGCTACACACAACCACAGCTTTGAGCAATAGATAGAGCTTCCCATTCTCTCAGAGTAGCTCCCCTCCTAAATGCAGTCTTTACAATTTAGACGAGTTGCCAGCACTGTAATACACATCACATTCGATAATCCTTAATTCTGGACTTCGTTGTATCCACTTTGTATACAACGTTGTGCCAAGACCAGATCCTCAGCCTTTATTTCTATAGCATTAGTGCAGAGAAGCACAGTATGAGAGGTTCAGTATTGCTGCTTCTGGAAAGGAATTGTTACTTGATGCTGAAGACTCACTTCTAGCTGCTTTACAGCAAGTCCTGAGCCTTGGAAACCAGTTCTGAGAGTCTTGTTTCATTCAGGAATGATGAAGACTTCCCACTGAGCCTTCAACTCTTTTCTCTGTTTCCTCCCAGCTTCTGACAAATTTTTAACTGCTCACCTATTGAAACCTAAATATATAAAACTTTGGCTTAAATGTGTACTCTTGATTGTAGAGGGTAAGACTGTGCTGTGTTATGGCTGGAATCTTTCCTGTGTACTGCACTCTTCAGACATCTTGCATCTGAAAACTATTGTCAGCTTTCCAGCAACTTATTTCAAGTAAGAGTAGTGACTTGATATTGCTTCCTGTAAACTACAAATGTCTCATCTTTTTTTTTTTTCTGCTTTCTTTTTTTCCCCTTGTATTAATTGACAGAAGATGGAACGAGAACCTTCCTCCTTTGTCCTGCTCACAGTAGGAAACAAGACTCAGAAAAGCAAGGTGAGGCTGTTTGACTCTTCTGCTTTTCTTGAATCCTTTCTGTTTTATGGGTGACTATCTCCAAGTAGCCCCTTGGGGGTAGCCCTAGGAAGGGTAGGACTAGTGAAGCTGATGTGAAGAGCTATAGTTATGGTGATAGCTGCGGAGGCTGGGAGGTGGGAGTCAACCAGCATGTGGAAGCACTGTCACTGAGTTGTGCTTGATTAGTGGGTGTCTGATCAGCTGCTGTACAGATGTATGTTTTTGTGCTCATGGCCACGAGGTCATATTGGTCAAGACACTCTAGTTCTACAAGGGTTGAAGAGGAAAAAATGATAGGTCTCCAATCTGGCTCATGCTTTCTCAGGGCAGAGTGTCATTTGCATCAAACTGGCATTTGTTCCCTCATCAGAGCCTCCTGGCTCCTGTGTTTCAGTTTTACTGAATTTTTTTTACCTGGACAAGATGTATCCAGATCTCCTCCACTTTGCTTTTGGTTCCTTTTTTATTATTTAATATTTACTTTTGCCTGATGAGTACGAGCAACAGCAGAGTTCTACCCTCCCAGTAGCTGCCGTGTGTATTGCCCCGTAGCTGGATGCGGATGAGGGCAGCCCTATGTTCTTTTGGACACCCAATAAATAGGAATGAAGCCTGTTTGCTACACAGGAGCATACGGGACTGGCACCTATTTTCCTTTGTTTCTTCCACCTGCTCCATCCAGAAATTGGGTTCTGCTTGCATTTTTACCTTTTTTGGCTTTCCCTTTTCCCTACCACATCACCTGCCTCTCCCAAGCTAGGTGAGACTTCCAGCTTTCCCCTGCTCCTTTCCCTTTGCTGCCAGCACTTGTGGCCTGGCAGAAGCAGCTGGTTTACAGAGCAGCCTCAACCACAGCCCCTGCAGGTGCTTTCCATGTTCTTTCATCCTTGAAGTGGGTGGCACTGAAGCTGTGCCCTCCTGCTCTTCCCACGAGCTCTACGCCCCCTCAGACTGCCCCCCTAGCTTTCCTACCCTTCCCCACCAGCTTGCTGCAGCTTTGGGAGCTGGCTCTGGGTGCCTGCAGGCTGGAAGCAGTGCTCTGGCTCCCTGGGTGGAGAGGTGGGAGGGAGGGAGAGGTGCCTCGCTGCAGGTGAGGCAGGCTGCTGGTCCAGGCAGCACTGGTTGGGGCCAACTGCAGCTCACCAGACTTGTTCTTCGGCATTTCCACGCCCCACAGAACTTGTTCTGGTTTTGCCAGAGACTTTGCTTCTGCATGCTCCTGACCTGGAAATTTCACTCTCTCCATAGAGCTGGGGTGTAGCATCACCGAATAAAACAAGAGGGTCACCGTGACCCTCTCTGGTGATCGGCGTCATGGTATTCTTTGCTGCTTACAGAATGAGCTAACATATATGCCACAATCTTCTTGTTGCAGACCTGCAATTTCAGCAAAGATCCCACGTGGGGCCAGGCTTTCACCTTCTTTGTCCACAGTGCTCATTCCCAGTCACTCCATGTTGAGGTGAGAGAAAAGCCTTTCCTTTGAAGACCGAGTGCATATCCGTAGGAAGAAGACACCTCTTTTATGGTGGATGTGATCTCAGTGCTCGTTGTTTCTGTGTGCTTGTACTGAGGTCCTCCTACTTAAAAGGTGGAAGAAGCACCTGTTGTTGCACAGGCGATTCTCTGGTAGATGATGCTGGTATCTACCTTTGCTCTAGGATCATGTAACGCATAATATCTTAGTTCAAAACATGGGACGTTTCTGGCTGCAAAGTGGAAAGGAGGTTTTATACAGGTCTGTGTGTAGTAAAGCCATGAATATTTTGCTGTCAGAAATCGCAGCCTTCATAATTCTCAACCAGAGTCCTATCTCTTCACCTTGGTATTTTGGCTCGTTAAGAAATCCTGTATCTCACTAGCATACATTGCAGTCACAGCCAATTCTATGGCTGTTCACTTGGCTAGAGAAGTGGATTTGAACTTAGAAGGTGTATTGAGGTTAAATAGGCTAAACAAACTTACCTAAAAAGCTTGTAAAGGTTTAGACCAGTTGTCATCCCAGCTGCCTGGGACATTTTCCCCAGAGCAAGTAAGGAAAGTCAAGTAAATCCTAGGGCCTAGTTTTTCTGCTAAGGCAGTTCCTTCTCTGCATAGTTAGAGACGGGATTTTTACTCCAAACATACTAATTTGTTACACTCCTGAAATATTGGCATCACCCATTTGGAAGTAACCATAGTTGATAGTATGTCCTGAAGTAAATAAGCTGATTTTGCTCTCTGTCTGAAATACCTTCTTACTTTGCTGTTCCCAGTGGTATGCTTTCCAGTTTGCCATCTAATAAAAACTTTGCCCCCCTCCCCAGATAAAAGACAAGGATCGGGATAGTGCCCTGGGAACTTCAGTGGTATGTCTCTCCCACTTACTTAAGGACCCAAGCATGACCCTGGATCAGAGATTTCAGCTGGATCATTCCAGTTCAGACAGCTTCATTAAGATGAAACTTGTGTTGCGGGTAAGTTGTTCTTTGCCATATTCACTCGGCTTCCCCAGCGGAAGCATCCATTCTAACCAGGCAAAAGAGATGAAAGGTGGGTGTGGAGAAATGCAGCTTCGCTTCACAGATGAGTAGAAAGTAGAAGTGTGACAAGGTCTTTAAGTGCACTTAAGAGTGAATGGTGGAGCTGAGAGGTATCCCTGAGGCTTCCTAAAACTTAGTGCAGTGCCATTGCTGGAAACCCTCTCGTGACAATAAAGAGTTGGACTGAGAAAATCTAAGCTGGGGAAATCAAAGCTGCTAAACAGTAAGAGACCGATGCTTAGGAATTGTTTTCTCATCGTGCTCTGGATCAGTGTTTAGACATTGTTAAATACATACAGAGTAGGACAAGGGAGGAGAACATCACAGCTAATGCCATAGGCCTCTTTCATCTCTAATGGCAGATTTCTGCTGTTAGAGTTTTGTGGCAAAATTTCATCCTAGGTGGTAATGCTGGCATTAACCCCAGTGCTTTGGGAGCAGCACTCATTTCTCTCCCTGGTGATTTTTAGGCCCTGAATGTTGAAGAACCCGATCCACAAAGCGTCAAGGCTGGTGTCAGTGCCTCAAAGCAAGGTCCTGTGCGTGTCGTGGAGAAGGGTGGAAACCAGCAAAAGTCTGTCTCCCCACCAAAACCAGAAGACTCAAAGGTACCTCCTGTGAGCAAAGACTCTGCAGCACTTGAATCCCTGCTGAAAAAGGACAGCAGAGAAGACCTGGACACAAATGACAATTCAGCAGCACCTGTACCGAGTGAAACTGTTGCTGGCCTTAATGAGGCAGAGCATGAACAAAATCCAGAGCATCGCCCATCATCAGCGTTGCATACCAGAGCAGCGGTAGTGCCCACGTTGCCAGTCGTACAGGAACTGAGGCTTGCACCCAGTGTTGCTTCGCTGGGTTCTCTGCCTTCTTCTTGCTTTGAATTAAGTAGCAGCAATCTGGACCTTCATAAGTAGGTGTTCTTCCAGCTGAATTGTTCTTCTCTTGGGAAGGTTTAGGTTTTATAGGTCGCTGTTGCATATGGTTGAATTCAAGACTGCTAAGTCATTTGGAGTCTTGGGTCTCAAATCACCTTACGAAGAATTGACCTAAGTATTCCAGTCAACAGCCAAGTAAATTACAGGGTCACTATCACATCAGGTGTAAAGTGAAAGCATTTCCTTCTCTGGCTCTCCTAAGAGGTGCTGCATGTGTTGGCTTTATGTTGTTTAAGAGCCTCTCACAGAATATCCTGGCTCCCATAACACTCATGATTTTAGCAACAGGATATTGCAAATCTGAATATCCCACTTCTGTAAAAACATAAACTCTTGATAAGCATATCTGGCTGCTTAAAATTTTGGATGTTGTGTTTTATCCAACAAATTGTAAGACTCTCATAATGCTGTGAACAAAGTTTTTGTGGATAAGTGTGCTTGTGCTTCCCACAAGTGCTAAGTATGAGGCTGCAGGTACTCTGCTCCGTCAAGGAGGACAAAGAGCCGGATCTGTCTCTCCTGGGGCGCAGAATGGAGCTAGTAGAATCCTTCATGAACTGAAGTAGCAAAGAAGGACCATCTCAATCAGGAGAGCAGTTATCAATCTGAACATCAAACCCAGCTCCAGCTGTTCAATCTAGTACTTCCAGACTGGCAAATTCTCTAGCTCTGAACAGAACCATTTTAAAGCCATTTTTAAGCAATGTTTTGGATTTGTAACCACTTTAATAACATGCAGAATAAGATATAAAAAAGGTCCCATTTTGCATATACAGACATCCTTGAAGGAGCTGTGTAACATGCCAACCTGTACTTAGCTGCTCCATCTACAGCAGGCCAGTTAGGTGCTTTTTTGGCCACTTATGCTGTGGGACTGAAATCGGGTACCTGTACAGAAGGCCGGCTAAGCGGCGCTGGCACTAATGGGAGTGTTGTTTCTGTGGAGCCTCTGTGGTCCAGCTGCTTTCTAGATAGCAAACCTTGGGATGCCAGAAAGAATAGTGCCCTGACCGTTGGTTTTAGTTGAAAACGCATCACCAACTTCTGAAGCTCGCGTCCTGTTTCGTGCTGCTAGGTCTGTGCGTGTGGTCTGTTAAATAGCTGTATTTAAAAGCTTTGACTGTGCAACTGTCTTACAGCGGGACTGAAATGCCTCTGGGAGAGATTCAGCTCACAGTGCGGTATGCCTCCGTAAGGCAGAGTCTCGTCGTGCTGGTGAATGGCTGCAGGTAATGCTTAGGTTTGCTTGCATCTCTCTGTAAAGGAAAGGGGAGGAGCTCTCTGAGCTTGTGTCATTCAGCAAAGCTGGAGCAGAACCACGTGCAGCGCAAACTGCCCAGCTGAGATGCCTTAGCGTTGGCTGGCTTCAATCTATGCAACCTCACTAAGCCCAGGCAGGTGGAAACAGTCAGCTCTGGTCCATGCCAGTAGCAGGTCTGTGAGAGTGGCCAGTGAGCAGTGCTCACCAGCAGGGAGACTTTAACTTTCATCCACCCAAAACTTCCTCGGAACAGCGTTGACAACAGATGCATGTCTTGGCATGTCATGATAGGCATCATGACAAGGATTGACAGCTATGACTGAATGTGTAAATGTTAATTTAGGAACCCCAATAAGTGGCCACACACTCAGTAGTGAAAATTTTGTTTAACTTCACATCCTTAAAGTTGGATTTGCTTACGTTCCGACTCCCAAGATAAATGTTTTTGGCCCATGAACCCATGAAGGGTTGGTCTGACTGTAAGAGACACACACAGTGGGGGAACCTGCCTTGCTTGTCAACACCATTTCTTTTAACAGAAACTTAGTACCCTCTTCCAATCGTGGAGTAGATCCGTATGTTCGTATATACCTGCTTCCAGATAGAAGATGGGCAAGCAGGAAGAAGACTTCTGTTAAGAAAAAGACTCTGAACCCCCAATACGATGAGAAGTAAGAAAATGTTAATTACGATTGCTGCTGAAATAGTTACGATCTCTGTATAATGAAAGGGCTTACATAAGGTATGCTCCTGTTGCGCTGAAGGATTGTCTCATGTGAACATTTGCAGGTCTTCTGAAAAATTGGCACTTGAACTGTGGTTTGCAAGTACTGAGGGCTGGCCTCGCTCTGCCCATGGTGTTGTCTGTCACGCTGTAGGAGGGCACACCTTCTTCCCACCCCCTCCCCTGATCCTGGCAGAGGCGGGCTGCACTTGCTTCTTTGCGCACAGACATTCCCCTACCCATGTTTAACTCCCCATCGTTGCAGGGGCAATCTTTCTGTTTGGGTACCTCACAAAGCCTACTTCTCTGTTCATAATTCTTTGCCCGATGCTTATTCCGACATCTTTCCAAAAGTCGAAGGCAGAAATACAAAGCCTTTTGAGACTGGACTGTTCTTTGGACAGACGGATGGATGTTGCCATTGAGACCTGGTGGGAGCAGGGTAAAATGCTCCCACCTCTTTGCTGACAGTTGGCACATCCGCAGCTTTGCTGCTGAAATGGAATGTGTTTTGTATAAAACCAAACACAGTAACGCTTCAAAAAATCAAGAGATTGTAATGCTTTTTGTTTTGGTTTGGGGGTTTTTTTTTTTGAAGTAATGCTTCAAAATCAAAGACATAGAGCTCTTTTGTGAGGTGGTTTTAATCCCATATTTAGGGGAAGGTACACGCATATGAAAATACGTGAGTATCGGGTGATCTTGGGTAACTCAGTTTTTTTCCTATGTTGGGTCATTTCTGAATGTCAGTATAGGTCAGAAATGGAGAAAAGATTTTAAAATGTTTCATCCTAACATTCAGAACACCGGAGTTGTGGATTTTGCTGCTGCCTATTCTCGTAACGCCACTGATTTCGTGCCAGCACAGCTGTTAGCAGCATCTCTTTTTCCTCGCCCTCAGTATTGACGTGTCCTGTACATCCTCAATTAAGTATAATCGGCTGAGCAATACTTAGCTCCAAAACACATTACCTGTTTTACAACTCTGACTTGAGGAAGAGCTATTCAGGTGGGCAGAACTGAAGTGATTTAGCGTGGACAAAACTCACTCGACATTAGATGATGTGTGCCAGAGGCGTGAGTCAGAGCCATTAGGAATTTAATTGCCACAGGTTTCAACCTCTGTCTCCTCTTCATGTGGTATAAGCTTACTTTGTAAACTTGGGGGGTTGGCTCAGCTATTTCCTCTGAGTAATAAAAGTTGCACGGAAAACATGCTGATCTTCCATGAAGGGGGAAGATGATGGTACGTAGCATTCATCACGGATGCATGCTTTCCTCCTTCCCCCTGGCACGGTGAACAGTCTGAACAACAGTGTCGTCGTCTTTCATGCGGCCCTGAAGAGATTTCTTACAACGTGAATGAAAGCTGCCTCTAGGCTTGCCTTTTCTGTGTCTTCCTTCTCGGCTGAAGTTCTGGCCACTGATGCTGTATTCCGCCACTGCGTTCTGGCCACTGATGCTTATGGGGTTTTAATTTTTGACTTAAGTTTCTCCTTTCAAAACTTTACTTTGTAGGTTTGAATTCTTTGAATCTTTGGAAGACGTCAAGAAAAGGACACTGGACATTGCAGTGAAAAACAGCAGGCCATTCATTTCACAGGAAAGGAAGGAGCTGGGGAAAGTAAGTTTAAAGAAGTTACACTACTGCTTTAATAGAGCTGAGCAGTCTGAGCGATTCCTGTAATCCCCAAGTGCGGTTCTACTAAGTCTCAGTAACAGGACTAGCAATCCGGAAACAACTTTTTCTGCCAGATTTTCATCTGAAATCAGGCTGTATCCAGGTGGAAGCTTGCGTGGTCTCATATGATTCCTGTGCCGTGCCACTTCATTTCAGAAGGGCGCTCCTGAAATAAAAATGTTTCCTGGGATCCGCTGCTGCCCGTTTGGGGAATGGCTCCAGCGGTGCAAACACGAAGCTGAGAAAGATGCATGATTAAGACCCAGAATTTGCCAACGGTGCTTTAAGTTTTCTGTGAACAGCTTTGGTTCTGTGAAAAGTAAACCGGAATCGCTTCTTCAGTGATAGATAAATTTCTGAGTAGTGCTGCTAAGAAACTGAGCGGCAGCGCTGGGGCTGGCTAATGCCCGTGTCCTGGGGAACGCAGGGAGCTCGTTTTCCCTCGAGCCTGAGCTGCAGCCCTAGGACTTGAAAGTGGGTCTGACTGGGGAGGAGTGCTAGCTTAGCTAATCGACTTGTACGCTGGACAACATACAACGAAATAAAATTTGCTTTTTAAAGGTGCGGATTGACTTGTCACGGGAGGACTTAATAAAAGGTTTTGCACAGTGGTAAGTTTTCATCCCCATACTTCCAAACCCTGCTCCTTGCTCTGCTGGGAGTTTGCATGGCTGCTGTCGGAGTGCTGGTAAATGGGCTGTGTATTTTGGTGAGCAAGAAGAATATTTGACCTGCAAGTGCAGGACTAACTTGAACTAATCTGGTCATTTTATCTAAGTTGTATGTTAATCCAGTTGCTAGTGCAATACCTGCCCTGTGAAACAGTTTTAATAAGAGGCCTGTATGTCAATTATAGTCTTCAGCATATTTTAAGTTACCATAAAAGCCACTGGGACACACAAGTAAAATAATTGTTTATTAAAGTAACCTTGCAACAAATTTTAACTTGGATAAAGATCTCAACTAATACTCTGATCAGCAATATATATATATATAAACTTTAATTACAAAGCATTTATAGAAACTATTATAATAAGCCACTTGCAGTTTTGCTTGTATGTTCATTGTGGTTCAGACTTAAACCTTAAGCATTGGTCCGAGGCAAAGATTAAGAACTAGGGGGTGGTTTTTTTTTTCTTTCCCTTCTACGTCTGTAGTTGATGACAGTAGTTCTTCCGTCTGTCTCCTTCAGTGGAGCCCAAGGAATGCAGCGTGGGTAGTCCAGGAGCTTGCCATCCACACAGGCAGTGAGCCAGCGCTGGCCAGTGGGATAGGAAAACCGGGTTCCCCTGGCCCAGCTTGCGTCTGTGCCTCATGTAAGGATAGGGCAATTACGGGAGTAGGAGAAAAATGACGCATCCCGTAAGTTGCCGGTAGAGAGCTGAAGGTTGAGGCCATCTCTGAAGCCTCCTTTGCCATGCCGCCCGTGAAGCACAAGCAATAAAGCAGCCCGAGTTCTCTCTGTTGTGCCAGTTAAAACTTGAAAGAAAGTCTTAAACTACTATAATTACTTACTGTGTCTGTCTTGCAGGTATGAGCTGACAAGGAGCAGACGCAAGAAAAATTGATTTCTTCTCATGTACAGAAGTTACTAATTTTTCAACTTTATATGAATGTACAGATCTCCTGTAATTAATGTGTTTTGAACAGTCACTGCAAATTTGAAGCAGTCTCCAGCTCAGGACATGTAAATTTAATGATCCTACTTAGACTAGTTCTCACTGAAGGAAAACAAACAAACAAAAAAAACACCTTGGGAATAGCTTGTCCCTAGATAGCAAGTCCTTTATTTTTGCTGTTTCTGAATACTCTCTTAAGGCAGTGTCGTACCTGGAGATATTCTAGACTGTCAGCTCAGCGTCATTACTTTGCTTGGCAGTCTCATTTCCCCAGGATCCTATTCCTGTTGCTTTAACATGAAATCAGTGTAGTTTTAAAAGAATAAATTTTTAAACAGCATTCTCCAGCTGTAGGGCTACAGAACCCATTGAAAGAAACTGTTTAGGACTCTAATAGCAACTGTTTGCCGAGAGACTGAGTTGATGTTCTGCTGTTCAAAAGTATCTTAGATTGTGGCTGCAGGTGTGTATATAATGAGCTTCCAAAAGCAGGGAGGTTAGTTTACCAAGATGTCATTAAGGTTTTAGTTCGTGACGCCTTAACGTGTTTTGTTCTTTGTTACAGTACATTTCAAAATCTTGTAAACCTTGACAGTCAAGCATTCTGTCTGAGGAACAGCAGAGTTTTGTAAACTAAGCTTTATTAATATCAGAGCAAAATATACCAAAGTATTTTTGGAAGCTTGGTGTACTTGTTTCTGTACAATAAACTTCTAACTGTCTTGCATAAGAAACTTGATCTATGCCTTTCTAAAACTGCCTTTCAAAATATGACCATGGTAACTTCAAGGCACAAGCCCATAAACCGCCACCTGAAGCAAGGTTTGAACATTTTTGGCCTAGATTACATTAATCAAGTCTGCCTCGGTCCATAACCAGAAAGAATACGCTTCACTCTGTCACCGAATAACAATTTGCTCGCATCCTGAACTTACCTGAAAGTGTAAACAACAGTTTAAAATAGGCTCTCCAGAAAAGCAAGACAGGCAAATGATGAAAGTGTTATGGCTACGGCAGTTAGAGCACCTTTACCTCATACTTACCGTGTCAGCAACATTCAAAATCCTTAGTGGTTGCGGTGTGTCTGGCTTTGTGCTGGGTTCAGTTTCCTAGACCGATACAGTGGGTATCGGTTCTCTCTCCGGGATGGAGTAGACCAGTCAATAGCGGTTATAGTAAGTTTTTCTTAAATTGACCGTGAAACAAGAACTAAGAAAAATGAAAAAATGCAGCAGCTTTTATTTTTTGACGTAAATCTGAAACTGTTGACTAGGGGAACAGAGGCTAGAGGTAGCTGTAATGTCACATCCATCAGCAGGTACATTCACAGGTAAAATACTCCGGTCTTCTCTAGCAAGATTTCACTCTCAGCTAGCTACCAATTTCAAATTTCGCACAGTAGGTAAAATATCATCCAGGTTCCTGATCTCTGAAACAGAACGAAAAGCAAAACGGTAAGGTGTATGTACCTAGAACATCTTCAAGTTCAGCCAAAATTCTAACTTAAATGTTAAAAATACAGCTAGCGAATGAAGTCCTCCCGCCTTCTAATGCTTTTGGAAAAAACTCAATTTAACTTATCTTACAAGTAATACAACTGAATATATGCACCCCCACGTTCAATGAAAACAAAAGTATTTGGGTCACTTCCTGAGGAAAGATGGAAATAAGAGGAGAGCGAGGCAAAAGTTAGCCCGTGCCCTCACATCCTCCTTTGTGTTTTAGCACACCAGGAGCAACCACCACGCTTGTTCGCTATTTAAAGTTTTAGGAGGAAGCACGGGCATGAAGATAATTACAGCTGCTGCAAATATTACTCACCTAGAAGACAGAGCAAGTCTTGAATGAGAGCTTGAAATGGTGGAAAGAAGCACTCGTGTTCTTCTAGCTTATCGATTATACTGAAATGGGCAAGTGAGACCGTCAGATAAAAGGTGCAAGGGCATTTTAAGTTCATCTCCTTGGCTGTTTTGCCATGCTACGTCATGACTTTCTGAAAACACCACTACTTAGCAGTATATAAAGCCATCTACATGAAAAACGTCTTCTCAAGTTCTGAAACCCGCAGCCAACAAGTGTTAGCTGTCAAAAAAGGATCTCTAATTTCACTGTTTACGCCCTATATCCATCCATCCTTTCCTCCTTGCATAGTACCAGGTAATTTTGGGGCTGGAACATTAGTCCGTGTATGCTAAATGTACTGCCTGGGGGTGGCACAAGGAATGTTGTACAAGCAGCCATTCTCTAGTTAAAACTGTGAGGGGTGCAGAAAGGTTGAGGGAGTTCGTGGCGTTCACTCGGCACGTGTCAGACTTGCTGCCTGCTGCAGTTAATTTGTAGTACGTTTGCAGAGCCCGTGCTGAATGCAAGCTCTTACAGTCCGCTACCAAGTACACGTATGTGGTCATCTGTTGAGGATAGAACAAGATTTGTCCAGCTCCCAAAATACTTGTAGGCAGCTTGAGGCATGCGTTCTCTTGGCGACTAACACGCTTCAGTATCACAGCTGACACCTTGCAACACTTTCTCCTCCCCGCCCACGCCCAGTATTTGCTTTGTCTCCTTATGAAACACGCATCCTATTAAGGCTTATTTGATTACCTTATCCATGCAAACCAACAAGGTGTTTTGGAACCTTCTGGCCTTCGTTTTTCTCTTTGCCAGCTTTATCCTTTTGAAAGTATTCAAGGCTTGTTTGATGTGGGATAGTAGTAACTCCTTTACTGTCACAGCTCACTGACTTTGCAACAAATTATTAAAGTTTCTTTCAGTGTCGGTTTTAGCCAGTTCTCTCAGTTACTGAACTCGATGTTTGAAGAATGGTCACCAATGGAACAGCCCCACATACCTGCGGATGTCTTGGGTCCCCAGAAGCTGCTGTACCTGCTCAGTCACGTTCTCGTTAATTATGTCACACAGTTTCCCAACAGTATCCACTACCACGGTGGGTGGAGCTGAACTGTCTGTGGAAAAACAAACACTTCGTGTTTCTTATAACAGTAATAACAGGAAAGTATTTTAGACACCGTCCAATTCTTGCAGGTGCCCAGATTTTATTTGTTTTTCACACATCTAGGCATGCAAGTTCCATCATTCGCAGAAAACAAAGTGCCTACGGTCAGAAATAAACCAATGTCAGCCAGGAACGGTGAATCTCTCACTGATCCTTTAATGGCTAAAAAACTTGTCAGAGCTGTGTATTTTCACAGCGGAGATGGTGCTGAAGTGCACCCTACAATGTCTGTGGAAATCGGCCAACTGAAGTTATAGAGAGAGAGAGGGGGTTATTCGTTAGGTTCCTGTAACGCAGCAGAAGCGCGGTATAGGGGCTAGGCCAACAAGGAACCCGCTCAATAAATACTCTGTTAACAGCCAGAGCTTGTTTCGGTATTGGATTTTACCTGCTTTGACTGCTGCGATTGAAGGTAACAGGCTCCTTGTCCTTTTCTCCCTCAATTTCAGAAGAACTAGGCTTGGAGAAGGCATCCTTTGAGCTCCATTGGTTTGCGATTATTAGGGAGACGCGAGGCTTCCCCATCTCCTGTGCTGGCTGCAGGCAGGAAGACTGCTTCCCTCCTTGAATGAGGCTCAGAAGACCTTAGTAGTCCGGGAGCCTTGCTCTCGGGCTGTACACCCTACAGCGCAGCCAGACCTTTAAACCCCAGAACAGCAGCAGCTGCTGTTCTCCAGAAGTACAAACCAGAAGAGAACAGGTACTGGGAAGTAACTAAGTGTGCCTCCGAGTACCGGCACTTAGTTTTTGACAGTCAGCAACTTCTTTTTTTACGTTTAGCAGCGTAAGAAGGAAGTTTCTGAGGACTGGACATAATGACACTTGAATGAATTACTCAGTAGAAATCTACAGCAAAGGTTGAGTTATTTTTTTTTAAACTTGGTATTTTTCAAGTGGAGAATGAAAGATGGTCAAGAAGAATTATGAAGTCAGCTCACAGGAAACAAAGCTTTGTGGAAAAAAAAGTTTAAAAGATTCAATTTCATCTGTTATTCCTTTCTTCTGCCTCCCTGGTATTCCTCAGCAACTGCTAAAGGCTTACAAAGAATGCGCTTTTGCTATTTAAACTCCCAATTGACAGCAACCTATTTTTATCTTCGCGGTGAAGAATATACCTAGTTTCCTCATTTCTCAGCAGCTCAATGTATTTTCCGTGAAGAGATCAGCCTTTCACTTGCTTTCCTCTTCCTTTGGAAACGCCTGAACAAATGCTAGGTGGTAAGTCTTTACCTAGTTCCAGGAGCTCGTGGAGATTTCTCATAGCGTTGGTCATTTCCCCAAGCTTTGTGTAAACCTCATTCATTCGTGGATAAACGCCATTCAGAGAATTCACGTCAAACAACTTCTGGAAGTGAGAGACTATCGCCAACAGGGTTGGTAAGGGTGGCGTCTGGCTGTCCTGTAGCAAGCAGAAGGAATAACTCGACAACCTTACTGCTTAACAAAGCAAGGATTCTTTTAAACCGCGAAACGGTCTTAAAACTAGTCTATGAAGAAAAACGGGTGTAACTTCCCTTATTAAATCACGGCATTTCAAATATTCTTAAGTCTGAAGATGTATTTTACAGAGAGTTTTCAGACGCAAGTATCCAGCAAACCAAAGATACTCTTTCAAAAGCTTTCTTCTCTGTTGCTCAGTAAGTACGTTTATGTATCCTCAGTGCTGACTGAGAAACAGACAGAACGGGATAATACCTGAGACTACAGGGCAATGCAAAGTCACTGTTGGTCAAAGGACTTTGCTTAAAGCAGTCTTCCCCAGGGTCGATTTATCCATTATGTTAAAACGGTCTTTGACTATTGAATCTCTTCAAACAGCTATTTCTTAAACCCCGCAAGGCTTTCAAATGCGCAAATCTAATCACTGTGTGAAGGACGCGTTTAAGAATTCCATGGTAACTT
This sequence comes from Pygoscelis adeliae, assembly GCF_000699105.1. Lineage (NCBI taxonomy): Eukaryota > Metazoa > Chordata > Aves > Sphenisciformes > Spheniscidae > Pygoscelis > Pygoscelis adeliae. The sequence goes on from NW_008825100.1 coordinate 1,252,949, forward strand.
GTGCCTATAAACCCCTGGTAAGAATTACCTTTTCCTTATTTTCTATTTCTTCCAAAATTGCATCTACTATGAACTGGAGGTCTTCAACTCGTACGGATTCTCTGTTATCCTGTGGATCTGCAGTGTGCCAGGGCACCAATTCCAGAGACAGTTTTCTCAAGGACCTATGCAAATCCTTTTAAAAGAAGGGAGGGGACACAACTTATTTTAGTGACTTCTTAAAGTTGTTTTTATTATAGAAACGGGCAGATTTTCTGTTTCTCATACACAAAAACATTCCTGTACTGGACACAGTAAGGTTTTAGTTTTCATAGAATTTAAGCACAGTATCTTGCTTACATTCTTTGATTTGAGAAGTACACTGGTAGTCTAAAAATTAAAGTACTTCACATATTACAGGTTCAGTGAAATAAGAAGTGTTGGTCACGGAGAGTTTGGTTTTAAACAAAATTACTTCACTTGTAGTTAGATCAAAAAGTCACTGTGCTGGCAAGAAAAAAGGAAGAAAAAATGCATCGTCATTAATGCGTGAAGTACATCGACTCTAAAGCTTAAGTGTCTTCGTAGGGACTCAGCCAGCGAACAGAAACATTTAGACGATGCACGCAGAGGAGTATCTCTGGCCTGTAGGCACACTGCACATTTTTCACTTTACTATGGTTTTACAGTGGTATATAAATGGACAGCAGAATTATTTTTAAAATTTAACACCAAGTCAGGCAATAACAAAAGCTACACGCAGAAAAAAGCCCTACATGTAGGGAGAGACCAAGGGGTGGTCAGCAGATTAAAGGAGGAACGTAAAGCCGAGTACAACCATGCGTTACCTTTAGGGCCATTAGCTGATCTGCCCACATTTCCACAGTGAGCGGCAGGTGCTCAAATCCGCATTCCTGTCCGTTCTCTTTAATATAATTTTGCACCGGCCCTTTACTGCGCCTGTATATTAATGGAGGAGCTCTTGGACTTCGCAAAATAGAATCAATATGGGACAAAACCTTCAACACCAAATAACAAATGTTAGTGCTCAAACAGGTATGACATTTTATAGTAAAATCCCTCTCCACCACAGTCATGATTCTCTAAACATTAAATCATAAATAGCTGCAATAAGTTACTATCAATGAATTTTACAGATGCATTCAAAGATTTAAAAATATACTCGCTAGGAGATGTGTAAAAGTAATGCAAACGTACTTCCCTTTCAGGGATATTTAACATTTATTCACTTCAGGCATTGTTACTTCCACAGTTTACATTTTGCTAAGTTTTATTGCATTTGCTTTTTTTTTTTTAATTCAAAGAAAAATAAAAGCCACTATCTCATCAGGCATGTTTATAAACTGTAACATAAGGATCTGTTTTGCCCAAGACCTTGAACAAATCCCCTGTCCTGAAGAGACTTCAGCTAAATCATTGATTTGACGTTTGCCCACCTAGTCTCTGCTTCCTTGCTGTATTTTCAGGTAGTGTACACTAAGAACAATTAAGAACAAGCCTACATTAACCGCCAAATCCAGAACATTACGCATCTTGCGTAGAGGACTTCATATGAACTCTTAAGATTCAAAATAGCATGCTTCAGTTTGCACAGTTAAACAAAACTCATGTGTTACATTTCATCGTTAACAGTGCCAGATACACACAGTACAGATAAAATTTGCATACCCGTAAGTATTGCTGGCAAACTGCCTCCAGCTGATCTACTCCTGCGATACTCTCGGGTTCCTTCTTTTCTTCTGCTCTTTCTCCGGCGCTACCCCCTGAAGATCTACACGCCAAATGCATACAGTGGGTTACACAAGTAGCCGTAGCAGGAGACACTACTTTCAGCTTGATTAAAGAACCAGGTATGTAGCACATATACTTACACCTACAAAGGAAAATCTCCATTTTATGATGCCTGCTGAAAAAATTCCATCAAACTGAACTAGCCGAAGAATATAATACCTAATGTAAATATTTTACCTCAAGTCTCCAGGTTGAGGTTATTCCAGACTGCATGCTAATTGAGAAGGGACACCACCAGACGTACAGCTGTTCTGTTACCAGAGGTTCTACTACAGCTGAAGACTTAAAATCCAGAATTTTACTCAAAAGGGTCAAATTCCATGCTCACAGTCTTTATCTGCTTCTGCTTGAACATCTTTCCTGGCTTACTATGTATATAGCTCGCTACCCTTCTTGTCATACCTAAGATGACTTTCTCTACAACTACCATCTAAGTCACACCCACTGCATGAGAGAAAAGACCATTGAAATATACACGATGTAAAATGAAGAACTGAACTTTTTTAAAGCTTAAATTATGATGTCTTTTTCAGGCTATAAAATATTTAGCATTCAGTATACACATGTGCAAATGATTAAGTGAAATTACAGATAAAAACTCTTCGTCAATCCTGGATCTCTAATACCTTCAATGTATTTTCTTAGCAGTGTTTCAGAAAAAAACATAAGTCAATTTCTAAGAATAATATGGACATAATTTCAGTAGCTGCAACATTTTGCCAACTCATACTTTCTCATTCATAATCCATAACGTAACCAGTAGCTTTTGTTATAGCTCACGGAAGCAGCAAACAACACAGTTTGGTCCTGTCCGTATTGCCTGCGATAGCACTCAAATCAAATCCAGAAAGACAAAAGAAAGTAAAAAAGACACGCTGCTGTGCCCCCATTTGGAGACCACGCCATCATTTCAGAGATTCACAGGGTGTCTTCAGAGGTACGGCAGCATTTGCTGCCCACAACCAGGCTCCGAGGAACAGCGATAAGGTACGTGCTTTATAAGCTACTACCTACATTGCAGCTTACAGAGTATCTTTGCATTAAGAAGTTCAGAGGATTCATGAGAGTTACTGAAGAAATATACTTACTGGATAGTTTTCTTTAAAGTTTTTTCTAGTTTCTTCACTTGGTGTTTGTAAAGTTTTACTTCCTGTGCAGTTGGTCTGTTAGAAGGAAAAAGCACCATATCATATGTCTTGCACTTGAAGGTCTCTATAAAACTCAGCCAAGCAAAAGAGTAAGAAAGCTTTGTCAGTGCCGCAACATCATTCTGGAAACGAAATTCTGCAATATTTCTACGTGGCAACAAGAAAAAACAGCAAAATAACCATTAGCAGTTGTTGTTATTAACAGCGTAGGGAGGGAAGGTTGACTGTTCCTGTCATATCTTCTATGCATCGCTTTTAAAGGCAGATTTCATACTATACTGTTACAATTGCTGGTGCTTTCAGTTTCTTTCTTTGTAAAGCAAAGTCTACCGAAGTGCCCTTACAAAGAATGATACTTATCCTTTCTTACCTTATTTCCAAATCTTTCTTGAGGTTTATATTTTCAAGCAAAAGCTGTTCATTCCTGGCTTTTGTTTCAACGAGTTGTTTCTGGAAAGACTGCAGCACAGACTGTGTTATTTCTTTTATTTCACTTATTCCATAATCAACAAGCTTGAACACTTTCAAGTACCTATGTGTTAAGAAGGGTTCCCATTTGCCTATATAGCAAGACAGCATGGATGAGGAATTAGTCGACTAAGATCAAGAGCCTGCTGCATTAGACCGCAGGTGGAGAACCTGTGATTAAGGAGGTCTATTCAGTCCCCGGCAAAGACGACTCGCAACACAGTACGGAATCTTTGCATAAAGACAGCGAACCCTGCCCAGAGAGGTTACAAATTAAGACGACATGATAAGAACAAGGGGATAGAAATCAAACACCTGTATTTTCCTGTGTGGCTCTTGAAGGGTTACCATTTAGAGATCTGCACTGACTTATTCTTAGCAGTTCCGTACCGTGAGCAGTGCTCTATAATTAGGAGTAGCATCTAGATTTAAGAATTCTTCCTTGCTTTTTACTTCTCTCTGTACCTGGTCTTCATCTTTTTTATATTGCCTATTGGGAAAAATAAATTGTTTCAGCTTACTGTAATTTCATTACCTCAAAGATCTAAGTTGGCTTAGTTATCAGTTATGTATGATAATAGTGTTTCCATGAACTGCAAAGTAAATAGAACAGAAATTTCTGGGAAGCTGTTTCATATACTAATTAAAGTGCACTTATTCCTCGAGAGAAATTCCAGTACAAGCAAATCCCATTTCAGTTTTCAAGATGATAATCTCAAATTATAGGAATGTCTCAGATATCTGCTTGTTGCTTTGTACCATGTAGGCACCGCAATAGAGCTGGAAAGCCGCTATTCCTTTTGTTTAGGGAAATCAGCTGACTGAGCTCTGCTAATGCAGTAATTCTTCCGCCTGTGAACCAGGGCAAAAGGGGAAGGGAAAGAAAAAAAAAAAAGAAAAAAGAAAAAAACAAAGAATTATAGCTCAAGTGTCTAAATACCCCCAACTTCCTAGCTGCCCCAGCCTCCTGACTGAGCAGCTGCTTAGCCTGACTGACAGCTATTCCCCGGATGAATCCAAACTTCCACAACCATTACAATCCTTTGCTGTTTCTTACATGCTAGCGACATCTGGAACACAGAATATTTACCATTACAAGCTTTAAGAACAGTGAGGAATAAGAACAATTTTGAACAGTAGGGCCATAAGGCATTAGATAAGACCTACCTTAGCTCCTTTTTCATTTGACTAATTTGAGATTCATAATAATCGATTAGACAAAGGAACCTGAAGAAAGGAAAAATGGTATTTTTAATTTCAGATATTCTCAAAAAAATCATGCCTGAAAGATACTGTGACCAGCCCACAGGAACAGGCCAGCTTACAGAACCGCACTGCGCTCCAGAAGTGGCTGCGTCGAACAGTGGGTTCTCTCTCATATCAAACACACACAATCACAGTTTTCCAAAACAGGAAAGTAGAGGCATTAACTCTGCACTAGACTAAAAGTGGCAAAATTACTCCAGAGGAGACAAAAGCTACATCCTCCTGACAGCTTCCTCATCTTGCGCCTACGTTTACCCAGCAATCTTAACAGCACGGCGCAGTCCCAAGCGCTAGGGCTCAGCGACCATTGCGGGAGGTAGAGAGCACAGGTCCCACACAGCCTGAGAACATCTGTCTCCAAAGAAACTAGAAGTGCTTTCAAAGTAAGTGGTCGCAAAAAAATAGAGCCACAAAAAACTGAACAGCTGAGAAACCGCCTTTCCTCTCGAGCACTCTGAGATTGTCTGTTTTAGAGAGACAGGTGGGAAAGCACAGGGAACCAAATTCAGTGACCCTTCTTCTCATGCAGCGGGGGCACGAGAAAAGGGCTGCGCACACACAAACCCTTTTAAACGCTTCTCAGGTAAAGGTTACTAGACAGGCCTGGAAAACCGGGCGACACCAGCACAATAAAGTGCCGGCTACCTGAGGCCTAAGAATTGGCAAATCTCTGATTACAGCAGAACTACGGAGGTCTTACTGCAAGAGACATAGGCTTGGAATACTTTCTCGGAACTGCCACTGAAGTACGTGGGAAGCCTTACAGCAAGCCTGCAGTCAGCAGTTGCAAAGACCAGTTGCACTGCAGAAGTGACTGCAAACTGGACAGGTTTGGGTTTTGTTTTTGAGGGGTGGTGTTTGTTGTTTCTTTAATTTACATTTTAAAATGTTAGAACCCCAGGATAAGAGCACCCTAGCAGATACTGCAGTTCCAGAGTAGAGTGAATCATTCCCTTCTCTTTGCTGACACCTAGCGTATACAGGGGCTGACAGTTTTTTTACTTTCTGCCATAAATTTATCCAGCTCACATTTATTATACAAGAAAAAATTACTGCATTGATGTACTTTTACAAGAATTCGTATTTCTGCTTGCACTCCTAAGGTCTCCAGCTTTTTTTTTTTTCCATATAAATATCGAGAACAGTTAGTTACTTTAAAATCCGTTTCTTCATTTCATGTTACAGGTCATTCATCAATATAAAATTGCTTACTGCTGATCTAGAAGAGACTTGGGAGCTCTTTTGCAAAACTGACAAAACATTTTGTTCTGAGTGGCAGCACGCCGCTGCTCCTCCATCCCAACTTTGCACAGCTCCTTTTGCAAACGGGCAATGATCTCTTCCTGTTCTTGCAGCTTTTCCTGCTGCTGTTGATACTTTGCCTGTGCAGAGATAATGGGAGCATCGTGAAATTATTCTAACCCACAAGCTGGAGACTGTACCGTACATGCCCAAGTAGGCACCTGGTCCCAAGGACGCTTCGTACTTGGGTTTTAGCCATACTGAAGAGGCAGTAGAAGAAGGATACAGATATTTTTCTAAGTTATTGCTAGAAAATTCTGTATAGATTGAAAAGTCTTAGCTATAAATAGTGTACTAACCCAAGACTCATGTTTATTTTGATCAATGCAAGTATTTTTAGAGCTTTTAAAAAAAGTCAAAAGTTTGAATCCTCAGACAGCACTATCTGAATTACCTGCGAAACCTGTTGATCTTTTTGAAGTTCTTTGACTTGATTCTGTTGCTGGCAAACTTTAGCTATCGTCTCATCTTCCAGCTGACAAATTTTGGACTTAATGTTTTTCACCACATTTTCCAAATCATTAGCCCGCTGTTCTTGTCGAGACGCCCGACCTCTTTCCTGTCGTATCTCATCTCTAAAAAAAATAAATAAATCCTTGATTTGAATTAAACTCATTTCACTAAATACAGCGAAGGAAGTACAGGCCTGACAAACATTATCTGATGACACTCAATAATAGCCTGTGGCAGCAGGTACGGGAAATATGCTGGTATGGGAAGAAGCAGCAGATGAAGTAACATAAGAGCTCAAAAGGAACTAGGCCAACATTGCTGCATACTGGACAAAAATCTCAGGAAAAAAGGTCTTAGGCCTCGGGTGTGACAAGAGCTCCACCTGGCAGAAGATGGACACTGGTAAGACTTTTGCTTTGCATTAGCAGCTAAGTTCCTTCCACTGCATCTTACCTAAGGTAACGATTAGCCTCCATAAGCCCCTGCATCATTTTTTGCTGTCGGTCCGTGTCTTCCACCAGCGTTTTTAATGCAAGTCTTATTCCTAGAGAAGACTGACTGTCTAAGACAATCATATCTGGAGATACATAAAATAAGCAAAGTCATAATGAAAGGCTTTTAATAGCTTAAGAAGATCGCATCTCTGCTACCATTTGGAAGTGACGGCTTTAGAGATGCCTTACGAATGCAGGCTTACTATTTCCAAATACAAAGACATATAAAATTAGCATTTCCTCACCTGATATATTTCTGCAGCTTTGGGGGGCAGCAAGACTCACCGGTTTCAACCCACGACGCATTAATAGCTTGTTTAAGTTCTCCCATTCTGCCTTCTCCTGCTGCAGTTGGGAGAAGAGGAAGAAGAGACAGAAACCTGAGTTCTCAAGACCAGCTCACGGCCCCCTGTCCTTCCTGCTGTGCAGGCAGTGGAGGATACCAAACGCCCCCAAATAAAAACAAACCAACCCCAAGCCCCCCAGAAGCCCCAGCCACTATAGGAGGACTTGTGAGACCTTCCAACAGGATCTGCAAAAAATACTGGGGAAAAGCGTACTTAACAATATACAGAATACTCAGTTTTCCTGATCGCTATTAGAAGGAGAAATACGTGCAACGAGCAAAATGTACCTTTTTAAAAAAGCCAGCCAACCGGCCCTCGGGTAACCAGCGCACCGGGGGTGCAGTGGGCCTCGACCCCCTGCCCCAGCCCCGCGAGAAGCCCTCAGAGGAGGCGGGCGCCTGCTCTGGGAGTTGACTGTTTGTTTGTTTTCTTTTTGAGCTGTTTTTAACTAACAAGCAATAGCAACGGCCACCTCAGGACCACCACGGTACCTCTGTCATGGCGAGGGACGCCCGCTCTCGGACCGCCGGCGAAGGGGACCGGGCTCCGCGCCGCCGCCCGCAGACGGTCACCGGGACGCAGGAGAGGAAAGGGGTC
>NW_008825100.1:1261382-1280970 GCF_000699105.1 Pygoscelis adeliae
AGCCGGGCGGGGGGCAGCGGGGCTCTGCTGCTGGAGGCTCGGGCAAGCGCGGCTCAGAGAGGGGTCGGATGTTCTCACTGGTATGGGTATGGAGGATCACGGCGATCAGCAATAAGCTGTTTGATGAGGGGTTCAGGAAGGTGGCTGTCGGGACTTAATTTAAAAAAAACCCTCTTTGCTGGCAATAAACGTGGGTGGTGGGGAGAAATTTGCCGTCTCTGGAGTTCATATGCTATACTTCCTAGTGTACCATCCCCCGCTGTCTGCTACCAGGCACGGATTAAGTGGATGCAGAGGGGTAATCCCATCCTAGTTTTCAAAACAAGTCCTTATGAATAAAGAAGTAAATCTCATTTTGGGCTGCTGGCTTGATTAACAGAAAATGCAGTGAAATGGGACGGTCGGCGGCTGGTACAAATCCGTTTCCGTGGATTCGAGCCAGTGAGCGAACGTCTGAGGGCTAACTGCGGCAGGCACCTCCTGTCGGGTAGCAGGGCACGGCTTTCCCTTTGGACTCTGATGGTGTAGGCTCTCCTTCAGAAAAAGAATAAATAAAGCTGGACTAGAGTTTGAGTTCAGGTTTGATTAAAAAAAAAAAAGTGTATTACCACATTGCCATGATTTGTTTAAAAAAAAAACAAACCCCAGAAACTGTGTGTCCTGGGACGTTTCTTAACGCTTGCAGCATCGATCCTAAAATATCTGCTAAAATTCAGGCAGCAGGGTTGCGTGCTGCCGGGGGTGATGCAGTCTCTGTGGGCAGGCTGTAGGCATGCTCCAGAAGGTGCCACCGCTTCTGGCATTTCTTTTTGTGCCCGAGGCCACTTTTTGTGTCGGTTAGCTGGCAGGGACAAGCCTGGGTCTGTCCTGAGGCCCTGGCGCCCGCTCCTTTGACGAGAAGGGGTAGGGGGAGGCGCAGAAATACACCCCGCCGGACATCCACCCTGTGCCAGGGGATGCGAGCCTTCACAGAGGTCGACCCGTAACTTTAGGAACAACCCAAACAATCTCCTTGGCATTTATTAGGCGGTGTAGACTGCTGACTACTGTGAGAATTAAATCCTTAGATCCTTAAAACGGTTTCACTGTTTTTAAAACTTATTTTTCAGTTTATGAACAGAAATGTGTATAATTACTGACAAAACCACGGACAGTAATACAGCAGTGTACTTGAGCATGTTTTAAAATAGAAGCTTAAGATAGAGTGAAGGAGGTTTAATTTTTAAATGCACACTCCTCTGTTATGCTGACGAGAGACCCTAGAACTTAAAACTCTACTTTTAATTAATTTTTCACTGAAAAGTACAATTTGTCAAAAATTCACTTATTTGCACTTACTTAAATTATGCTTGTTGATGTGCACAGACAATGCAGATAGCTCTTAACAAATTCATTTGTTTAGTGAAAATAATAAATTAAAAATAACTCAGCAGCGTTGTAAAACACAGCCGTGGTCTAAAAACCTCCTAAGAAAGAAACAAGTGATTTGTCTGTGGTTCACATACACTTCGTGACTGAATTGCCAGGTCAAATTGCTAATATGATTGTTGAAAACTACTACAGTGGTTTAGCAGAACAAGTAAGTTGAAATTGTTGCCTGTGCTATTTCACTTTCCCTGAGGTGGCAACAGTCCCTAGCTTGTTATGGTTTGTGACGGCGATGGGCAGCTCTGGGTGTCGTTCCTGCTTTGGTCAAGCTGTCCATTTCTAAGCTTTTGCTCACAAATGAGGCAAACCATTTTTCCATCAAATAACTGACAAAGTTATGATGTGCTAATAAAGTTAGGATAAATTGCACTTACTAATTTTGTAAAAGAATACTTACATTTGCCTTTTTAAGAGGAAAAATTATGTTTGTATTTCATCATATATATGGCAGTGCATGATAGTTCATGACCCTTTTAAAAACGTCCTTTACCTTAAATGGAGAAAAGGAGGAAAATTTAGGCCTCAACCCTTCTATGCTGCTATTCTGCTTTTCTTTTTTTCTTGCTGCTAATTGGATTAAAAGCCGTTTTGGTTACTATGGCATCCCGTGAGGAGATTACTGTCTGTGAAGATGAAGTAAGGTAAAAAATCAGAACTGTGGTATGAGCAGATTTGGAAAGATATCCACAGTTCCAGCGGTTGCTTATGACCGTATCTAAACTTTAAAAATTACTTAAATGAAAGGATATCTTGCCAGATCTCCTCCCCTTTGGGTGTTTGTGTGTGCAGAGTTGCATTTCTGAATGATGTAGGTAATGTTTATGAGAAAGATTACAGACAAATCTGTTAAAACAGATAATAGCTAAACTGGTCATCCTGACTAGTTTTCAAGTCTAAAAGGCTAAAATGCTTTCTCAGAGACCAATCAAAATGCTGTATTTTAACGCCTGCCAAGAAATCGCAGAACTGTCCAGGAGCATCTGAATTCCAAGTATAATTTTGTAACCACACTGTCACCTGAAATGGAAGTTTTAGCAGTTAGATGGAAATAGATGTCTTTGTATGGTGTTGGTCAAAGTGAATCTGTTTAACTGTCTGTTTATGTTTTGTGATATTGTGTCACATTTGAATGTTTCAAAAACATGAAAAGCAGTTCTGTAAGCGTCTTATTTCAAGTCTCATTTTTCACTTGTAAAAAGTGACTTGCCCTGAAGCGGTAAAGCTTTGAACTGTAGACATCAGTAACTGAACTCTTTCAACGACAATTAATGTACTTTGTTGGTGTTTCCATAGGTCTCGGTACAGCCACTTGGAGAAGATGACAGATCTGGTGGCTGTTTGGGAAGTAGCTTTAAGTGATGGTGTTCATAAGATTGAATTTGAACATGGGACCACTTCAGGAAAACGTGTTGTCTATGTTGATGGAAAGGTGAAATGTGCTCAAAATTCACTATGATACAGATTATATAAGTGCACTTCCATGCAACAGGCATCAGAACAAACAAAAGACAAATAAATGCAAGTGAGGTATATTCAGTTGATTAACTTTACCTAATTTAATGAACTGCATCATTCTTTTTTTCAGTTACAATTAAGGTGTGAGTATTCATGAAGTGCTTTGCTGTCCTTGGGCAGAGGCACTCTAGACATACAGAATATTGTGTATTCGTTCATTCTGAAATACTAGTTAAGTATTGAGCTGTTTCCCGAGTTCTAGTTCAATTTTTTTTATACTAAAACATGCATTCAGGTTTATCAGTTAATACCCATTGTCTTTGTTCTATTCTACAGGAAGAAATAAGAAAAGAATGGATGTTTAAATTAGTGGGTAAAGAAACATTCACTGTTGGAGTATCCAAAACAAAAGCTACTATTAACATTGATGCAGTCAGCGGCTTTGCATATGAATACACTTTGGAGATCAACGGAAAGAGCCTCAAGAAGTATATGGAGAACAGGTCAAAAACAACCAATACTTGGGTACTGAGCTTGGGTGGTACGGACTATAGAGTTGTTCTAGGTAAGCAAACATCGAGTGACTTCATGTTGCTGCCTTTGAATAAACTTGTATGCATTTAATAACTGGTAATTAAGAGAAAGCACAGTTCAGTGGCTAGCACTGTTGCAGTGTAAAATCCTGGGTGGTCTGGAAGTTTGGAATCAGATGCCAAAGACAGTCTGAAAAATGATGGTCTCGTTACACCTGTGTGAGCCTGCTGTCAGTGTTCTGTTCTACAGCAGCATAGATTTAAAAAAGGAAAAAAAAAAAAAAGGTTGGAAGGAGTTATGGCTTCTGTATCCATAGAGCTGCCCTAGCAAGACAGTTCTCCAGGTGAAGCATGTTATAGAAGTGTTATCTGCGATGTGATCAAACCCGCTGCGTGTGTAAGTTTGTTAACCAGGTAACCAGGCTTTCCTTCCAAAAATCATAAGCCAAAGTCAAGGAGTCTTTAACTGAAGAAGTGCGACAATGTTATTCTACATTTCTGACAGATTAATCAGCATCCTTTTTTCTGCATCACTTCTTAACTACAAATTTAATCTAAAAACTTCAGACGATGCTTCTTCACTTTCTTAATAGCAAGGCAATACACTTCTTCTCTTCTGCCCCCCTTTCCCAAATACATTACAAGCAGATGGGAGGAAGGGATCCCCTGAGGAATTTGTCTGTGGCATCTAGTGGGAAAACTTTCACTTAGCTATTGCTGTATGGTTAGACCTGAAGACAGGAGATCTTGGGCTATGATTTCTTGTTAAGCCTCAGAACAGAATGAACTGCCCTAAGATGAAGGGGGGCAGGGAGGAAAGACAATTTTAATGCCAGAAACAGATAAGTCTCCTCACAGACTTTTAATCTCCCTGTGCTTACTTAAAAGGCAAGCAGTGTTCAGCTCTCTACTGATGTCCTGTGGATGACAGTGTCGGTAGTGGGAATTCTAGAGCAAAGTAATTTAAGGAGGATGTGCTGGAAGAAGTGAAAATATTCTGTTTCAAATGAAAAAAAAAGCTAAGATTCATATTTAAACTGGTACTTGGGTTTTCAAGGAGATTTTAAGAATACAAACAGTTTGATGGATGTTAAATAATGCTGCTTTTGAATTAAACCAACCTGGAAAAAATGTTAGAGCTTCATTGAAACAGCACTCAAATAATTACCAGAAATTACTTCATTTTTCTGTCTTCAAGATTTTCAGTCTAAGAATGATTTTCAGTTTAACATCTCTAACAATATTCAGAACAACCCAGTGTTAATAGCCAGGACTAGGGAGAGGTAAAAATGTATGTTCATAGCAAAAGTTGTTTGCCCATTAATGACAGAGCCTCCCATCTCTCCAATATAAGAACAAACCCTGTAGCCCAAGTACTATGGCTAATTAGGAGCAACTTTTGGGAACTGAAAGTAAAATTCAACAGTAAATTTTTGAAATTCCTAGATCTTCCTGTCTGGGGAGGGGGGGGGGAAATCCTGTTCTTTCTACTTTTTGTTTTCTTTTTCCTTCACAGAAAAGGACACTATGGATGTGTGGTGCAATGGTCAAAAAATGGAAACAGCGGTACGTGGTCATTTCCAAAGGCTTTTCACAGGCTACGGCTAGATAACCAAAGCTTACCAGATAAGCCACAGAGGGGCACGTTACCTCGCTTTACCACAGAGTATGAGCATACACCTAGACAGCCAGTACGCTATTAGTCTGTTCCAAATGTCCTTCACTGTATTTTACAGCTGACAGTATTTCAGTTAGGATGCCAAACATCTGTCTATTTAAGGATAAACAATGCTTTTGTTTACGCTTTTTGGACAAGCAAAATAAATCTGGGTCGGTTGTCCAGGGTTTTTAGGGAGAAAACTTTCAGGGGAGTGGGAGGGACTTGAGTTTGATGCGGAGTGTAGAGCCACCTCATCCAAACCTGCTCGTGTTAGTGGTGGCTGAACGTTGAACACATGCGGCCTGTTATGACTCATGATTTTTTTTCCATCTAGAGATTGTCCCTAACGCTTAGGGCTTAGCAGTCTCGTTGGAACAAATAAAATCTTTTGTCTTTCTGTCACATCTGCATTAAGTTTTAGAGCAGGTTGACAGCTAGAAGGCTTAATCTATTTGGTATCTTTTTATGTCATGATGGCTTTCAATATGCATACTATGTAGGCTTCCCCATCCTTGAAGGATGTGCTTTCTTGCCCAAGACTTGTCACTGTGATTTCTACTGCCACAAGTAATCCCCTGGATGAGTGCACATTGTGAAATCAACAGTTTTGCTGTACTCGAGAATAGGATGAAAAGATTCACCAAATGTTTCTTTGGTAATCAGTGGAAGAAACATCCTCTCTCAGTGAAGCAGAACTTCTGCTCTTGATGGTTCTCAGCTTTTTCTCTAATGTAATAAATGCACTAGGAGATACTCTTGCACACTACGAGTATGGGTTTAGTTGTCAAACTGTGTTTGCATTAGAGCGGCACACAGACTTCTCTACTCTTCCAAAGATGATGACAAAAACACAGCCATGTGTGGCAAAATCCATAACAGGAAATTACACAACTGCAGCAGGAGCTGCGTATCCAAAATACACAACTGTTATACTCAATTCAGGGATTGCTTTGTCCGGCTGTAGAAGGTACCACTAAATCCTCCCCGTTTTACCGCCACCTCAGCGCAGGTTTGTGTGGTGCTTACTGGCTGTACTGCACAACTTGGAAGGAAACTGCGAGCCTTTTCTATTTTTGTTTTACTGATGTGGATCAACGATATTAATCCACAAACTCCAACTTTACCATTTCTGATTACGTGAAATTTTGATTGTCACCTAATACCCACAAATCTTTAACTGGACGCCTTGACAAAGCCCCATCTGAGATTCCGCAGCTCTGTTCAGCATTTGCGCTGTATTTGTCGCAGGTACCTGCGGCTGCTCTAATTGTGGGAACCACAAGCGATCTTGACTTTGGAAACAGTCTGATGCACTCAAGCTTTTATTTTACTAAAATAGCACGTGTCTGGTTTTATTCTTGTCTCCTTTCTCCCAGGGTGAATTTGTAGAAGATGGGACTGAAACTCACTTCAGTGTTGGTGGTCACAGCTGTTGCATTAAGGCTGTCAGCAGTGGAAAACGAAAGGAAGGAATTATTCATACCCTTATTGTGGATGACAGAGAAATCCCAGAGGCTGTGGAGTAGCCTCTAGTGAGCTGATTATTGTAGGACTAAGATCAGGAATTTTCAATTACTGTGGTAATTACTTTAATATGTACTACTTGGTACATCTAGTTTGTGCTGGGTTTATTTTCTAGTTTCTGTATATGAAATTACTCTTTTCGAGGACCAGATGAAGATAATTATATACAACCTCTTACATTACCAGTTTTTAAAAAACTATATACGCATATAGAATATATATTATATCACTAAGTGCAGAGAGCACAGGTGAACTTAACTAGAAATTATATACTAGAAAAAAAATCTCGCTATAATAAAATGCAAGATAAGTATTGAGTAATTCACCCCTTATAAACTGTGGGTGTATGTGGAGGGAGGAGGAAGCATGGGCATTCGAGTAAGCTGTTAACATAATATCAGTAAAGTAATTATTTTTTCTATTAAACTGACTACCGACGTTTTTCAGATGCAGTTAAGAATTACAAAGTTAATAAAAAGGTTAATGAAATACATTGTTACCAGTACTTGTGTAACAGTATTAAAACAATACTGCACTATGAAAACTGTTCTTTATTCCAAGTAGGAGAAAAGATGTTACATTGTGCCAAAAAAAAAATCCTTTGAGGCTTTCTGAAAACTGATGCTTGTTAGAAATTGTTGCAGTAGTTCAGAAACTCATCTACTGAGTTTTTTCAAAAAAGAAAACAAAAAAAATAAAATTCCTGCCATGAAACTCCTGTAATAATGAAACCTTTTGAAGCAAGCTGAAATAAGAGCTGCTTCTTGTTCAATGCTGCCTAACAAACCTTAAATCTACAGCTGTGTGTTTTCCTGGCAGTAATGTGTGAATCAAGAAACATGAGGAAAAATGGGACAGAAATAGAGGAGAAGAGTTGGTTGCTTAAATGGAAAAGTTAAAATAGAAGTAGACCGATTGTGTTTTCAAACTTCGAGCATACTATCTAAAAGCAACCTTGGGATTTCTGTGAGAACAAGACTCGTATGTGTTAGATGGCTCTTACAAGTTCACGGCAGGGGGGGTGTCCCATTTAACATTACACGAGAGCGTAGGCTCACACACTACAAAAGCTACCCTTTTGCAACAATGTAGACACAGCTAATCTTAAAAATAATTAAGGAAAAAAACCCAAACCCAAAATATGATTATATTCATTTAAAAGTTTGTTTTGCAATGGTACAAAAAATTTTTTCCACTTGCAACCTCACTTAGAGTTCAGAATTAGACTTTTATGACTTACTTTCTTTTGGACTTGTGAGTGGTTCCTAGCACTATGACTACTATCTTGGGAGTTGCAGGAGCAGCACAAGTGTGCTGAGAATTCATTAATCAATTATTTTGAAAAGTTTTATTGACTGCTAATTTCGTCTATGTTTCAGGGTTCAGACTGCTCTCCTTTAGCACAGTGCTTTACATGTGGATGAAATGCTTTTCATGTGACAATGTCGTCATTTTTTAATAGTTTTATGCGAGCCTTTCTTCTCCCCAGATAATTACAGTTTTAACCACAGATGACTTTTCAATCTAGAAGCAGAAGTGATCTTGACAGATGAGCCTTTATTTCTGTATTACAGCACCGTTATAAGCCGTTGGGTGTTTAGTTAGGGCCATAACTAGTGGTTTTAAGTGCTTCAGATTGGACAAATCTGGTAGTAGCCTTCAGTTTGGGGCAATAGATTTGTTTTAAACCCTGCTAACGTCAGACAGTTTCAGGCTTTAGTACAGAAAGTTTCAAAGTACCTGAGAGCTGGACTAAATCCCCTTTTACATTGAAATGAGTAAAACAGCTCTTAGGCTTTTCCGTTTACTGGCTTCAGGTCACTACAGAAGCAATGTGGGGATATCTACACTTGACACTTAATCTTTAAAAAATACTGGTAAAGGCAGATTAATTGAAGAGCAATTTCAAGCTGCAGCTTGAACCAGTTCTCTACTATTTTGTAGCCTTTCAAAGAGAGTGAACACGACTGAGAAATCTGAAGCTCAAATACAGTCCAGGTCACGTTCTTAAAACTATATGGAAAAATAACAGGTTAGCTGACAGTATCATTCATACTTTTTATTTTGAATACATGTATCTCCAGTGCTCGGAATCTCTGAACTAATAAAAACTGTAACAGCAACTACTGTTAGAAATTATGAAGTATTGCCTCACACTTGTCATAACTATGTGTATTTAATAGCATGTCCCCAAGTGGGAAACAGCTTTCACCTGATACATTCACCTATTTAAGTCAAAAGAAAATTTAAGAATCAAAGGCACAACCAAGATTTTTTGGGTTTCACTAATATATGCAATATCTCAAATTAAGAAAATGTAATGGAAGAATGACAACCTACACAAACATCAAGTGTATAGTCACACGCTCAGAATGCTTTAAGGCATAAAGTAAATGACCAGATAAATGTTAAACTGTATGTTGTGATGCTTTCCCTTCCGTTTCCATTCACAGATAGTTTGTTTTCTAATCTCCTTAAGGTATTGACTTACTTTTTTTGTTCACAGATATCCCAGAGCACTTTGCACAAGGCACTTTGATCACAGCATGTTACTAGGTAGAGCATCCTCTTAAAATCTAAGTACTAGACTTTGTTCTGAAGGGGTCTTCACAATAGCTACAGTTCTGATTAATTCTTACTCAGGATGCTTCTGGTTTCCTCAGAGGGCCGTATACCTCTCCCTCACTCGGGAACAAGTCAACAAATATTGTGGAAGGGCCCCAATGCTGTTGCAAATGACAAAGGTGTCAGGATTGTTTACATCATCTACTAAGCTGTCATATACCCTAATGGCATCCCCCTCCACTGCCGGTGGCATAATGTAAGACGGCTTCCCTTTAGTGTATAAGCCTGTTAATACATCAACCTCAAAGACGTACATTTTAGAGTCTGCTTCCCACGTATCTTTATGCTCGATTAGGCTTTTCGGGTTCCTTTTAAAGTAGATGCCGGCTCCATATTTTTGTTCTGGAAAAAGAAAGAAAAATTTTCAGAAGAAAAAAAAAAGCCTTAAACAATTGGTTCTTTTGGGGTGGTAGTACTAAGAGACTGCTTCGTGATTCAGTATTACATTTTATGTTACTGCTCAATGCGCGCCATCCTTTTGGAAGTAAATTTGCATTAAGTGGCTCTGATGCTAGCACTGATCTCCCATTGAAATCACGAGCGATGACAGCTGATGGCTATTCCGATTTAACTGCTGCTCCAGCGATGACCATTCGGATTTAACTGTTACTCCAGTGATGGAAACATCAAGGTATAATGTTTTTATATAAAACACCTCTGTCATCATGTACTAGGGACTCTGATAAGCACCAAAGAAGGTAAGTTTTTAATAACGCAAACTACAAAAAAAGTTTTGGGATTTATAAGGAGAATGCTGCATAAAAATGCTATTACAGTATCACATGGAAGAGCGCAAAGAAATGATATTAGACCATCATCCTATTTATTACTGTGAAAGTGTGAAAATGTGCCACGTACATTGCATAGACAAGGAGAGGCAAATCTCTACTTTTTGAACAGTTTATTGCCTGAAATCCCAATTCCACATTTGACAAGCAAAATACCACGCCCTTCACCTGTTGCAGGATGAGGTGCCAAATGCTTGTTCTTTCCATTTCGGAAAACATCTGTCTACTGCACTGCCTACTACAATATTTCATAGACACCACAACTTTCTTCCTAACTGTTTGAATGGGAGCCTGCTCAGTCAGATTATCTGCTGTCTCTGATCGCACCTGATTTGAGCAGGGGGTTAGGCTAGGTGTAGTAGCCTAATTTCAGCCTCAATTATCCTGTGACTCCTTTGAACATGCTTTAAAGCATCAAGCTGCTGAATGCCTGTTTGCAGCAAGTAAATAAGGATGTTGTCTTTCTTGAAAGGGTGATGCAACAAAATAAAACTTGGACATGGCATTATGTGTATATTAACAATTCTGTCAACATGTTGTGTCTGGGCTGGGCTAGAATCCAGGCTCATCCTCCCGGAGCCTTACTGACTCTATAGTATCAGGAAGGAAAAACAGGAAAATCTTACTGTAGGTAAAAAAGTAAGCTCGTATGACTCTAAATGCAGGTAAGAAACAGTTCTTGTTTAGGAATGCCATTTTTTCTGATTTTAATCCAACTTTAGTAGTTGGTCACTGTTCATTTTGTTTAAAGATGCCAAAGCAAGTTATTACCTGTTGGTGGTGAGTACATCCTGTGAAATCCAGTTTGGCACACCGAGCTGCAGAACTGAGCAGGAACATGCTGGTACAGCTTGTGGGTTACTTTGGAGGTACCTTGTTTTTCTTCTATTTTTTTTTTCATTTGTTGGAATGCAGCAGATAAAAGAGGATTATATATCTTCTCAATCTGTAACATAAATGATAGCGTAGTGTAAGCAAACGGAGACCAATATCCATGAAATCCACGAGTGCTGTTGTTCCGGCTATGTTCTTCAATGTAAGAACCTTTGATTTAGCTTATATGCATTGACCACGTAGTGGATAAGGTATGTGAAGTGTGCAACTGATCCACAGGAAAAGAACCATACCACTGTCCCATGCCTCTCATTGAAATCGATGGGAATATATCCTAGTGTACTGATTTCCAGTACTTGAGTTGTGCTGAACAGATTGAGTATCAACCGTACGTGAGAATAAGCTGTGTGGGTGCTTACAGCCTAATCTTGTAAAGAACTGCAAGTGTCCTATAAGGCGTGGAAAACCTCAGCTCTCGTTGATCAAAACTTTACAGCTCTTGGGGAAAAAAAGATCCATAGGTAAGAGGGCCTTTACGTTAGCTTGTGTCTTGAAAACATGGCTGCATGCAGCATAACGCCACACAGAACTTCAGGCAAATTGGCTGCGCTGCAGCTCTTGCTCCCGTACCCAACTCGACCCATGGGCCAGTCACAGTCCTAAGGCAAAAGTCAGTACCAGAGCTCTGCAAGGCCTCTTCTCCAGCAATGTGCTCATGCCAGACTTCTGACTGCTCAGCTAAAAACAAGCAGGCGCTGAAGCGCGATCAAGCTTTTGCTCTGTTAAAAGTCATTTAACTGAGCTATGACCGATCCTCAGTGCAGCACTGTTTTAAATCCTGATGTAGCTTTTGTGTTGAGCCTCAACAAAGTCTTTAGTTCTGCAGATCAAAAAGCACTTGCTTTCATCGGGTTGGTACTTGCTATTATTTCAATGTTAAATATCTTTCTCGTACGAAAGGCAGTTTGGCACGTGGCAGTCTGGTTTCCAGTTACCCTCTGTTACTACTAGGCACACAAATCCCTGTTTACAGACTTCCATATTTCTCTGTGTTGCACAGCCTCATCCTCCTCCCTTTCAGTGAAGCACCGTGTGCTGGGTCTGGCTGAGATGGAGTTAATTTTCCCCATAGCAGCCCTCGTAGTGCTGTGCTTTGTATTGGTAGCTAGAAAGGTGCTGATAACACACTAGTGTTTTGGCTACTGCTGAGCAGTGCTCGCACAGCACAGAGGCTGTCTCTCCAACATTTCCCCCCCTCACCAGTAGGCTGGGGTGGGCAAGGTCGTGGGAGGGGACACAGCCAGGACAGCTGACCCAAAATGACCAAAGGGATATTCCACGCCATATGGCATCTGCTCAGCAATAAAAACTAAAAAAAAGGGGGGGGGACACGGGACACGACATTCGTTATTACAACGTTTGTCTTCCAGAGCAACCACTACGCATATGGAAGCCCTGCTTCCCGGGAAGTGGCCGGACATCACCTGCTGATGGGAAGTAGAGAATAGATCTTTTGTTTTCCTTTGCTTCCGTGCACGGCTTTTGCTTTTGTTTTATTAAACTGCCTTTATCTCGACCCATGAGGTTTTTTTTTCCTTCCATCTTATTTTCTACTCCTCCCGGCCCGGTCCTCCTGAGGAGGGGAGTCACAGAGCAGCTTGGTGGCACCTGGTGTCCAGCCAGGGTCAACCCACCACACACTGATATCAAGCAAGATCCCAACTTCAACACACTACTAATCAGATCATAACTCTGACAAATTCAGTTGCTAATTTTTGGTGTCAAGCTCATAAGAACAAAACAGAGACACTGCATTAGTGTCCTGGATATTGTACTTGTTCTAACACACCAATCTCATTTCTCTAGAGTCCTACAGAGGAACATTTGAAGCCTGAAGTAAGAGTCAGAATACACAGTGCAGTT
Organism: Pygoscelis adeliae; assembly: GCF_000699105.1. Classification (NCBI taxonomy): domain Eukaryota; kingdom Metazoa; phylum Chordata; class Aves; order Sphenisciformes; family Spheniscidae; genus Pygoscelis; species Pygoscelis adeliae. Next base: position 1,274,153 of record NW_008825100.1, read on the forward strand.
AAAAGGACTTCTCAGAATTTAACCACACTTTTTGAGTGATTATTTGCATTATGTTTAAAATACTTTTTATTACATCTATAATAGACTACATCTATTTTAAGGATGAGGCTGATTTGATCTTAATTTTTAAAAGCAATATATTGAAATAGTTCATCTGAGTTTTTTAAGCATGTGTTAAACAGATATATCAGCTGAGATTTAGTTTTTCCATGAATAGCCTCTTTACCTTGAGAACACAAAGCCCAGCTTTTTCAAACTGTTTCTGTCTGTCTTTAAACTCCTGAAGGTATGATTCCACCAGTGAAATCTGGACGCGTTTAGTAATATCTGTCCTGTGATGGTGTCCTTCCGAAAGCTGACCTGCTTCTGGTTGGCCTGGATACAAATGAGGGAGTAAAATTTTCATGCATCATAATATCTGAAGCAAAGGCAAGGAGGTGGGATCCAATACTTCAGTTTGGTAGTTTAGTTAAGAACAAAGAACGTTAAATACTCTCCAAAGTAGTGCCAGAGGCTAATATAGAGAGGGATTGAGAGATATATATTGATTTATTTGTTTTTTTCTACATTTATTAAAGAAACCGGAGAGAGAGAGAATCGCAGAAAAGCAATTTATCTATCTTCTTTACTACATCTCTCCACAGCCCAACTTTCATATAATGGTATCTATATTGAATGACTATAAAAACACGAGGCAAAACGGATCACTCAGTAGCTTTTTGTAATGCCACTAGTTCTATCCACCATTAGTGAAAGTCAAGGGCTCTGAAGAACAAATCCATTGATGGGTCCTGCAACAGCGGTCCAGCTGTAGCTAGCAAAAGAGCTCAGCAAAGGCTTGTGTTAATTCAGGTGCAAATTTTGTAAGTCTCCAGCGGCCAGGCTTTAAAGCCAAGCTGTCCTGGAGGAAGCCAGCGTTACAGCTGGCTGTACAACGATGGCCAGCCCCTATGTAAACTGTGTCCTACGGGGAATATTGCCAAGTGAGTAACCAAAGCTAACAAACGCTCTTTCAGGGGCTCATATGATAAACATACAGTAATACCGGTAATCGAAGCAATGCTCGGTATGTGTGTGAACTGAATGCACGTCTGTCCACTCTCAGCAATACACAGATATACGTTGCTTCATACTTGACCTTATTTAGGCACTTATTTACTTAATTAGCCACTTATTTACTTTACATACCCATTAAGTACAGCAGTTCCTCTTGTTTGGCTGTAGTCTTCTCTTGCATACGAAGCAGTAATTTTTCAGTTGCGAGCACTGCTTCAATCACAGCATTAGGGGGGCCCTGAAATTCCAGTCTTGCTTTTCCACCTCGCACTTCTTCTGATACACATACACTAGAATGCCACTCTTGAGATAGTTCTGCAAACTCGTTTTTACCGAGGCTAAAAATGTAGTTGTTTTCAATAACGGCACGGTGACTTTCCTGAATTTGTACCACGCTTTGGATCCACGATTCTGCTGCTTCCAATGCTGTATGTGTGTTCCCTTTAAGTTCAATAGCTGGTTCATTATTTGCAGTCTCTTTTATGCTTTGACTGCCTGACTCTGTACCTAGAAGAAAGATTTTTTTTTTATTATAAGAGTGAAGAGCTTTCACGTGCTGTCACAAATTCCTATATGTAATCCAAGAGGTACAGTGCAAGAAACACACTACTCTTCTGGTATGCTCAAAAAAAAGAGATTAGATACTAGGAGGTAAGGTTTCCAGGAAAAAAAACAACCCCACACATGCAGAATTTATTTGCCTTCCACTAAATTAATTCCAACAAGTTAGACACTGACGATTTTTATGCTTGAAAATCTTATGAGGGACTGCCCAGTTCCATTCCTATGAATGTAAAAATGCAAAGCACTCACACATTTTTGCCTCCCCCTTTCCCCAAGACACATATGCAAATACTAAGCTCTTTTTAAAGGAATGTGATTTCAGATTCTAAAATCTGGAGTGCTTATTTACTTGAAATGCCCCTTCTGTTCGTTACTTACTCAAATGATCACTTCTGTCGTAATACTCCTTTTTTCCCAGTTTCTGTGCTGCTGAATAAAATTTTCCCTGAAAAACCTTGAAAGAGAAAAGTTTAGGAGCAGTTTGCCATCTCTGTTGTCAAATATGCAATTCCTCTCTTCAAAACTCTGTTAGATAAGCAGTTTACAGCTGTAGTTACACAACACCCCCAGATTCTGAAATTGTTAACAGCTGACATTTGTCAGCTTTTCCTAAAATGTTATTCCTGACAATATCAAATGCACTCCTGTTCTTCTAAGTCTCCTAAGGTAAGACACCTCACACACTGAATGGCACCTTTTACCAACTCCTTGTGGCTGTGGCATATCCAGAATTCATGCAACCACAGTAGATAAAGGTGTTCATTACTTGCAGTTTAATGCTGATGAATCCTTACTCAGTTTTAAAACCCAGACTATTCCGCTGCCTTTACCCCAAAGCTTCTCTTCTCGATCACACATGGAAAGCCTCTGAGAAGCGCTACTCCGCTAGGCAGTGGATTTGGCATCTGGCAAATTGCCTTTCCTTCTTTTTTCAGCAAAATGAGTTTCTGCTGTGCCCTGATTATCAAGGGATTAAGTGATGAGCACATAGCTGTCATACAGCTTCCTTTAGAGTTTATGGGACTGTTATAGAACATAGATCTGATCTTAGAATCATAGAATGGTTTGGGTTGGAAGGGACCTGAAAGAAAATCTAGTTCCAACCCCCCTCCACCTAGTTCTTGCACCTGTTGAAAGAATGGATGGTTGAAGTTAAATGGGAACAAAAGCAAACTCTGTACTTTCGTAATAGATGGCTATCTAAAATAGTTGTGTATTAATCACACCGACCAAATATTCAAAAGCTGGAAAATGGCACACTGCAGTTGAAAATATCCAGTGTCCATCCGCAACCCTTGTATCATGTTAGGTCATATAATGTGTTGATAGTGTTTTGCCCCAGGAACTTCATACCAAAAAAATAGTTAAAGAAATTTCCTGAGGAGGAATAAGCTTATTCCCTAATCAGTTAAGAGTAGACTCTTTCTCATAAATTCCCTGATAGTCATGGGAATTTCAGAGCTCCCTCCCCTAGCTATCAGACCACAGGGTAAAGACTTCAGCTTTAGCGAAGAGAAAATAAAGTTTTGTAAAGATTAATAATACCTGTTAATGAGACAAATAGTTTCACAAAGGGACCTGCTGCTCACAAATGTTATAAGTAGTACGGAATTCAGATTATCTTAATTTGTAGTGATCTATGGAAATATTTTTACAGTTCTGGGTTTTCCTTATTGGTAGTTAACAACAAATTTGCTACCTGATAGGCATCATAGTCATCTGGGCAAAAGACAAACTGCACATCCATCTTCTTCTCAGGGTGTGCCCTGGCAAAATTTAAAACCTCGCCAATCATGATCTCTGCCACTATATCAACAGGCAGCATTAACAACCAAATCCCATTTGCTGGAAAAGAAACTGAGGGAGACCGCCAGTCCAAAAGGTGACACAGGCATCTTATCATTGCAGCTTTTAATTCCTGCAGGAAAAACAAGTGTTTTAGTCCTCACATCACTCAAGATGAAAATGAATTAAAATCCAATCTAACTGATCATCACCTCACACAGTAACACTCTGTGGTGGTATGGCTGCCATAGAACGTGCAGTACAAGCTCACAGGCCAGATTATAGCCTTGTGTTACTATGAGTTTCTCATGAGGCAAACCACGTCTTAGACGAGACTGAAGTTCATTCTGAAGACCTGAACCCGCTTTTTGCAGCAGTCCTCTTGAAACCGGACAGTAAGGCTCGCCATTCACAGACACAGAATTAACAACAGCTGTAGTCTGGAAGAGAAGAGTGCAAAGTTTCAGTATACTTCAAGTTTACTATTTGCAAGTTTTGCTACAATAGAAAGCACTCTTTCTAGGAACAATTCCTTTAAAAAAGCCTGGCTGCAGCAGATCAGCTGTTTGAAAGGTTCTCTTACTACTACTAAGGGCAGCGCTGGAATACATCAAAGTATGCACCTTCTAGTGGCAGCAAATGCATGCTTTTTTTTTTTTTAAGCCAACACGGTGCATAAAACCTGTTCAAGTCATCAGTGTATTCAACAGAATTATTACCGCAGCTATAGAAGTGACCCATATGCGCCTCATCAAATGGAATTCTGCAGCCAATTATCAATGAGCAGGAGACAACTATGGCTATGTCTGTTACCCCAGCCCACGCAGATGCTCCCTGCATCAGGGTAGCAAGCACTCGTCACCAGACTAGCGGGGTCAGTGCACGCAGGGGAACTGCAAAGCTATGGTTGCTTCTAATTCCCAGTGGAAACAGCAGATTCCCATAGTAGGTCTTCTGTATTTCAAATTAAACATGTAAAATGCAAACCACTTGTTTACAGAATGCCGATAACAGCAGTAATTGTTCTAACTTTAATTGTTGAAGATTCTCTAAAGATACAAGACTTTGGAGCCTATTTTCCTCATAGTCTCGAAGGCATGTGGTATCTTTCAGTGCTGTAGAAATGGTTAATAAAATTCCCCACACTGCCAACTTTGTGATCCTTTGCTCTCACCTCAAAAAAAATGAACTTTCTATTCAATTAAGACACTTCTTTAAAATAAAAGTTATGAATTTTTTTAAGATACAGTATTTGCTGAAAGCAAATGCCATTCCTGTGACGTAGCTTCCAGTCTAAGAGCTCTGTTGGATTATTATGACCAAGCTCATATATTTTGCATCAGATTTTCTAGCTAAAAGGTTAAATGAATCAATTTAAATGAAGCACTGTTTAAAGGTAAGGTGCACATCATCTGTATAAGTTATTTTCAGCTGTTTCAGTTATTCAGTTTGCTGAATAACTCCAGTAGGGACACCTATGAGAACATAAATTATAGGAAAAAAGGCAAGGCAAAAAATAAGAGTAGACTTCTAGGGAATGCATGATAAAATGTGAACTCCCATGATGTTATAATAAGAAGATAAACATTAACATAGGGATATATTATTATTAATCATCCAATCTTTAGCTGCTTCCTATTATCCCATAACAGCATGTATACAAAAAAAGATATTAAAATGTTCTAAAGTTTAATACCCATTTAGAAAAAAACCCAACTCCTTGCTGCTATAATTTATTTACCATTTGTAAATTTTCATCAGGATGAGAAGATAACTATTTGGTGGACCAATACAATATGTGTTCTGAACTCTTGGGCTCCAAATCCTGCAAAGACTTGGAGGCAACTCCATGTTCAACGTAATACGGGACGGACTTACCTTCTGCTCTTCAATGAGTCCTCTTATGATGCGCAAGCGAATGTCTCCATGTTTGATGAAAGCTGAAGGCTGGCTTGGTGAAGCTGAAAGAGTTTCCTGAAGTGAACTGGTATCACCCAGAAACTTTTCACAGACCTTCTTCATTTCTGCAACTGTAGGCTCAGAAATGTTCACCAGGCGGATCTCCCTGAGACAGCTGGGTGGACTTGCCTCAACAAATCCCCTTACAGCCATTACAATCACTTGAGCACACAGACTGAGCGGGAAGCCAAAAATACCTGAACTCACTGCTGGGATAGCCACAGACTTTATAGTATTTTCTGGGGCGCTAACGTACTTCAGAACATTCACGATAGCTTCCTGAAGCAGGTCACAACATCTTTCCTTTTCAAAAACGGTCCACCTTGGACCAACTGTATGAATAATTTTCTTACAAGGAAGCTTCCCTCCACCTGTCACTGCTATTTTGCCAACTGTGAGTTTTCCATACCTTTGAATATGAAGATTGCTTTGCTCTGCTATTTCTGGCCCTCCAGCGTTCACAAGGGCTAAAGCAAGGCCTCCTGAATGCTCTAGATATTCATTGGCTGCATTCACCAAAGCATCGGCCCTGTGTCTTGTGAGATCATCCTTACAAACACAAATGTCAATTCCCTGCTTTAGTTTCTTCCTGTATACTTCAGTGGTGCATTTTGTACTTTTGAAGGTCAACGTACAAGCAAACTTTTTGCAAATGAGATTGCTTAAACAGTCCTCTCCTTTCTTAAGAACTTCATAGGCATCTTTATTGATGGGGATTATCAAGCTGCTCTCATCCATTATCATGCTTGGCCCTAGGATACAGAATAATATAAAGTGAAATCCAAGATACTACTGTCAAAACATTGCTTTTTATATAGAAGTGTGGTTTATAGCTCTCAATTTTATCCTTCTGTCATTACTTACCAATACTTTTGGCATGGTCTGATCTTCTCTCTCCCCTTTTCATAGGCTTAGAAAGCCCAACTAAGCAAAGAAATCAAGGCCTCGAGTGTTGTTCATTATTCTGTTCAAATTAACCTCCCCATCTAAGTAGCTCCTTTCCCACCTTTCCTCAAGACCTTCTCTTTCTTTCCAATGCCTTATGAATCACACCAGTGTGAGGTTCAGGAAAGTGAAAAGTTCAAGTGCACTCTGTCAGCTTAACATATTTGGATTCTGAGAAACAGTATTATGCTGTCCACTGTTTCCTGTAAGCCTGTGAATACTTTCAGTTTCATCTTTCCAATCAACAACCAGCTCCCTTCCCGTAACTGAACACGGGCAGACACGGGAGCGGCCAGCTGCTGATCAGTGTCCTCAGAGAGACCACACACCCCCCTCTGAAGCAGTCTGTCTTCCAGATTATCTTCTTGTGACCTGGCAGATGTCAGACCTGGTGAAATATGCCCTGAGCCCCCAAACAGCCTGCTCAGAGTCCTCTCAGCAGAGGGATTACCAGCATATAGCCTGTAGGTCCCTTGGGCAAACACCTTTTCCTTAGAAGTGGCTGATCG
>NW_008825100.1:1281002-1282562 GCF_000699105.1 Pygoscelis adeliae
GGCACTAAAAGATGACAACAACAATACCACGGAGCTTGTGGTGACTTGAGGGTTTGGGTTTGCCTTACTGTTTACCTGAGGAGGAAGCTTGGTTAAGATGTGTCTCCTTGTTCTTCTCTCTCTCTCTTTCCTATTGTTTATTCTCCCCACTGTTTGGCTGACACAACCATTGTCAGGGACATATTCTTAAACGAATCAGTGACATAATCCAAATTAAAAAAAAAAAACCAAGCCACACCACAAAACTTAATTTGATTTAGAGCACCAACCTCAAAGACTGATGTAGCAGCACAACTGAATGGGCTGAGTATAAATGGTGAGAAGGAAGAAAAAGGAGCAGACAAGTATGAGAGGAACGTCTTTGAAACAGATGCTGTTACAGGGCTTTACTAACTGGCTGCAGTGCCACTGTGATGCTGTGCTGCATTTGCCACTAAAACTCCAGCTGAGAAAGCAAATGTGGAAAGCCACACCATAATCAGGGCTTCAAAATGCTTGTAAAAGCAAAAAACACCACGTCTACCCCTCCGAGCTTGTTTTGCTGAGAGGGCTGAAGCTGGCCTCTGCCCTCTCCAGGGCATTCTTAGCATTTTGTTAGATTTCCAGCAAGGTCCAAGGGTGAGTACCGCAGGCCTTTGCAGAGACAGTGACCCACAGCCACACTTGCAGAGGAACACTTGCCGATACGTTCATTTAACCTTGCCACAGAGATCTTATGCTGAGCTTTGTCTTTAATTCTGTGGCTCTTCTTTCGTCTGCACTTCAAGCCCACAAGCAAGTTCTTTCTTTGTAAGGAACTTATGAATTCAGAAGGGCTTTTTAAACCACTTTTTTTAGGGTATAAAAATAATGGCAAAGAGTGAGGCAGTTTTTATATTATCACTATGGCTATACAGGCCTCTCCTGGCAGATGTCACCAGTACTATATGCAGCAGTTATGTTAATTAGTGTAAAACAATTTGTATGAGTTTATTCAAACTTTCCTCCAGGGTATGCTACCTGCCTGTAAAAAGGGTCTAACTTTTTGCACTTATAAGGTATACACACCGATTCATCAAAACACTTCTGAGCTCTTATTTTTAAGAGAGAAATGCAACCAAATCCTGTTGAAGTAATCAATACTAACGTCGATTCATAACCATGTCCAATTCACACATTTCAGGTTGCTTCTGGCTATCCCACGTCAATGTTTTCCAGTTTGCTGGCTGTAGCTGGCAATTTTCAATTTAAATACAGGAACACACTTTGCAGATGGCTAAATGACAGGCTTACCTAAATCACTCTTCTCTTTCGAGGTCCCTGGACTGTAACTCTATTGTAAAAAAACAAGAAAGAGGAAATGCATGTTACTGCTCAGCGGCTGCGTTCTTACAGGAGCAGTTCTGTTGCAAACAAAACCGGCAGCACCACCTTTTCAAAAATTTGTACGAAGTTTTCTAATATTTAAAATGCTATTCAGAGCTGAAATTACGGTGACCGGGACCACGGCGGGTGAGGTCACCCACAGCCTCCTCCAGCTCCAGCTGACCTGCGGGGGGTGAGAAGCCGGGAAATTTTACC
>NW_008825100.1:1283263-1292205 GCF_000699105.1 Pygoscelis adeliae
GAGGGGGCGGGAAATGGCCGCCGAGGGCACCATCTTGTGCCCCTGGGCAGTGCATGGGCTGGCAAAGGGCAGGTGATCTCTGTGGCCGCTTGTAGCCAAAAAGTTTTAAGGTAACTTTATCAGCCTCATCTTCCTGTCCCCAAATTACTGCAGATAAGAAGAGCGTGGAATCCCGCACGGATCATATCTTGGAAATCGGTGCCAGACGCCTGAAGATAGTCATCCAGCCAGGAGAAGGGGACCTGAGCAAGAGCCAGTTTACAGAGCAGGCCTCCCCCAGCTACTTCGTCCCTTCCAGCTCTTCCCCACCTCAGCAGGAGCAGCAGGCAGCCAAAGGCCATGGAGACAGGACAAAAGAAGTCATTACCAAAAAGGTACATCAGGAAGAGCAGTAACAAGCAGTGACATGACCTGCCTTGCTTGTAGTTCCATGAGTCCTTTGCGTTGCTTTATGTTGCACTTCAATATTTCATGCCAAGCAAATGTCAGTTACATTATCTTAGTCAACAAAATGGGGGCAGGGAGCAACTTTTGAGTGCTGGACCACAGGTCATCCACACATGTTAACAGCCAGCATGTTCTCCAGCATGGCTTTGGCACGTGCCAACCTCTGTTCCCCAAAGCGGCACCCTGGCAGGTCTTGGGGGATAGTATGCACCAAGGACTGCTTGGTGGAAGCAAGTGGAAAAATTGTGTGAGATTTGAATCCCTTCCTGCTACACAGACCTCTAACACTATTTCAGCATGTTTTGCACCTTCAAACAGCCCTAATTACTTCCATCCCTTACTTCAGTGTTAAAAAAATCTGCTCTGATGGGATGTAGCACAACAAACATTATTTCAGACACTTTGAACTAGAAGTTATGCAGAGAAGAAAAGATCAACTGTGTGTTAGGGATATGGAGTAGGGCCAGGCTACGTGTTACATGATGTGGCTCTACCAAGACACTGATATCTGGCCCAGAGGGTTTACTCTGTTTTGCATAGCAGCATAGATGTAGCTTTTGAGGCATAGCACATGCCAACATATTGGTTATTTGACATCTGGAGCAGTATACTGCAAATTTCCCCATCCTTCTGTCTGTGCAAAGTAGAGATGTGAACGTTTGTTATTATTTTTCAGAATCCTGTTTTCTGCCTTAATCCTGAGTTACTAAAGCATGACTTTTGGGAAGGTTTTAAAGAAAGATAGTAGAGAAAACTAGAAAGTCTAATATAATTAAAGGACAATGTAATATAACTTACATGTGCTGTTAAAACATGTTGTGTCTCTGTCATCCAAGACAGAGACAGACAGGTTCTTTTGGGGATCCTTGGCAGAATGACAATGGCACTAAGTTGTAGTTACAATTACAGCTTTTTTTTTTTTTAACAGGATTTTATGATTAGCATAGCGTAGAATTAATGATCAGAATAGCACAGGATTTCTACAAGCAGAATCAGTGTAGTACAATTTTATAAGTAGTGGAGCACAGAATTTTATAGCACAGCTTAGCTTATGGTTTCTAATCACCTGGACCCCCTGTAGATCGGGTCAAATCTTAATAGTTGGCTTGCATATCGACATAAAAATCATGATCTAGACTCAAAAAACACATAAAAGAATACGAGTCATTCACTCAGTCTCTGGAGGAAGCAGACGACGGTGGAGGTGTCCCTGGCCACTGGAGGATCACGGGTCTCACTGTCCAGCAGCAGTTGTGGTCCAAGTTCCCACTTAGGACTTGTAACTGCTTGATTTTATATACAGTGCTCTGTGTGCTGTTACACTTCCCTGTTCTGTGACGGGGTCATCACCACCTGGTTGGCGGGGTGCCTGGGACCTTCAAGGCCGGTAAGGAGGGGAGTAGGCGGCCTGGTGCCCAAGAACCTTGAGGACAATAGGGAGGGGAAGAAGAAATCTTTGTTTTCGTCTACTTGGTGCGCAGGACCTTCAGGGCCTGATAATGAGGGGAAAAGGGACTAATACGTGACCAGCTCGGTCTCAGAGAATGACTGTTTGCCTTACAAAACAGCGTTAGTTATGCTAACCATATTACCAGAGGTCAGGAGCAGAGGCTACTGGTCACAGTCTCAAACTAAGTAGCAAAGTTATTGTCTTTGTTCCTGAAATGCTGATGACATTAACAAATTTCATTTTTGCTGCTGACTTAGAAGCAGATTGCTTTACTTACGTGTGTGTAATGTCAGTATACATGACATAAAAGAAACACTGTGTGCAAATGTGTATGTAGTAATCTGACCCTATTGAGATGTACAGAGCTTTTCCTTACTCAAAATATAGAAACAGCAAGCAGAGAACCTTAGAAAAAACAACTATTGATGCCTTCTTGTCTTCTCTTTAGATATTTCTTACAGTATCTGCAACTTTGAATACCAGTATGTTCACTAAACAGCAAAGGGAGAAAATTACCATTATATGTCCAAATTTAAAACGAGAAGGAAATCCTGATATTGATGGCTCTGAGAAATTGACGGGAGATTTTGCAGATATTGAAAAAGCTTATCACTACTTTAAGGATATCCTTGCAGACAATGACCCAAACCATGATTTTTCACATTCTGAAAGTAAGAATGGTTTGAAAGATGAAGATTGTCTGAATACTGAAGAAATGAATGAGCTTACAGTTCTGTCAGCTCTCTATGAATATTTCAGTCATACCTGCAAAGAACAAATCAAAGTACTACGTGAACGTTTTGGAGCAAGTATAAGAACCAAAGTTCATTCCAGTGGAACCACATCAGTATGTTTCACTTCTGATCGAAGTCCTGCATCGATACCAGGAGCTAAGGATTTTTTTATCACAACTTTTCAGAAAAGTGTAGAAGGTCTGAAACAGGAAAAAATTCTCGTAACAAACAGTTACACATTAAATGAGACAATAGTGAAGTTAAATGCTAGGTTTAGTAATCTTCTTGCAAAAAAGGAAGGGAATCAATTGCTACTCCGTGGTCCAGCGAGTGAGATTTTAGCTGCCAAAAATTTTCTAGCAGAGGAAGGTGAGAACCACCAAGCTGGAAAGAATATGAAAATATCATCTGGACTGTACCAATACAGGAATGGAATTGAAGTTGATGCTTCTGTGTTTAAATTGTTGGAAAAAATATTAATCAAAGAAATGGAAGACATTAAAGACAAATTTGATACGGTAATAGAAAAGAAAGACAGTTCATATGGCCAGAAGACGCTCATAATATTTAGGCCCAGGATCGAAACTTGTGATATGTCCTCACATGCTACTGAAAGTTTCGTCAATGCATTTCAGAATGCCTCTGCAATGTTAAGGGAAAAACTCATCAGCTTGAAGCTTTCAGAAGATCAGAAGAAAAGATTAAATACGCTACTTAATGGAAAACAATTTGAAGATCTGCATGTAAAACTTAGGAAGGAGGAAGACAAATTCATCTTAAGTGGTTTACCAAACCATCTTTATGCTGCTGAAAAGCACATTACGAACCTTCTTAACATTGAAGACTCAACACAAACTAAAAATAGGACAGCACTGTCCTCTCATCTCAGCTATCAAGAAGCTTCAGGAGCATCTGAGAAGAAATACAATGGCAGGCAAAAGAATAATCTTTCTTCCAAAGAACAGTCTAAGGCAAAGACAGAAGACGACAAAGATGTGTGTCCAATTTGCATGGAGAGAATTAATAATAAACAAATACTGAGAAAGTGCAATCATGCGTTTTGCAAAAGTTGCATCGCCCAGGCCATGACTTACAAGCAAACTTGTCCTGTTTGTAATACCATCTATGGACCCATGAAAGGAGACCAACCAGAGGGAACAATGTCAACTAGATTACTATCTTCTGCTCTCCCTGGTTATCCCAATTGTGGTACTATTCAGATTACATATAGTATGCGCAGTGGTATTCAAACTGTAAGTATATTTAAAGATTCATAAAAGATATTTTTCCCACAACAAAACCAACATTGAATGTAAAATTAACTATTTTTCCATCATTTTAATGCATGTCCAGGAGAGATGTTTCTTTGTTCTGTACAAATCTGCAAGTATTTAGTTCAGTATTTTGGGGTGCAATTAAGTAATATAGTAGGAATTAAATAGTCAAATGGTAGCCCTTCTTTTTATATGCACCAGGAGAGAGCTACCTGTCTTTAATTTGTACATGGGGAATAACTGAACTGAAATCTATGGAGTGATATAATGTAAACAAAATTTTGCGAGTATAATGAGGATCCTCTGAGGCATTCTCCTAGCTGCTGACACCAGTGGACAAAAATGAATAGCGGGCTGGCTTGTAAGCTTTCCAGGTGAGAAATCAGCTTATGTTACGTGCTTAGAGTCACGACTAGGACTGAAAACGGGATAAATGAAAAAGTCAGGGGTGGGGTGACATGCGTTTGAGAGAGCAAAGAGGAAAAAACATTTAACAATGGATGCATGAGTGATGACAAGGAAATGTGAATGAAACTTATATGAAAGAAATTGTCTAATGAGAAAAAAACACCTCAAAATCAGTCATCAGTCATGCTGTGTCCTTCTGAATCAAAGACAGTATTGCAAAAGCAGGGATGTATGATTTTTACACTTTCAAAGCGTTTATGATACACAATGTGGTTTTGTTTTGTTTTTCTACAAAACAGAGCAACCATCCAAACCCAGGGAAACCTTATTATGCAACTTCTCGAACAGCGTATTTACCTAATAATAAGGAAGGGCAAGAAATTCTGCAGCTCCTCAAAAGAGCCTTTAACCAAAAATTGATTTTCACAGTGGGGCAGTCATGCACTACTGGTGCAAAAGGTGTTATCACATGGAATGATATTCACCACAAAACTTCCACGACTGGAGGGCCTACCAAGTAAGTAGCATTCTCTTTATGTAATTTTATTGCCATCAGATGTGGCAGGAAGGCTACTCTGAATATTTTCCACATGAGAGCTTTCAGATTTTTTATAGCAGTGCAAGCCATTGGCAAATCTGAAGAATCTGTCCTGGTTTGTCACTAACAAAATGATTGTGGAATGCTCTATGGATCCAGACTTGAATTGCCTTCACCAATTGGACAGTTGGAACAAGGATGAGCTTAGTCTTCTGTTGCCCCTCAGGCCACTCATTCAACCAGTGAGTTGTGTAAAGTATCTACTCAGTCAATAGCTACTCTGATGAGAAACTACTTCTAGTACAGGACAGGACAGCAAGCTCTTCATAGCAGCTAAGGTTGGACTCCTGATCTCAGCCTCTTCTGTTACCTGCTGTTTTGCACCAGGAGGTGCTGGTCCATTATGATCCCGGTAAAGACGGCACTCAGACTCTGTAAAATATGATTTGAAATTCTACTTATTAGAGCTAACAGCAAGGAGAAAGAGGTTGTAGTATAGATACGGTTATGTCCTTTTAGATGCTAGGAACCCTGAGTTGTGCAGCATTCAGTGGGCCTCTGACCAGAGCACAGGACACTGTGCCGAACCCGTCCATCGAAAGGGTTACCCCGTATTGGTTGTTTGAGCTATTACAGGATTTTCTTAGTTGAAGACAACTCTGTTCAGCAATTCTTGAGGACTTGCTGCACTTCTAGATAATGGCAAGGACATGCAGGTGGTGTAATCACCGGTACTGAGTGGGAGCTGCCCGCAGCACCTCTCTTAAAGTGAGCTGGCTGAGTCTGTCATGCGGCCACAGGAGGTGCACAGCACAACACAGGCCTGAAGGCCACACCACACGTGCAGCACAGTGCGGCACAGCACCGCACAGGCCTGGGTCCGCCCAGGTTGACTGTTACGTGGATCTCTAATTCCTCAATGTATAATGGTCTTTCGGTCAGGATCGCTACGTCCCACCCCTTGATACACATACAATTGACCTTTCTTAAAGATATGATTAACTGCAGATTATATCAGTAAACTGTTTGGCTCCTGGAAAAAATCTTACAGAGACCAGAGGGAGGCTTGGAACAGTCCTTTCAAGGTTATTGCAGCCTCTTAGGGGCAGGTGTCTTCCTGCAAGCTCTAAAGCTTGGTGTCTAGATCCTCCTTCCTGGACTAGGATCATACAAGAGCAAAAAGTATCGGTTTTACTTTATCTCCCACTCTGCCCAAATGCTCTCCCTAGTTACCACTTGCTTCATACACACTTTTGGTGACGCGCTACTTAAAATCCAGAGGTGCCATTATATTCGTGTTTTGAATGCCTGCTTGGATACCCTTCAGGTCTGATTTTTAGAAAGATGCATACCCAAGCGCCCTATCACTTTCAAGTGAGACAGCAGGCAGCTTTGAAAATCAAGTTCTTAGAGTCAGTTTGGACAACCAAATTCAGCAGCTGCTTTTTGTAAGTTGTTAGCTTTACCCTGTCTGTACCACCTCTCTGACCTGTAAAATAGGGTCTATTGCCTTTATAGAGTAAAAAAGCAAGTGCATACAATTTGTAAAGTGTTTTAAGAGATTTTGATGAGAAGGTTCTGTAGAACTGTGAAGTGCTTCATTGCAGAAGTAGCCCAAACAATTCTTTTCTTCTTCTCCTAGTTTTGGTTACCCTGATCCTGATTATCTGCAGCGAGTTCGATCAGAATTGAAAGCGAGAGGAATTGAATAAAGAAATTTATCAACCGTCAGCTCTTAAGTGTAGGAACTGAACATGTAGCAATTGATTTACTATTCAAGCACCAAGAAGAAAGAAGTTACTTTGTTCAACTGCTGTACTTAAATCACTTGTATTTCGCAGTCAGCTAAGAAAAGCAATCTTTTCTCATCAAACGATATATGTTCTTTTCAGGCATCGTTTACTTCCTTGAATAATGCTTCCCTATATGTGTAACCTTTACAGAATTTGGGTCTTGTGAGTGCAGCATCAGTACTTGTTGCACTTGTCAAATATCAAATTGTGTGTCTTATTTTGCCAGTGAATCTGATCTGCACTTTTTCCCGCAAGTCTTCAGTCTGACCACCCAAACCGATAGAGGCACTACTAGCTTTTATTTTACCAAACACTTAACTTCAGCTTTGTGTTATTATGTCTGTCATCATGGATAGCATCACGTAACCCATCTGCTGGAAAATTTTTACGCAGCTGTTACAGTATCAGCTGTGACCAGGCTATGATCTTTTGCTTCTTTTCCTTTTCGGAGTAGAAATGGCATTAGTGGTTTGGGGTTTAGACATGAAATTAGCATGGATAATGTATGAGGGGGTACGTGGATGCCGCTGTGTTTGTAACCCTGCGGAAGTGCTGAATGCTCAGAGCTGCGTTGGAGCAAATGGACAGTAACAGTGCCTGTGGCCATCTCTGATAATGGGATCCTGGTTCTCTGCCTTCCGTCGTGTTTGAGCTTATATACAACTTTTAAGTCAGCTTTGCAACTATAAAACTATATTCTTCCCATGGCTTCCAATATATGGTTTAAATTGTGTCATAAAGATACTTTCTTGCTACTCTGCACTGTCTAAATAGCCTGCTAATTACCTTTGTGGTGGGGTGAAACAAAGAGCTTTCACTTAATGCAGCCATAATTTTTAGTGAGTTAAACCATTTTCGTTAGGCTACCGAATATAACTAATAAATAAAATATAAAAATACCATCTGCTCAGTTCTGCATTCTTCTGTATAGGTTTTTCCTCCTGGTTTAGATACGTATAGTTGTATTTTTTTTTTTAATTTAGGAGCTTCCTAGCAACGCCACAATTTGGGGTGATTTGGACCCCATGCCACCTCTTTTTTTTTTTAAAAGATTCCCACACTCTGACTAGGCAGTACTACTTTACTACCTTGAGTTTCAGATTTCTTAGTATTGGGCACTGTTTGGTTTCCATGTGGGTTAGGATGACTTTCCCACTGTGATTTTGTTTGACTGTATTTGTTTTCATGTTTTACACTATTTCAAGTTTCCCCCCTTTTCTGTGCAGTAAGATACCAACATTCCAGTTGTCTCTAAATGACTGTGCTGTTCTGCACACTGAAACAAGCTGTGAAGGTCAAATCTCGCCAACTTCTTTTGGTCTCTTGTTTCACTTTCTGTCCCGATAAGCCAGTTGACCGATGCCAGACCGCTCTCTGACAATTCACCGGCTCCCATTTTATCTGTGGCAAAGCTTTGCAGGCTGGGTTTTGCAGCAGAGTCCTATTGACTGTCACTGAAAGTTCCCAAGCCTTTATCCTGTAACCAGCCATACAGACCTTTACTTTCTTATCATAGCTGTACAGTTTAGGAATAAATCTACCTAATCTGCAATCAAAGCCAGGTATTTTACCTGGGTTACAGCAAGGGAGGAGAGCATGTACCTGGGCTAACTGTTGAGAGAACAGTGCATTAGGAAATGAAAGATTAATCACCCGCTGAGAAACAAAGGCATCCCCATGGGTCTGCTCAGCAGTGTGTCTGATGACACATATATTTAGCTGACATCCGCCCATGCTTGTCATATTTAATGACATTTGGTTATTATCAATTTCCTCAATGAACTTTCAGTGAAGTTAGGGGGGGAGATTTTCATTTATCTGCTATTTTAGTGTCTCATATTTGGGCACATTAGTAAAATACGCAGCAAGAAATAGCTAAAACTGTAACCTTCTCAAGGGGAAGTCCTGAGCACGCAGCTGAAAACGTCTCAGCTAGTTGACACGTTGGTCGGAGGAAAATAGTCTTTCGTTGCAAGCTTGCACAGTTGTAGAAGTATTTCTGTCGGAGAAGATGGAAACAGGTAATTTTACTCTGCATCACGACTTGATTTGAAAGCATAACACAGGGAGAGTGAGGTCTGTATTATCCAGTGCCTAAGCATTATCAGTTCAGGCATTGAAAACAGCTGTATTTGTAAAACCGGCTTCTTGTACGACTGTACGGACGTACAACGCGACGTTTATGATCTCCTGAGCCAAGCGGGCTGTGTACCCCGGGGTGCTTTCCGAGGGCGCTGAGAGGCCGCGTCCTGCCCCCCCGTGAGGAGGCGCGGCGGGAGACTGGGGCCTCCGGCCGAC
>NW_008825100.1:1293004-1302349 GCF_000699105.1 Pygoscelis adeliae
AGGACGGGAGGAGGGGGGCACCGCGGGGAGGTGGCAGAAACCGGTGACCAAGCCGTCTGCTCGTCGAGTGCTTGTCCAGGCTGGCGTTGAGCCGCGCTCTTTCTTTCTCCTTTCCTCCCCCTGTGCCCAGCACTCTCCTTCATATTTTTTTTAAAGCACAAAATTAATTTAATTCATAAAGCACAGCCTAAACTCCAAGGCATGCATAACAGCTGAACGAACTAACTTTCCGTGCAATTCTTGTTGCGGTTCCGGCTGACGTCGCATGTGTTCTCCCTGCGGGCCAGAATTTACTAATCATACATAGCCTGCTTACCTCTACATGCAAATTACTTATTCTGTGCAAATGAGGGTGGCGCACAGGTGAAGATTGAGGGCACAGACTGATGTATTACTGTTATCTTTCATTTTCTAATCTAGCTGTGTTCCTTATTGTTTTAAACTAGCAGGTAGAGATGTCATGCAGAGTCAGAATACATCATGATAGACACTTTTACAGAGGTGCCTGGTTTCTAAAGGCACTTCCCTCCAGAGGAGGGATGTCCTCAACAGATCTCTTGTTTGACAGCACAGTTTTTGTATGAGGATAGTGCTGTAATGCATGGGAGGACCTGCTCGCAGTGGTTTCTGCAGCATGACTATGTGCTAGTTTGTTTTCTGACATTATGCCTGAGGCTTTTTTGAGGTTAAAGGGTGTTTCTGTAACCACACTCAACATATGGTTTCTGTCCTGGTTTCAGCAGGGGTAGAGTTAATTTCCTTCCTAGTAGCTGGTACAGTGCTGTGTTTTGGATTTAGTATGAGAATAATGCTGATAACACAGTGATGTTTTAGTTGTTGCTAGGTAGTGTTTGCACTAGTCAAGGACTTTTCAGCTTCCCATGCTCTACCGACTGAGAAGGCTGGAGGTGCACAAGAAGCTGGGAGGGGGCACAGCCAAACTGGCCAAAGGGACATTCCATACCACGGGAGGTCAGGCTCAGTACATAAACTGGGGGAAGCTGGCCGGGGGGGCCACTGCTTGGGGACTGGCTGGGCATCGGTCGGCGGGTGGTGAGCAATTGCACTGTGCATCACTTGTTTTGTGTATTATTATTATTTTCAATTGTTAAACTGTTCTTATCTCAACCCACAAGTTTTCTCACTTGTGCTTTTCCAATTCTCTCCCCCATCCCACTGGGGAGGGGGGGAGTGAGCAAGCGGCTGTGTGGTGCTCAGTTGCCGACTGAGGTTAAACCACAGCAGTTTGAAAAAAGGAATATATGGAAGTCTCTGATTCTGGCAATGTCAAATGAAACTAAATTCAAGCTGTGTTAGCTCCTGGGTCTACAAGAGCATGACCTTTTTCTTCTTGAAGTATGCAGTAACTGAGAAAGCATTGTCACTTATCTCTAGTTAATGAATGCCAGGTGTCTCTTCCCACCTGCCAGAATGAGGAGGCTTCTGTGTGCACTCAGCAGGAGAAGACAGGTAAGTGTGCCACTTATCAAGTAAAGACCAGTGTATTCTTGCTTCATCGGTTTTCACTGACCTTCATGCTGCAGTAGTGCCCTGGTCACCTGGGTGGCTTGTGGTGTTTGTCTAATGTAGTGTAGAAATCATCATCTTGGGCTAAAATAAATATTTTTTTTTTTCTTTGTATGAGTCCCTTTAGGAAGCTCCCCACTTCACTGACTGCCCCAGACAGGTCAGTTCCTTAGGGAGAATATGCAGTGGATGCTGACCTTTGTTCTGGGTAAGGCTGTCCTTACCCAGACCTTCCCAGCTGGCGGCAGCCCCGCTAGGACAACCTGTGATAGAACATCAGTAGCTGTGTACCCCAGGTACACCTGAGCTCCTGTGGCAGCCAGCAGGTGTAGACCCATGGTGACCCACAGCAATGGCTGGAACTGTAAGTGAAGAGGGTGCACAGGCAGAAGAGTGATGGTTGCCCTCATCGTGGATTTGTGAAGAAGCTTTCATAGCAGTTACTTCTGCTGTCCTTGTCTGGTGATGAATGGAAGCCTTTTCTCCTGACCTATTGATACAACTCACGCTAGTGATATGCTCAGCTTGTTTGGGACTTAAAGGCTGTTGTGGAAAAAAAAAAAAACAAACCACCTGAATTACTGTTTATTTGCCTGTTCTTTTCCCTGATCTTATCTGTGATCTGAACAAAAAGTGGTGTGAAAGCTTGGAAGATAATAAGCTTGGGTTTTTTCTTAACTTTTGCCTAAGGCATAGGGTGTGATCTTTCCTTTCAGAATCATGTGAGAAATTGGAAGTGGAAAAGGCAGCCTCTAGGAGATCTGTCATAATAGTAACCACTGCCTCTGGGGAGGAAATAGAAGATGAGATTGTGGAAATGTACTTTGAAAATAAAAAGAAATCTGGTGGGGGGGCCATCGAGTCCTACATCAGAAAGGATCAGCAAATGATCATCATCTTCCAGGATGAGGAAGGTATGATCATATCTTACGGGTGTTATGATACTAAAGCTCCCTTTCAAAAATAGGCCTTTGCTGGTGCTGAATCTCTTTGTGGGCATTGCTCCAGCAGAAATGGTGTATTATTCCCAAAGAGTGACAGGATGTAAAAGGCGCAAATGTGCCTGTCTATCCAATGCAGATGTGGGTTTCTGACAGTGTTTATAGTAACCCACAGGGGAAGAAGTGGTTCTCTAGACCTGTCCCAAATGCTTGATCAAGGCTCGCAGAGAATAATGCAGGAGAAATGATGTCAGGAGCACTGCAGAATAAGTAAGCTTTAATTCTAGTTCAGGAGACCGGATAAAGCATAGTACAGTATTAACTGCAGATCATGGGTAAATATTATTTTGTTGTATTTTCTTTCATAGTCATTTCAATTGCCAGGATTTTGGAGATTGGGAGGAAAAGAGGTAGTAAATATTACGTATTTTTAAAGACAGAGAGGTGAATGCTCACCTCTGTGGAGAAAATGATTTTAAAGTAGCCTCAATTTATCTGTAGTTTTCCTATGTTTTCCTCTATGCTAAAGTGCTGTTGGCTACTTGTTAGTGTGTGAAGGATGTATGCAAAAAGAGGAAACTGTTTATGCAGGAGAAATAGTTAAAAATAGTTAAATATTTAAGATAGACAGATGTTAACAGTTAAATATTTGTTAAATATACAAGATAGCAGGATGGAAAACCCTTCATTTGCTATTTATTAGATGTTACTAATCTGGAGAACAGTTTCTTGCACTTGAGTGCAGCAGAAAGGAGGTAGCACTTAACTCAAAAAGTAACTTTTTTTTTTTCCTTTGGGGAGACCGGGAACATCTAGATCATAGAGTAGCTTTTATCCTGACCCTAACTTTTGGTGTAGTTTTGCCTTATTTCTGTTTCTTCTGTGATACGAGAAAATATGGCTGGCCAGATTTTTAAAGTAGAGTGTAATTTGACATGTTGCTCTGCTGTGGCGGGAGGGGAAGGGAAGATCACATCTTTGTTTTCCTGTGGAACTAGATGCCCAAGAAGTCTTGCAAAGGAAGCATCACTCGGTGAAGAAAATTGATCTGTTTGTGAAGCCATGGCAAGTGGAGACTCTCCAGGAGCCGTGCCAAGTGGAGGACTCTCAAGGATCCCTGCCTTCCACCATAGCTGCGCTTGAAAATGTGCAGGAGACAGTAAAAGATTGCATGTTAATTATGCTAGTAGAGAACGTCAGTGGCTTGTCAGAGGATGATGGTGACTTCAGTGTGGAAATGATACCTGAAATACGTGCTGCTGTAGTTACTTTTACTGGAAACACTGGTAAGAAGGAGTAAGAGTTGCGGATCTTTTTTATTAGCTGCTTATGTGTGCGGGAGACTAAGCAGGAAATTAATGTTTTCTGTCATAGGTTCAAGGTTTAATCTGATACTGTGTCATTTTAAATGAGGATTTACTCTACTAGAGTTAATGACATACCTTTTATCTGTAAGGTATAGAGGTCAGTGTAAGTTAGAAGAGGGCTAGCTCTGATTTGGATAGTAAACAGAACAGGTAGGAGTGAAAACTATAACTTTGTACAAGCAACAAGAGGATGTACTCGGTTTTAGAACAGATAGATGATAAAGGCTTTCCTTACTACACATGTAACCCCTTTTGGCAAGTTTGTATGGATTTGAGGGGAAATTGAGTAATTACTTGAAACTGAGCTTTTTAAGGTTATTTAATAGACTGCATCAAGTTTGGGAAATCTACTATAATAGATTGGAGGCTGGGAGAGGACTAGGGAAGCAGCATCTTCTTACAGCTGTTCTCTAGATACCTGCTGTGGCCATTGCTGGACACAGGATGCTGGGCTGGATGGACCCTGGGATGCTGAGGCAAGTCCAGCTGTCCTTATGCAGAGCGGCAGCTGTCAGTTATGTGAAGTGTGGAATTAACACCGTATGCTTTGCCTGATGCTGCAGTACCAACTAGTTGTTAAGCTACTGCGTGCTCATTGTGGGTTTTTAGTTTGTTCGATACCATATACTTTCTCTTCTGCCTTATTAGTGATTGATGACAAAGGCATCTTCCAGGTGACGGAGAAATGTCTGCTCCTACTTCTCACCAGTGAGAGGTTGGGGGGGACTTCCTGGTTCCTGCCAAGATTTGTGTTGGTATTATTAACAAATTCCATCCCAGGACATGGGCAACAGTAAGTGGTATGATAAGACCAGACTCAGAAACAGTGCAAGCCAATGCCATAGCTGATGTTCTAGAGATAACAGCACTGCGTTACCAGGAGAACTGAATTAAACTGGCGGTGAACTGGTTCCAGGATTCTTTGAGTGCTGCTGCACTTGAGTCCTTTTAGGGACAAGGTGATTTTACATGTGCTTGATTCTGGGTGAGGAGGTAGGACAGGAAGGAAGAGAGAATTCTGTCTTCTGTGTGGAAAAATTGTAAATTTCTGTAGAAGGTAGAACGTGGTAAAAACAAGTTATATGCCACTTTGAATCAACTTTGTGGGAACAGTTGTATTACTGGTAATATGCAAGAATGAAGTTGCTCAGAAATCTTAAAGTTGTGAAGGGATTAGTCAGTGGTATAACTAAACCAAAGAAGTTTTTAGTCTCTGAGAAGGCGTAGGGTTTTCTGCTTTGGAATTCAGAAATTATTTGCCTCTCATATTGTGGTCCAGTCCCAAATTTTTGGTGTAGCCTTTAGGAAGTAAGTAGATCCTTTAAAAACTTAATTGTGTGTTTGACTGACAGACGTAAAAGTGACTTGACTATCTTTTACCATGATGGTGATGGGGGGAAAAATAGCCAAAAATAGAACGTGTTTATCATAAAACTGAAAGAATCCAAATTTGAACTCTTGACTTATGTCTAATTAGTTGTGTATAAAGCCATAGCCCAAAAATGAACATGATCTTTCTTTCTGGGTTAAAAAGACCCAGTGCTACTCAGTAGGAAAACTACTGACAAATTCTGGCTACAGTAGTTGTAGTCAACAATTGTGATCAACCATGTGGTGAATACTAGGTGACAGATACTGAATATGTGGAAAGAAGTAGCTTTGTGGGCACCTCTGGGTTGAGAGATGCTTTGTAATTCAGTGCTTTGGTCAATGCACACAGCGATAGTCTGCTAACATCATAGTAGAAAGGCGAGCTGCTAGTTTGATCTTGTTTTGTTTTTCTTCTTTTTTTCTTCTCCCCTCTCTTTCTAGCTGCAGGGGAATTTGCTAAAAAGTTTAATCAAAACCACAGAGCAAAGCAACAAAACATTACTGCACGGTGCCTTGAGCGAACAAGAAGCATTAGGGCTGAAAATATACCACCTAACACACCCAGTGACTATATAACCGTCTACTTTGAAAACAAGAAGAATGGAGGTGCGCAAGTGGTGGATGTTCAGCAGCTGCCTGATGAAGATGCGGCTATCATTACATTCAATGACCATAAAGGTAATGCAGAAATATGAAGCCTTTATTTCTCTGAGATCCTCTCACTTAAAGATCAAAATGTGGATTTTTCTAAAGAAATGGCTACTTCACCCTCATAAAACAGTGGATCTGGTGCTTTGTCAGCAGGTCTCTGCTAACTGGAGTGCAAGCTTTGGACCAGCTGGGCATGAGGCATAGAATTTTTTCCTTTTTATGCAGAGTTTATTTCACCCAGGCCTTGATTCTTACAGAGTTCAGGTTACAGTTTGAGTTCAATAGAGAAAGCACAGCCCCATGTAGTGCAAGCGACTTCTCCCCCCCTGCCTTCACCACCAACTGCCCTGTGGCAATGTGTGCTGTCTGGTTTGTCTGAGGACAATTTCCTGGACAGCTTTTTGGCTGGAGAGCAGGTGCTGTGGCTTTTCCAGCCAGTGGCAGAAACATGAGCATCTGTGGAAAGTGGAGGACAAGGGGAAAGCTGGAGGCATTGCAACGAAGGGGAGAGCTGAAGGGAAGTTGAAGAAAATAATGCTCTTTTTGTGGGAAATGGGGGAACTGTGATTTGATACTGTTAAGTAACAGCCCAGACAACTACTGAGTTGGGCAGTTCAAGTACAGCATATAACAGAAGTGGGGGCAGAGACAGTGCTGTGCATACCTCCTCCTGGAGGTGGACTGTGTTGGTTCTTACCTGGCTCTCTAACTTTTTGGTATTTAAAACCAGTAACTCTTCAATAATTTGTAATTATGTCTATCTGGGAAGGGGAAAAAATTCATGTAAAACCATTCGATAACATTATTATGTAGAAAACAGTTTAAAACAAAAAAAACCCAAAACAAAACAAGATCTTTGGTTTTAAGTGCTGGCATTAATTGTTGGGGTTTTGTTTGTTTGTTTTAGATGTAACCAATATCTTGGCAAAGCAGCATTCACTCAACAAAACACCAATCTCTGTCTATCCTTACTACATCTCGCTGGGAACAGCTCTATATGGAAAGGAAGGGCCACAAATAAAGAAGCCAGATCCAATTACAGTGCCTCTGGATCCATATATCTGGTACTACTTGCAGAGAAATAATAGGCTAATTGAGGCAGTAAGTTGTGAAATGGCAAAGTGTAATTGTGTGCTAACATGGCCTGAGCCCCACTGTGCAGACCCAAAAGTTACTTTGCATCCTTCAGCTACTTTGTGTGAGCAGAAGAGATTAGTATCTCGATTGATCAAGACATGGAATGAAGATGTTTCCACAGCATTTTCACATAGCATATCGAAGTACAAAGCAGTTAAATGTCAAGTAAGCACAGAGGTGTGGGAAGCTGTTAGAAACAGCTTTACCCACGATGAAGTTCTGATAATCCCATTTATTTCCAAGAATTTACTTGTTCTAGTAGGTGAAAAAGAAGTTATGAAGAATGCTGAAAAAGAGCTGAAGTTTCTGATAGAAAAGGCCACTACAGAAATAGAAAGAGAAAAGCAAAGAACTGAAGAAATGGTGGTAATAGGTCCAGGGGAATATGCAATTTTACAGAGTACTGGTCTTGAAGAAAAAATTCGTATGGAGTTCCCAGCCCTGCAGATAACTTATGATCATTTGCAGAAGATAATTAACCTATATGGAATGCCTGAGGAAGTTTATAAAGTAAAAGGGGAAATACTAGATAATATACGCAAAATGGCAAAGAAGACAGTTAATACCCACCCTTATATCTTCCAGTTTTTAGAGCATATCGATAATGAAACCCTGTCACAGAGCCTGTTTATGTCAAAACAAATTAGTGCCTTTTATGAGCTTGGCACAGAAGCTATCATCTTGACAGGGAGTGCTCCTGAAGTTCTCCCAAAAGCAGAAGAAGAAATAAAGAAGGAACTGGACTACAAAAGCATTACTTTGGAGGATGAGTCAGTCCTCCAGAAGAAGGAGTGGAGGATGCTCACCAAGCAAAACTGCTCTAATGAAGCCGTAACAGTCACTCAGGCAGAGAGTCAGGTCATCATTGCTGGCTGTTCTCAAGCAGTAGCAAAAGCCTTTGAGGAACTCTCTAACTTTATAGATGAAAACACGCAAGTACAAAAGGTCATTGGAGGAAAGCCTGTGGCAGTCATAATGTTTTTTGAGAAAGAGAAGACTAGTGTTTGGGGTGACTTACAGAATAAAGGTGTGAAAGTTGACTTTAGCACACAGAAGAAACGTAGAGTTATATCCTTGAGTGGGCCGAGAAGAGAAGTGCTGAAGGGAGTCACCTTTGTTGAGCAAATTCTGTCTGGCCTGCATTATAAGCGTGTGGTAATTAGAGAGCCAGGAGCCAAGTCGTATTTCAAAGAGCGAGAACACTTTTTTGCCGCCAGTGCGAAAGAAGACTTTAAGTGTCTAGTCAGGCTGGAAGAGCAGTCAGAAGAACAGCTGGAAGAACAGCAAGAACATAGCGATACAGGCCAGCCCTACAGGCAGGTGACCATAGGTGGAATTGTAATAGCGGTTTATAAAGCTGACTTGTGCACTCATCCTGTTGATGTTGTGGTAAATGCATCTAATGAAGACTTAAAACACATCGGTGGCCTTGCTGACGCACTGTTAAAAGCGGCTGGTCCAGAGCTGCAACAGGAGTGCGATGAGTTCGTGAGGAAGAACGGGAGTTTGCAGCCTGGGTGTGCAGTTATCACGGGCGCTGGGAAACTCCCCTGCAAGAATGTCATTCATGCTGTTGGGCCCAGGTGGAGGAAGGACGAAGCAGAAAACTGCGTGTACTTGTTAAGAAAGACAGTGAGGGAGAGTCTACGACTAGCTGAAACACTTAATCATCGTTCCGTAGGTCTACCTGCTATAAGTGCAGGGATTTTTGGCTTCCCACTGGAACTGTGTACGTATTCAATTGTATCCTCCATCAAGGAGACCTTGGAAGAATCCATGGGGGACAGCAGCCTGAAGGAGGTTCATCTTGTGGATATAGCACAGAATAACATTCAGGCTTTCAGCAAGGCACTGAGAGAAGTGTTTTCAGATTATTCACCTTCCTACAGGTCACTGCATCAGATCAGTACAGTTCATCAGCCTAGCAAAAGCAAAATTTCTCAAAATAGCAAGAACTTCTCACTGGTAACAACTGAAGAAGGCCTTGACATCATGCTGAAAAGAGGAAGCATTGAAGATGCTACAGTAAGTGTTTAAAATTATCTGCTTTTAAGATATCAAGTGTGGTTTTGTTTTGTGTGTTTTTGTTTTTAAAAAAAAAACACAACACAAAACCAAAAAACAACCAACCTTAGACCGTCATCTGTAATTAGCACTGTAACACACTTAATATGTTACTGGAGCTGGCTGTCACTGATGATGGTAAGAATTGCTATTAGATGACTGTCTTACATGTTAGATACAGATGGCTGTGCAGTATTGCATTTTGTCACCTACTGACACAGAGGCGCACAGATCCCTGTGGTACACGGTGCATTACAGTTTAGCAGAAGCAACTGGGGCAGCAGGAA
>NW_008825100.1:1302385-1314397 GCF_000699105.1 Pygoscelis adeliae
ATCATGCTGGGCAGGAACCACCTGCATGCAGCATTGACCTTCCCAGAAATCCTGATTGCAAAAGCTTAGTACTAGTGCAAAAGCAGAAGAGGGTGCTTAGTGTTGGTTAATGCGAGTACCCTGCCGTGTGAGAGTACCCTGCCGGGCTGCTTCCAGATCCACTGTGGCCCTGAGGCAGCACAGCCATTCACGTCTGAGCCCTGGGCCGCCAGCCAGTCTGGTTCTCCCTGCATCTGTGGGATATTGGTCTGGGGAACTATTACTCATTATGCTATTGATGAACACTGGCACGCAACATACAGTTGCTATTGCATGTCCTGTGAAGAAGCAACTTCACTAATTGATTTCCAGTTGCCTCCAGTATTGAATTGCTGCTAGCTGGCTGCTAGCTACTTTACTGGGATCACCGATACTGGAAGCAACTCCTTTCAGAACCCTTTCCATAGTGGTCAGCAAATCGTTTCAGGAGTGGATGCCTCCCACAGCTTGTGCATGCAGATCCTCCAGTTGGCCGGGGCAGAATATACGTTAAAATGTGTATAGAGGTCCTTCCTCAGGAGCTGAATATAGTGCTTGACACAATGTTCATAGCCCTCTGTATTTCTCTCCCTTATAAATTACTGCCTTGCTCACTTCTTTCTCCATAGCTTTCCTCCAGTCTTGTTTGTTTTCAGCTTCTCCTTTTTCTCTAGGCCAGTCAGGTATGGAAGGTCTTGCTTACCTCAGTGAACACAGGTTTTTGGTCTGCAAGCTTCTCTTAAAGAATGAACTTCACAAACATTTTTCAAATGGAGGTAGAATAAGTAGACCAGGAATGTAGAATTTTAATTTTCTCCTGTTGGCTTGAAATGAATTTCACTGTTAACTCAGCTTCTGTGTTGCTACGGGCAGGCTCATGGTATTAGAACTGAGCATAACTTTTCTGGTTTATCCCAAAATTTTGTTCACTCTCAGATTGCTGTCTTAAACATTTACTTTGTAAATCAGTAGGCAGGCTGTATTTGATCAATCGGTGCAAAATTTAAACTTGATACTTAAAAGCTAGATTTTTTGCTTGTGTGTTTTTCAGACAGACATTGTTGTCATCAGTGTTGCCAACGATCTCCAGCTTGATAAAGGGCTGCTCTCTAAAGCTTTGCTAAGCAAGGCAGGGCCAATGCTTCAAACGGGCTTAAAAGAAGAAGGCCTAGGAAAAACACCTGAGGAAGGATCTGTGTTGAAAACAGAAGGTTACAATCTAGGTTGCAGTGTTGTGCTTCATGCTGTCGTACCTGCATGGTCCCGGAACCAGTCATCTCTAAAGGTATAAGGGTTTTTATTTGCCTGAACTCTAATTTGACTGGGCTTTATAGTGGGTTTAATGCAACTTCTCCTTTGAAATGAGGGACAGTTTCGTAGGAGATGAGAGAGTTTGGGCTGTTCTTTTTTTTAACTATGTGGCTAATCCCTTGTTGACTAATATATTCCTTGTGATGTATGCAATTACTGTAGTTTAATACCAAGAGACAGCTAAGAGAGAAAGTGCTACATTGCACATACTGGAAAAAATTACTTTCAGTAATTGAAAAAACAATTGTGCTTTACAGGTCTTGGGTGACATCATCACAAAATGCCTGCAGATTGCTGAGGAACTGTCTTTAAAGTCAATTACTTTCCCAGCGATTGGGACAGGGAATTTAGGATTCCCAAGGTCTATTGTTGCTAAATTACTGTTTGACAAAGTGTTTGAATTCAGTAGTAAAAATGGAGTAAATTCTCTTGAGGAAGTTCACTTTCTGTTGCATCCAAAAGACACAGCTAATATTCAGGTGAGTTACCATGTTTTTCTGTCTCTTTTGTATGCTTGTTTATTTGGGTCTGTCTTATACTTGGCTATCTGATGATCTCCAAAGAATCCACAGGGTGCTTGTTCTTATACTAAGGAAGAAGTTTACTGACAGTCTCTCTTGTCTGTACTGAAGGTTCTCTTTTTGGTTCTACCCTCATGGTCACCTGCCTGTCCTGTACAGCCTTGCTCCCTTCCTGTCCTTTTCTGTTCCCTGGCAATAATACAGATGAAAGTGTAATTACTCTTTATCTCATGAACTCACCTAATTCTTCAGTACATAGGACTTGCCAACAGATAAATTTGCTGCAGCTCCTGCATAGATGCCTTCACTCTTGGAAAAAGGAGTGCTTTCAATGGAGTGCTAGTGTCTTTTTAGGAAGAATAATTATGCTAGGATTGCTGTGCTGGTAAACTCTAGTAGAAACATAGCAGTATTCCGCATGCCCCTTTCTTCAGTATCGCATTAGCACAAATTTTCTATATCTGCGCTCAAGTTACTCATTTCACACATGAATCTCTCAGAAGAGAGCACTCACACTGTGAATTAATGTCCAAATGAGTGTTTCTGCATCTGTTGACTTCTGATATTTTGTGCAGTAGCTAATACATTTTGAAAGGCCAAACTTGAAGGCTACTGTGCTAAAGCCTGAGCTATTGTGCATAGAGAAGGATGGCATTAGCTGCAAGACTTGAGTTAGAGTGTAAACTAGCCTCTCAGCGTAAGGATGCCATCTGTTAATGTATCCCTCTGGAACGGTAACTAGGGCTTTGACTTAGTTATTTATCAATTCTGTCTGTTGCTCACACTGAATAACCTTGCTCTCTGATAACAGTGTGTCAAGACTTGCCATCAGCATTATGGTAGATGGTATGAAGTAATTTGCATTAAGCTCTCTTCTAAATGTTTTTTAACT
This sequence comes from Pygoscelis adeliae, assembly GCF_000699105.1. NCBI lineage: Eukaryota > Metazoa > Chordata > Aves > Sphenisciformes > Spheniscidae > Pygoscelis > Pygoscelis adeliae. Next base: position 1,305,128 of record NW_008825100.1, read on the forward strand.
TTACTTTTCAAACCTTTATTTCTACTGTGTAGCCTAAAGACTTCTACAGGGGTTGATTGTAATTTCTTTCTCTAGGAATTTTCAGATGAACTTGAGAACAGATGTGGAAATACTGTAGATGTTAACGTGCAGAAGACTTCTCCAAATAAGGCTAGCCAAGACACAGGTAAACTTGTTTCACAGAAGTGTGCCTAGTGGATTTTTTTTTTTACTCTCTTAAATATTCCAGGGAATGCATTCATTGTGGATGTTTAGATATTTGCTTGGTGAGCATGTCATTCCCTAAATCCAAGTAACAGTCGAAGTGGCTGCTATAAAGGCAGCATATAGTATTTTCAGGCTGAGTGTCTGTAATGTCTGAAACAGTGTTGGAGATGCTAAGAAAAAAAAGTGTACCTGCGATTCATTAACTGGATAGTGCCCTTACAAATCAGGACAGCGGAAGCTATCATGTGCTGAGGGCACAACTGGAGCTTTTTCTTTTATTGCTGCAGTACTTGATTAGATCGTGAACAGATTGGTGTCTTCCTATGTCCTGGGAAGGCAGGTGAGTTCCTGGTTATATGTCTTAAAATGGCCTCTTTGGAATACTCTTAAATCTTTTACACATTCAGATGAATAGCAAAACCAAACCGAAATATCTTTGGTGTTATCCAGCCTAATGGAACTGCAGAGTGTAGAAAATGAGTTATATGTTGAAAACTTAATCAAGTTTTTACAAATAAAGCATAGGTAAAAAGTTCCTGTCACGCAGTAGAGAACCTGCCTGAAAACTCTGTCTCACAGAGGAGCAAGGGAGTGAGACTTGGAAAGTTCACTGCTCACTTACCTTGCAGTTTCGCAAAGGCTTATGTAGTAAAATGTCACAAAGTAGTGTCTGTATACCAGATGTGCAGCAAAACGAGTTTCTTCTGCCATGTCAGCATGAATAGCAATGATGGGAATAGGTGAAGGTTGATCAGAGACTCCTGTGAGAAGAAATGATTTTCAGTTAACATGGCAGGCAGTCCCCTTCACTGGCTTAATGTGAAGGCAAACTGTGGTCTCTGTAGGCATTGTACCCATGAACAAGTCCCTTATCTCTTACCTCATTGCTCCCTTCTGCTCAGGGTCTGTATTTCTTTCCTGCAGCTTTTTCTGGTACCTCTTCAACCCCAGCACAGGGCGTACATGAAATGACGATTGGCTCCATCGTGTTCCGGGTGGCGGAAGGTGATATTACCAAGGAAGGGGGAGATGTCATTGTAAACATAACAAACCAAACCTTCAGCCTCAAAACAGGTATTTTAGTTGTTGTTATGTGTGAAAACAGTATGTGTGGTTGGAAGGGCTGGGTAAGGAGAGTAGGAAGTATTTTTTCCAATGTTTCAAACCCTTTTGTTTCACAGTGTGGTTTCCGTTTTGCTTCTTACGGTACAAAGGTTCAATTACGAAGTGTCTGAAACTTTCTTTTTCTTGTTAATCTATGTTACAGGATGGCATATTTAAGACTCTTACAGAAAGGGAAACTAATTTTAATTTTTTTTATAGAATCTTTTTATAGAATGTCTCTCAGACTAAAGGAGAAGACAAACCTCAGTGAGGTTTTGACCTCAGTGAAACTTGTTAGGTACTTTAGACATCATTTTGAATTGAAAAGCATAAGGCAACAGTGCTTTTCAATTATAACGTTTACTGTTATCATGACTGAGATACTTTTAGATACTATGTGGTACACAGTTCTGCCTCAGATGGGACTTTAATGGCATTAACAGTAGTAACAGTGGATTCATATGCCCCTTGTCATTTAAGGTGTCTCTAGAGCAATTCTGAACGGTGCTGGAAAAGCAGTTGAAGATGAATGTGCTCAACTAGGTATGGTACAACATTTCTGACCTCCTTTTTGAAGGTGTTCATGCATGGCAGGTAATCTGTTGGAATATTTTCTCAGTGCCTACTGTACATCCATCTGTATTATGCACTATGTTACATCAAGTAGTTTTTAATCAGTTAATGTGATACTTGTAAAACATCTAATGAGGGAAGGAAAAGAAAAATCTTCAAGAAGAGAGGACTTCTAAGCACATGTAAAGAACTAAATCTATTCGTTATTGCATCCTCTTGTTCCAGTAAAGCTTTCCATGATAAAAACAATTCGAGTCTACATCATACAGAGCCATGAGCAAGGGATGATGTTGGCAGAAATGTTAATAGGGAAGCCATACCTCACTGGAAGCAACTGTCTACCTGTGACTCCTTTTGTCATTCCCGAGCGAGAAAATGTTTGCTGTTGGCTTAACTAGCAACCCACTACCACATCCTCTGTGTGACCAAGAGGGAAAACTAGTGAAGTTGGGTTCCTGCCTCGGAAGAGGCATTTATTTGTAGACCAGATTCAGCTAGTGAACAGCAAATACAATGAATGGGGAGTAAAGATGGACAAGTATGTGGTTTAAAACCCCACGAAGTAAGGGAAGTGGGAAAGATGCTGGTGTGGAGGTCAGCTTGGAAGACCAACTGAAGAAAAAGAATTATATGGAGGAGATAAGAGGTAAACCTCTGTTGCGCAGGCCAAGAGGGTAATTCAGGCTAGGCAGCCTGAGGGTAGATGGCATGCTTGTGTGTGCGTGAAGACAGAGTATAGTACTAGTCTGCATGAAGTTCTCCAAATCTGCAGAGCAAACCTGACAAATAAAGGCGCGCACAAAATTTATTTGCCAAACGAGGCAAATATTTTACAAACATAAAATGAATCTTTGCCTTTAAAGTGAAAATAGAGGGAGTTGCACGGTTTGTGGAAGGAGACTTGAAGCTTATCCTGGGGTGTATTTGTCATCATTTCTTATCTCCTAATGAGGATTAGTATATGTCTATATTGTGGATAATTTTGAGTGATTATGTTCTCCTACCTATGTTTCAGCCTCACAACCTAACAAGAGCTATATCACCACCCAAGCAGGAAACCTGCCATGCAAAAAAATAATTCATTTTGTTGCCCAGGATGATATCAAGATGCTAGTCTCCCAAGTGCTTCAGGAGTGTGAATTACAGCAGTACACCTCTGTCACCTTCCCAGCGATTGGAACAGGTCTGTGTCTCCCTTTTGAAATGGGTTCAGTGCATGTGATTCTGCTGATCTCAGGGTTCAAGTGATGAGTTTGATTTATCTGGAGAGGTTATTCTTTGGTGAAAATATATTCAGAAACTGCAGACTTAAAACTGTTATTAGAAGCTTATGAAGACTTAGAAAGCTTCACTCCTTGCAGTCAGCTAGTATGTAAAGAGTGCGAGTGCTATAGAGCCGACACTTCCTTGCTAACAGGGATTTAAAGGTATGTCTATACTTCCTGGAGAACCATTAAATATTTGTCACAGTAGCCTGATACGCGTGGGCAGCTCATCAGAGAATACCCAGGGAGCTAATTCTCCATTGCTGAAATCAGTAGATGATGCAACTCTGGCTGGCGGCAGCATAAGTAGGGTTGATACGGATGGAATGTGAACCTGTCAAAAAGGCCAGATCATCCCTTTTTCTTCTGTTATTTTCAGTTAGTTCAGTAGAAAGAGAATCCAGAATTGGGCCCCACGCATGTAGGGACCTCCTGCATGAATAAAACTAGACTTGCTTTTTGAGCAAAGAGTTGGCTACTGGGCCATTGAGTGTCAGGCCTGTGGCCTATTAGGTAACCAAGCCTTACCATCTACATCATAACCTGATCAGTCACCATGTCAACAAAAGCAAACTTCCATTTTTTTCCTTGCTGGAAGGGTGGTCTTGAACCTCCTTTTCCTGATAAATAGAAACCTTTCCTAATTGCCAGCCTGAAGTTATTTCTGACCTGCTTATGATCCAAGTGATTGTGGGTATGTTCGTAACTGCTCTTTTAAAGATGTTTTAATCATTTGTAACAGTTATAAACATTTTGCCTTTAAAAAGTGTTAATAACTTGTTTCAGGTGAGGCAGGCCGTGATCCAGCTGTAGTAGCTGACAACATGATAGATGCAGTAACTGACTTTGCAAGAAGTAACTCTGCTCCATCTGTGAAAACTATTAAAGTTGTCATCTTTCAGCCACATCTGCTGAGTGTGTTCCATACAAGCATGCAGAAAAGAGGACGTCCTGCTAAAACAGCAGTCAAATCAGTGCTTTCCAAGTTAAAGTGTGAGTAGTTGTCACTTAAATACAGGTTATAGATAAATCTGTTTAGCACCAGCTGAAAATGGTTAATATTAATTACATTTGTGTATTTCAATGTAGCGTTCTGGAGCTCTGAGAAACATTCCCCAAAGGAAAAAACCAAACCAGTTATGGAAAAGAAAATCGACCTGGCTGTTGTGCAGATTTGTGGTGAAAACAAAAAGAAAGTGGAAGAAGCTGAAAACTGGTTGAAAAGTGCAATTTTAAAGGAACAGTTTCAAAGAGAAATCAGAGATGAGTCTATCTTTTATTTTGGTGAAGCAGAGAGCGAGGAGCTGTGTGACCTACAAAGGAAATTAAAGATTGCTCTCTGTTTGGATAGTACCTCTATTCGAATTTCAGGTATTGCGAAAGATGTCTGGATTGCTTCTTCAGCTGTTCAAGACATGATCCACAGGGTAAAAGCTGCTAAACAGGAAGAGATCAGGGCAGAACTTTTACAAAACTTAATTGAGTGGAAATATTTTGAAAAGGATTCCTATGTGCCCTTCGACAGTCTCACAAACATGCACTTGGAAAATGCTTTCATGGGAAAGCAGAAAGGTATTTCAGTCATCATTAATAAGAAAAAATACAGAGTGAATATACAAGCTAGACATGCTGTGGATGACCAAGGAAAACATACACCTATCATACGTGTTGATAAATCTGAAGGTAAGTAAAAGCACCTTGACAGACTGACGTTCCCACATTAAAACCAGGTTGCATCTAGCCTAGTAAGACTAAGAAATGGTAAGAATATGCAAAATATTGTTAGGAGCTTTGTGGAGGTCCATTTCTGGAGAATGTAGAAAGGAACGGAACTGGGAAACGAAAATAAAAGAATCCTGCAGTTATTTAAGATGTTTTGAAATGTAGGTAATGTGTTCTGAGGTTCTTAACAGGCTTACTAGCAATAATTTGATATTTGTAGCAGTTGTCATTCTAGATCTCAGCTCATTTCTGTTCTCGAGATGTACCCTCTTCCATTTACTTCTAGTCCTTTACAATATAAGGAGCTACCTTTTTCTTACTCATCCGTACAGGACTTTTCCCAGTGTATTTTTTTAATTTGTCCTGCTGTGACTCAGTTTTACAGGGGCACATTTTATATCTTAACGGGAACAACTTTTTTGTCCACTTCACACTTGAAAGTGAAAGTGGACAGGTTTAAGTAACTGCGCAGCTCCCAGTGCCTTAGTGAGGCCTGCTGCACGTGTTTTCAGATTTTTATTTTTTGTTCTCTTACCAATAAATGTCACTTCTAATTGAGGGAACCTATAATGCTGGATGTCTGTAGCATGTGCATCAGTCAGTGTTACTGTTTAACAGTACAGCTAGATTCTAGGCCTCGCATGAAATGAGAGAAGGGAAGAAAGGGAAGACTTCTGCTTTTGAGATGGAGAGTATATTCTTGAACTTCTTAATGTAAAACCTTCCTTGTTCAGATGCTTTGCTCCTAGTCTCCTAGTTGATGAGAACTAACTACTCGGTAAATCTGCATTTGCTCCATGTCCTTGAAAATTTGACTTGCAGGGAAGGCTACTGGTAAAAGATGTTGCAGAGGATCCCTCTTCAGCTGTGAAGAACAGATTTGTCTAGGAATTACCAATTCAGGCATATCAATTGCCAGTGCAGTGGCAAACTAGAAACTACAATGCCCTTTGGTAAAAGAGCCATGGAATACTCTTGGCTGACAAAGACCAGTAGGCACTAGTGATAAGCTAGACGTATGGGCTTTTAGAAGGGTTTGTAGCAGGGCATATTTCATTCTAAGCAGAGGATTTGGGTAAATACGATTGATTATGTTTCTTCTGCAGATCAAGAGTCAACAGTGCTCCCTGCAACATGGGACGATATGCAAAACCAGCGACTCAAAATAGTGGAACTAAAACCAGAAACAAGAGAATATAAAGATGTGCAGAAAAAGTTTCTGAAGACCTGTCAGTCATTAAAAATTGAAAAGGTAAAAGCATGCCATCATTTCTGAGCATAAATACTTTGCTAGCAAGTGATGGAGAATACTAATAACAATGGAAGAATAAATTCCACTGGGATTTCTGAAGTTGGACAAGTCTGTATGGCTGTCACTAACTTTCATCAGCATCAGTGTAATGTTGCAGTTGAGGTATTTGGAACAACTCTTAAGCAGTCGCTTCTTCAGCACCAAGGGAGAGTGCTCTTCCTTTAAATTGTTTTTGCAATAGCAGAGCACAGCATTTGCTCGCTTAAGCCATGTGTGCTTTGCAGGTAGGCATGTCATCTATGCCCCAGAAACCTGCGAAACTGTCCTATATTGTTTCCCATGGAGTGTTTCTGTCATGTTTTGGGCTGGGTTCTGCTGTCTGTCGTGCCAAAGTTTGGAGTGATTTGACTAACTTCATAATCTGGTATATGTGCATTGGAGCTAGGAGGAGAATCTTGGAAGCGGATTGAATTGTTGATATGCTAATGTTTTTCATGACAGCAACCTACTTTCTTTCTGTCTTACTTTCAAACTTTGCAGGTCGAAAGAGTACAGAACCCATTTTTTTGGAAGGCCTACCAAATAAAAAAGCGTGAAATGGATAACAAAAATGGTAACAGCAATAATGAGAGGCTTTTGTTTCATGGGACAAGTATGGAGTCGTTAACCTTAATTAACAACTATGGATTTAACCGGAGCTATGCTGGAATGCATGGTAATGTGGATTTGAAAACAACTCTTGTTTTCCTGAATAGGGCTAGGACTGATTTGCCATGCCATCTGTATAGTCCTGCCTTGTATGCAAAATTATTTGTTCTGTTAAATCTCCCTATTGCGAATAAAAGCAAAATTGTCAAGAGATTCACAGGCTCTGAAGATGGCAGATAAGTGATTGCTGCTACTGAAATGCTCACAAACATTTGTTTTTCTGACTACAGCTGCAAACTTTGGAAATGGAACATACTTTGCTGTTAATGCCAGCTATTCTGCCAGCGACACCTACTCTAAACCGGACGCAAATGGGAAGAAGTACATGTACTTGGCTCGAGTCCTTGTTGGAGAATATTCTCAGGGGACAAGAGGATCAATTACTCCAGCAGCAAAAAACGCTAGTAACCCTATAGATTTGTTTGATAGTTCAACTGATAATGTGAACCGGCCATCTATGTTTATCATATTTAATGACATTCAAGCTTACCCAGAATACCTTATCACTTTCACTAGATAAGCATTTTGACTGCAGCCAAGGTTGCATGTCTTTCAGTCTCTGTGTAGGACAGAAACACTTGTAGCAAAAATACACAATGAAAACAAATAGTTCTATCACATTAATTTCTTAAAGCCTGGTTACATTTAAGCAACTTCTGGCAATTTTTGCCAGCACTGAAATGGACTACTTGTTTACACTCAGAGTAGCTGAGCATGTTTAACACTGGAGCTCAGTATTCTACGGAAAACCGCCGTTAGATAACATATCAAGCCTTTATACTGTATTAGCCTTTTCTGTGCAGCCTTGTGGCCATCCTAGTTGCACTAGGAAGTGGGGAGTGCTGGTGGGGGAGTGGAAGGGATCTTCTTTCAGCCACTGACCGCTTGATGTTGCATTTCTGATGGCTTCTTACACTCTGTAAATGACAGTCTGCATCATGAATTATGATACAGTGGTTTTCAATAAATGAACTAATTGTAGTTATTTCTTGTGTTTGTCTAAACATCTAGCCTTGGTTTTCAGCCAATGAACTTGATGCCTCAAATACAGATTTGCTTGGTTTTAATAGAATAACCCTCCCTGGCAATTAGTAAGAGGTTCTACAGAAGGTTATAGAAGTTGCGTCAGTTATTTATATGGCCTAAGAGAGACAGGAAAGTAAATTTTGAGAAGGTGTTTCTGTTGTCATACACCAGCTGCAGCAACCTTCCTGTGATCTTAAGGAGAAATTAATAGAGCAAAGAAAAGCACAGAGGGGTTTGGGGGAGTTGCTCAGGCTTAAATCAATAGGTTATCTCAAAGGGATGATCATTAACAAGCCAAAGTTCAGAGCTCCATGTTGGACGGGGGAAGCAAAGCAACATCTAGCATGTTGACAGAATAAAAAAATACACCTCTCAGCCTTAGATACTGTGAGATCTTCTGGTGAAAAAGCAGAGTGATGCAGCACTTCCACATTCTAAAAACCTTTGGCTCCTCCCAATATATCAGGTTTGACTTCTTATTTGGTTGGATGATTAAGAGAAAATCTTCCAATACTTGCTTTACATAGTTAGGTTGCTATTACTTTAAAGTTTTACTGCGGCTTGATGTGTCCATATGAGCAATAATCACTGCAGGGTGAACAGTGCTGAGGGACACGTTTTCTAGGGAAGGTGGTATGAAATAATGTGAACCTGCAACTGTCTTAGTAGAGCCACAAGCATCAGGCTGTTCATTCACGCCTCACCCCGTCGGTCCCTCTGCAACAGTGCTAGAACCACCCGCTTTGGGCTTTATTGCTTTTGATTATGTCCATTTTCTAACTGCTGAAGAATGCTGACACTTGAATTCCTAGTGCTTGAAATCAAGATGTGGGGGTCAAAAGTCTTAAGTTTTGCTTTTAAAATAACTAGACTTAGTCGATCCCTGTAACAAATACATGCGGTCAGTGGTCCACCAGCGTGACAGGAGCCAGAGGTGATGGCTCGGGGTGCTTCGCTGCAGCTAATGGGTCATTTGTACCACTCTGAAATGTCTCTTCCGGAGACAGTAATGCACAAGAAGCTGTGGAGACCATGGTGTTTTTTCACCAGTGCTTGCATTACGGGTGCCTAGGGCATCAAGCACGGAGCAGAAGCCTGTAGCACTGGGCTCTGTGCAGGCAATGAGTAAAAGATGCTGCTTCTCCAAACGAGTTTATTATAATCTACAGGCCAGGGGGGAGGCGGAAGAGTACAAGGGGACCTTATTCCTCCAGCAGCGTGATGGGCTTCCAGCTCCCAGCACAGGGAGGGAGAGGATATTTTACAACGTGGAGGGAGTGCCTGAGGCGGCTTTGGGTGTTTTAGGAATTCTGGCGAGGAAAGGAGCGTAAGGGCGCAGCTGTGAAGCTGGGACCGGCGGGCCGCCCTCCCGGGGCGGGTGAGGAGAAGCCGGCCCGGGGCAGGTGTGTCGCG
>NW_008825100.1:1314801-1338963 GCF_000699105.1 Pygoscelis adeliae
CAGGGGGCCGCCGCGGCCGAGGGCTGCCCGCCTCCCCCCGGGCGGAGGGGCCGGGAAACCGGTTAGTGTATCGGCTCCCTGTAGAAGTGAGCGTGTTGTGAGTTGTAACTCACGAGCCGTAACTTTCTGCAAGTTAAAATATATGTACTGACTTAATTGTTATATATAACGTAATGTATGCTATCTAGTATGTACGAAACACATCTATAGTATATAATGTTGCATGCATCCTGTAATATGCAATATAGAATATGATATGTATTTGCTTATATATATGCTTAAATTTGGTCCTTAGTGTTAGCCTCTAGGTTACATTTTGAATAACACTAGCCTATAAGTTAATAAATATATCCTACTAGGTATATATACATATGTATTAATTTTGATGCACAGTAGTATTCTCTAGATTGCACTTGGAATAATCACAGAATCATAGAATAATTTGGGTTGGAAGGGACCTCTAAAGGTCATCTAGTCCAACCCCCTGCTATGGGCAGGGACATCTTCAACTACATCAGGTTGCTCAGAGCCCCGTCCAACCTGACCTGGAATGTTTCCAGGGATGGGGCACCCACCACCTCTCTGGGCAACCTGGGTCAGTGCTTCACCACCCTCAGCATAAAAAAGCTCTTCCTTCTATCTAGTCTAAATCTACCCCCCTTTAGTTTAAAGCCATTCCCCCTTGTCCTGTCACAACAGGCCCTGCTAAAAAGTTTGCCGCCATCTTTTTTAGAAGCCCCCTTGAAGTACTGATAGGCTGCAAGAAGGTCTCCCCGAAGCCTTCTCTTCCCCAGGCTGAACAACCCCAACTCTCTCAGCCTTTCTTCACAGGAGAGGTGTTCCATCCCCCTCATCATTTTCGTGGCCCTCTGCTGGACCTGCTCCAACAGGTCTGTGTCTTTCTTATGCTGAGGGCTCCGGAGCTGGACGCAGGACTCCAGGTGTTAATATAACTTAATATATATTGTAGTTACAGATATATATTAAAAATGATGTATATAATGTGCATGTATTTATATAAACTTGCAGCAAGGTGGAAAGCATTTAGCTGCAGTTGTGTTAAATGTATACATACACATGCATGTACATGTATGTGCATAAACACATATATATACACTTCTTTTTTTTTTTTTTCCTGCCTTATCATGCTTCCCAGTTGCTGACTCGCCCTGCTGGTAAGTTCGGGACATACCCCAAGCCATTTTGACACTGGCTGGAAGAGGGTGTGCAAGGCGTGGGGCCAGTTACCAGAACCCTCATGCTGCAGCCCTAGCACAGGGCTGCCCACTGGACACCAGCCAGGAAACGTGTGGTGGAGCTGAGCTTCACATCTCTGGTGGTTTTTTTCAGAAATAATATCCTCTGCTGTTCTGTTTCTTTTCAGGAGGGAAGTTTCATGTGTGCTGTGTTAGCATTATGAGTTTAAAGCTCTCTCATTTTGCGGGACAGTATATGTGTCCTAATGTAGTGGTGGAAAAGTGTTACGTGATTTAAAGTTGTATTTTTATTTGGATTGTCACTGGAGTTTTTTGGTTTTATTTAGTGAAGCAACGAGTTCTTGAGAGACAGTCTCATGAGCTGTATTTGAGAGAAAAAGGAGTATTGAAGTTGATTGTCACAGAGCCTGAAACAGCACTAGCTGCTGAAGAGGAGGCATGTGAAGAAAAATTAGTTCCCACAAAGGTGAATAAAAATCGTAATCCTAGCCAGAGCTTTGAAATTGTGGTGAGAGTGTCAAATCAGTCACTGATATTTGCTTTCATTTTATTTTAGGCTCTGGATGCCGTGACCAACCTTCGAAGAAAAGGTAAAATGTTATCCATCACTCTGTGTGCTGATTCTTCAAAAAACGAAAATGTTGGTGCTCTTCTCCACACACAGCTCCAGTTCTGTGGGGAGTTGTGCTGAAAGTTTCCGAGTTTGGCAGCCTGACTCAGGTGATACAGGGAAGGATGTCTGGCTAGGGATGCCTTAGACTTGATCACCAAGGATGGAGTTCACCTTGCCAGAATTAGACCACACGCCTGTTTTTAGCTTCTGAAATCGCCTTTATAATCAGAGGAGCATCTCCAGAGAGGGATTCAGTTCCCTTATCCTGCATAACTGCTCGAAGATAAGATCTGCGTAGAAACACCTAGATTGAAGGTCTTAATCCCAGGCCTGGTGTCTCTGTGCTGCCCACAGTTAGGAGAGTCTGTAAAGGCAAGTGGTGCATCTCCCCAGTACCTCAGTGAGTTCAATTAGGTCCTCCTTCAGCAATATTCTGCTAAGCTTCATGATCTAAAAAGTGATCTAGAAAACATTACTGCACACCCAAATATAGCCACATCTGTGAAGAGAAATACTCAGCCCCAAGACAGACCAGTTAATCAGGAAGTTCTTCAGTGATTACACTCATGCCTTTTCCTGTCTGTATGAAGTCTTGTTCGGTGCCGTTTTGTGTTCTTTTCCTCCTTTCAAAATTAGGTACTCAAAGCTGTCATCTACTATTTTTTAGTTATACTGGAGAGGACCCTGAAAATCTCTAGATGCTGCTTTTAATCGCTCTGTTGGGCCAGCCTAGCTTTCGGTTTTGGCTTTTTTGTACTTTCTTCATTGGACATAGTGGAGCAGATGATTCCTGTCAGCGATCTAGAAATTAACAACTAGCATCTGTAGAGCTATGGCTTCTGCGGTTATTTCTTTTGTTTTCTTCTTGTTAAGCTTATGCTGGTAGGCCTTCAAAAGCAGCTGTCTTCTGTAAATGTTATGGGTTTGGTATCAGTTGTTGTTGTACCTCAGGAGAGCTCATAAACCCGGAGAGTGGGCAGAGCCAGCCTGTTTGTGCTGCCACCTGCTCCAGCCTTCCCACCCCACGTCTCTGTCTCTCTCCTTGGGGCTGCCCCCACGGCTAGCCTGTTGGGCACTGCCCCAGGATTTAGGGATTTTGGGGTGTTCTTGAGCAAAAGCAAGCAGAGACCTTACCGCCACACCCCATGTCAGGTATACAACTGCTCCACGGAGCTCCTCTCCCCTCAGTCGTACCTGTCCTCTGCCATGGCCAGAGATGGTGGCCCTGGAGGTTTACACTGAGGGTGGTGAGTGCCAGGGTTTCATTCGATGCTTGTCTCCCTGCCATAATGCAGGGATGTGCTGGTTTACCAAACTGAGAGGAGCTTATGCTCCTACTTGTGTTCATTGGGGCAAGGAGAGGAGAGCTGCCTTTGTTTGTGAGTGTGGCCATCCTGAGCACCCTGGGGTGCCCTTTGGCCTGTGCCAGTCCCCCACCACCTTGCAGCGCTCTGTGACCGTCGTTTTCCATGACTTGTTGGACAGTCATGTTACTGCGTACCTGGGTGACACTTTCAGTTTACTCAGGCACGCGGAGGAGCATGTTGTTCCCATTCGGGAGGTTCTCTCCTGCCTCCACCCTCATCTGTCTGCAAAGCTGGAGACATGCCTTCCTCTGGCAGCCGCTGGACTTCTGGGGTACTCGGTGGGCACCCCTGTTATGTTTTCTATCTGCAAAATTTTGTTGCATCCCCACCAGCCTTCGGTGCATATGGGTCCTTCAGCGCTGTTGTGCCGCGCTGATGGCAGGGCACGGTGGTTATCGGGAGGCTTTGCATCGAGTCACGCAGAGCTACTGGTGGCCTATGGTGCCTGTGGATGTCCTGAGCTATGTTCAGGCTTGTTATGTCTGCACCCAGGCTAAGAAACAGATGCAGAGGCTGCAGGGTCTCTCACAACCCTTACCAATGCCTGAGCAGCCGTGGCCGATTATCTCAATGGATTTTATTTATGTCTCTGACCCAGACACCTACCAATGACCTTGGACTTGTTTACTCTTGGCTATTTTTGTGCCACAAAAGAAGCTGCCTGCAGCCCTGCAGAATATCGTATCTGGGCTGTTTTGGATTCCAAAATGTCTTGGGGTACCCTGCAGTATTTGATTGGTTAGAGGATCTCTCTTCTTGGGAAAGGAAAGGAGAGAAAGGGTAAGCAAAATCTGTTTATTCCAGGAAATGTGTACCAATATGTCATGCAGCTTATTTCTCTTTCTGTTGAAGATGATGCAGAAGCCTTGCAGAAAGCAGAGGGTTTTGTTACGAACAGTGAACTCCAGGAGGAAGCTGGCTCTGCAGAGAACACTACAGAAAAGTCCACAGAGACCTTGCCTTCAGTGGTGTTTGAAAACATACAAGGATGCAGTCCAAAATGCTTATGTATGCTGTTGGAAAACATCAGCGGCCTGGCGGTAGATGAGGACTTCACTGTGGAAGTGATACCTGAAATAAATGTGGCGGTAGCTACCTTTACAAAAAGTATCGGTAAGACAGGATGAACACCATCATTCCTTTCCATGTATATGTATGAGTAATAGCTTTCAGAGCTTGAATACTCTCCCCTTACAGATGCAGACAGTTTTAAAAAAGTACCTGGACTGCAGTCTCTGAAGAAAGACGTAAATCTTATATACAGCTCTGTGAAAGTGCCTGTGATCCAAATGTTACACTGAAAAAAGTGAATTGTGGCATCTTCATTAATTGAAATTGGATGAGAATGTTTCATTGTCTCTATCTTATTTTGGGTTAGATGGAGAAGAATTGGAAGCGGACTGAGTGTGGAGATGAGTTCTGCAAATTATTGAAGTATGTAAAGTCTCCATTTAAGAAGACAGTGAAACAGTGAGAAGTGCTTAATTTATACAAGAGATGAATAAGAGGGGAACAGAGACATAGTGGTAGTGAACAGCAGAGAGTAACAAGGCTGTGTGCATTTCCCCTTTTTTATTACAACACAGAGTTATTTGGCACCAAAGACAGTTTTGCTCCAAGTACAGGGAGAAGTAGACTCAGCTCATTTCTCTGCCAGAAGTGATAGCCAGGGCTGATAATGGCCCAGGAAAACACGGTCAGTTCATGCTGCTCTTCTGTTTACAGATGCTGCAGAATTTGTCAAAAAATGTTCACAAAACAAGAGAGTTAAAGAATTTAAAGTGACTGCCAGGCTTCTTGAATTGACCCAGAGCATCAAGGCTGAAAACATACCGGCCAGCGTTTCCACAGAGTACATCACCGTTTACTTTGAGAGTGCACGGAACGGAGGGGGTCCCGTGTCAGATGTCCAGCTCTTCCCTGAGGAGAACTCGGCCATCATTACTTTCTGTGATCGCAAAGGTAACGCTGTCCTTCGCCTGACCAAAGTGCTCCAAGGTGGAGGACCTGAAAGAAAATTACCGCAATCTGGGCATTAGGAGAAGCCTGGCTTGCTGTCGCTAAAGCCGGCGTACACTGTCCTGTTCCTGGGAAGTGCTCTGGATTTAGAAATACTGCTGCATGTCTAGGGTTTCAGAATCTCCCTGTTTTTTAATGTTACCAAAGGTTCATTTGAATACTTGCTTTGTGCATGGGTTGTTCCCACTGATGTTTTTTCCCCCATTTACAGAGGTTTTTATCTGCAATACAACATTAGTTGTACTTACAGGTAGAAGAAGCAGGATCTGCCAATGACTTCAGCTTTCGCAGTTAGCTTTCAGAAACTAATTAAGGTCAAGTATCTTCATTTTCAGGGAAGAATAGAGCTAAAGAACAATCTTGTTACTATTCCTTGCGTCGAATCACTGTTCCGTTTTTGTGCCAGCCCAACCTCTGGTAAATATCTCTGTGTTAGGAGACTGCTGGCTTAGTAAATTACTTTACTTTTAATTAAAGATATCTACCAGGTGATTGTCTGTCTTCTGACTCTCAGAATTTGCTTAAGAATATTTTGTACGTTAAGTGAATATGTAATTTGGATCATTGTAATGTGGTTTTAAGTCCCTGCCAACATTATAATTCCTTTCCTTTGTCCATTCCAAATGAAATGGCAAAAAAAAAAAAGTAAAAATGCACTGGCACAGAGAGTTTTCTTTTAAGTTGAGAGTAAGGAGCATTTCATAGTAGTACCTTGATATGGCCCCACTCTGTAGTGGCATTTCCTTAGGAAGTGAGAGCAAGGCGTAGCTGTACAGGTAAATACAGGCACAAGCATATTTACCAAACTAGTTGGAGCCAAGCCTCTTATCTTGTCCCCTACAGAGTAGTTTGGAAATCAGAAAGACATAAAAACAGCTCTTTCAAATGAAAAAAAAAAAAGTTATTTTATTCAATGTAATAGTTCTACGAACAGAGTCACTTGCTTGATTTGAAGTTAATGACGTGTGTGTGTATGTATGTGTGCTAACTTTTAGATCTAAACGCTGTCTTGGAAAAGCAGCACTTACTGGAACAGACACCGATTTCTGTGCATCCATATTACCACTCCCTGGGAACAGCCCTCTATGGAGAAGAAAGACCAACTATCAAGATGCCAGACCCTATTGGGGTACCACTAGATCCGTATGTCTGGCAGTTTTTACAAAGGCACGCTGAACTAATCCAAGACATAAACCAGGAAATGGCAATTTGCCATTGTGAGCTAAAATGGCCACAGACGGACCATGCACACCCAGAAATTAGGTTGTGCCCGTCGTCATCTCTCTGCGAGCAGAAAAAGCCAATGATTAAGTTGATCAAGACATGGAAGCAAGATGCTTCTACTGAGTTCTCGCGTATCATGTCATACTACATAGCTATAAAATGTAAAGTAAATTCAGTGGATTGGGAAGACGTGAAAAACAGATTGGTGAAAGATGTTGGTTTGATCATAACTGATATTTCTGAGGGGATGGTGGTGATTGCAGGCAACAGAGCAGCAGTGGACAGTGCAGAGAAAGAAGTGAGGGAATGCATGGAAAAAGCCGTGAAGCAAAGTGAAAGGGAAAAGCAAAGCATAGAAATTTCTGTGTCAGTGATCCCAGGGAAGTATGCCGTCCTGCACAATGCTGAGCTAGAAGAGAATATTCACAAAGAATATCCGTGCTTAAAGATCTTTTATGATGACAAAAAAAAAACTGTTCAGTTGTGTGGATTACCTGCGGAAGTATATAAAATCAAGGCTGACTTACTGGAAAAGGTATTGAACATGCCATGTACATCAGTTACCATTGATCCCCATGTTTTCTGTTACCTACAGCGTGTAGATAATAAAACAATGTCAGAAACATTATTCACTAGGAAAAAAATTAATGCTTTTTATGAGCTTGACGATGACAGTGTGTTGCTATTTGGAGATGCTCCCAAAGATCTTTTAGAAGCAGAAAAGCAAATACAGACAGGCTTAGAATACAAGTGCATCAACGTGGAGGATGGTGAGGTCATTAAAAAGGAGCAGTGGAGGAGTCTTCTTGCCTCCTTGCATACGAAGTACAGTTTTTCCCAGGAAACTGTAGTCATTGATGAACCTGTTGGAAAAGAAAATGAAGTGATTATTGCTGGCTTTTCTAAGGCCGTAACAGAAGTTTATCAGAAACTTAATGATTTTATAGATAGAAACACACACGTAGAAAAAGTAATCCCGGCTAAGTCGGTGGTGGTAGTGCACTTTGTAGAGAAGGAAAAATCCAGTGCTTATCTTGAATTGGGGAAGAAAGGTGTGACAGTATGTTTTGACACCAAGACACCGTGTATTTCCCTGAGCGGACCAAGAGCAGAAGTGGCAAAAGCAGTCACCACGTTTGAAAAAATTCTCTCATCCCTTTACTCGAAAAATGTGCCAATTGATAAACCGGGAGCCAAAGAGTTCTTCACTGAGAGGAAAGAGTCATGTGTTTTTGAGGCAAAGCAGAAATTCGGCTGTTTGA
The DNA here is from genome assembly GCF_000699105.1 of Pygoscelis adeliae. Taxonomy (NCBI): domain Eukaryota; kingdom Metazoa; phylum Chordata; class Aves; order Sphenisciformes; family Spheniscidae; genus Pygoscelis; species Pygoscelis adeliae. The sequence goes on from NW_008825100.1 coordinate 1,322,504, forward strand.
TTAGGCTGGAAGAAGAACAACAACAACAGAAGGGTGAAAAAGTTGGTGATAAAGAGAAAAGAAAGCTCTACTACAATATAGTGCTGCCAAATGGAGTTTTAGTAGCAGTGTATAAAGGTAACTTGTGCACTCATCCTGTTGATGTTGTGGTAAATGCATCTAATGAAGACTTAAAACACATCGGTGGCCTTGCTGAGGCACTGTTAAAAGCGGCTGGTCCAGAGCTGCAACAGGAGTGCGATGAGCTCGTGAGGAAGAACGGGAGTTTGCAGCCTGGGTGTGCAGTTATCACGGGCGCTGGGAAACTCCCCTGCAAGAATGTCATTCATGCTGTTGGGCCCAGGTGGAGGAAGGACGAAGCAGAAAACTGCGTGTACTTGTTAAGAAAGACAGTGAGGGAGAGTCTACGACTAGCTGAAACACTTAATCATCGTTCCATAGGTCTACCTGCTATAAGTGCAGGGATTTTTGGCTTCCCACTGGAACTGTGTACGTATTCAATTGTATCCTCCATCAAGGAGACCTTGGAAGAATCCAGGGGGGACAGCAGCCTGAAGGAGGTTCATCTTGTGGATGAAGCGGAAGAAGCAGTTCAGGTTCTGCGTAAGACAGTAAATAAAGTGTTTACAGCTAAATCATCCTCCCCAATACTGCTGACGCCACGCTCGGAAAACCGTAAGCTGAGAGAAAGCCAGAAGGAGAAGAGAAAAGAGGATCTGCAGACAGTTATGACAAACGAAGGACTTTGCATCCGAGTAGAGGAGAAAAATGTTCAGGAAGCCACGGTAGGTCTTGAATTTTCTGCTTCCTCTCTAACTTGATGTGAAGATCTTCTTTAAATTTAAATAGAAAAGGAAGGACAGTAGCTTATGTTGTTTTACAAGGCGATTGCTACATAAGGAAACAACTGCTATGTGCTAGCTAAACAAGGATGCGAAACTGATGGATTTCAGGTTGGGATCTGTCACTCTGCAGCCGTTTCTAGCAGGCAGCTGTGCATTTTGGGATGTTTCCCAGCTAGGCTTTATTCATTCTCCAGATCTAAGGTCAACATGTACAACGGTTTGCTTTTTTTCTAAAAGGGAAATATTAAAATACTTTCTAAAAGTATTGATATGATCTGTAGCTATCTAGGTTGGATATTATGGGAAATCAGCATCTGTCTGGGCTGCTCTGGTGAGTAATGCTAACAGGAAGGATGTAGCTTATTTTTTTTAGTTCCCTTTTCTTTGGATGGATTAAAGACAAAGTCTATGAAGAAGTTACTGGGCTCTAGAAAAGTGACCCCATAGAAGAGTGCGTGCTTAGATTGTTTTGCCAAAGGCTAGACCTGATTCTACTTATTTTTTTCCCATTTTCTTTTTTCATTCTTTTTGCTAACGAAGTTTAACTACTACTCATCTAGACCATCAAGACTTAGTTTACACCTCTGATGTAGTTTCTTTCCCCGTGTGGCTTTTTTTTTTTTTTAGCGATGCAAAGTGTGTCTTGATAAATCTTTCTTTTTCAACAGCACCTGATTTTTATACTTTGGGAGTTTAAAATCTCCCTAAATTATTATTATTGTCCTGTTGTTTCAATATTAGTTGCTTCAGTTGTCATTTTGGTGCCTGTAAAAGCCTATTCCATTAAAAGAGCAATACTAGATGTAAAAAAAAACAACCCTCAATATGGCACACATTTAAAATATGTTGTAATTAAAACGTCTCCAGTGGAAAAAAGCAAAGCAAACACCAGACTTCAGGGCTTTGCCTGTTTTACTTCATGAGAGCCCAACAACCTCCCTTCACCTCGTTGTGGTGTGTGAGGTGCTGCTTTTCTGATAAGGTGTAGACAATGCCACTTCAGTGCAAAGGAGGAAAGGGACATTAAACTTTCTACATTACGTGTACCATATACAATACCTATATTTTGCATCCTGTGGTGATGTTAGAGAAGAAGGAGCAATGCTGCAGCCGTTTTTCACAAGGAAATGCCAGACATTGGCATCTGCTTGGGACGAGGTGAGTCACAGCCTTATCTCCACTGAAGGCTTGACAGCTCTGCCTGGATGGATGGATGGATGGATGGATGACCTGCTCACACGTAGATACCTGTGGTGTTGATACTCACAGTGGGTCTGATGCTGCCTACTGTAGGTTTTCTACAAGTCCATGAATACTCAGTATGCAGAAGCTGTGCTGAAAACCAGGTTATTTCTCCATTGGCATCTTGTTTTTCAAGCTGTGCGTTGCTTTGGTGATGCTATTAGTCTCAATGCATATTTTTAATTGAAGTCTGGCTCTAGATATTTTCATTTTAATTTTATTGCAGACGGATGTTATTGTCAACAGTGTAGGCACGGATCTGAAGTTTGGCGTGGGGCCTCTTTGCAAAGCCTTGCTGGAAAAGGCTGGACTACCACTCCAAGTAGAGTTTGACAGAGAAAAACAAAGACAGGCTGCTGGTCAAGGGAGCGTGCTCTGCACCAGTGGATGTGCTCTGGCCTGCAAGTCCGTCCTTCATGCCATAATTCCCGTGTGGGATGGAGGAAAAGGGCAGACCCTGAAGGTACATTTTAATTATTTAAAAAAAAAAAAAAATTTTGAAAACAGATTTATTTGGGATCCTATCCTGAATTTTCAGGATTTAAAATAGTTAGTTCAGATGACTTGACTCCATTTACTTCTGTTGGAGTGACCTTAAAGATGCCTTGATGCCCTGAGAGCTTTTTCTCATACCCATGTAGTCTCTATGGAACTAATAATAAATGTCTTTTTAAAAAAAAGCAAAAAACAAAAAAAAACCCAAAACAAAAAAAGGATCTTTGCTGTGTTTTACAGACCCTAGAAGAAATAATCAATTCCTGCTTGAAGAAAACTGAAGAACTTGGACTGAAATCAATCACTTTCCCAGCTATTGGAACTGGAGGATTTGGATTTCCTAAACCCATTGTTTCTAAGTTAATGTTTGATGTGGTATTCAAGTTCAGTAGTAGTCACACTCGGAAGACTCTCCAGGAAGTTAATTTTCTCTTGAATCCAAAAGATACGGGTAACATTCAGGTAGTTCTTCTCAAGACAAAGCCGTCTATGTTACATACTGTTCTAGTTACGCCTTAACAACATATTTAGTTATATTGCTTTCTTAAGGGAATAATTTAGCACTTTCTTACTGCTGTGGGCCGGTGACAGTGAGATGTCTCTGCAGTGTCTCATTGAGTGCCTCTGAAATATAAACTCTCAGCAAGCACAGGCTGCAGACAAAATTGGCCTTGCTGCTGGCACTGTACACACCTGTAGATGCTCACTCATCTTTTGACAGAGGAGTTCTGGCAACGCAAAGACAGTATCTATTATCACACTGTCCACACTGAGGCTTCCACTGTTATAAATGATACCTAAACAAGACTGTAAAATGCATCAAATGGCTCAGCAAGAGCTACATGACTGTAAATTATAGTATTTCAGAGTTTATATGCTGAATATTTCTAGCTTTGGTACCTTTTTTTCTCTTCTTAGGCTTTTGCCACTGAACTAGGACATAGGGTAGCTGAAAGTTGCAATGCTGCAGCGCCACAATCAAGTAAGTTGTGTAGGGGCAGGAGGTGGGACACAGGGGAGAATGTAAATACTGTAACGTGGTTTTATACATATCAGGAAACAGACGAAATGTCAAGACACAGAGCATTTTTTTTTGCTCCTAATGGACTGGCATTCTTAAACTCCATTTGTAAAAATCTTAAAGAGGAATTTCTTTTGTTGAGGGCATGCTCATCTCTTAGCGAGGCCAGTCTTACCACATGTAAGAGGATATCCTGGTAGGAGAACTGTTAGTTCATAAATAACAAGTATTTCTGTTAAGCCATAAATAACATGTATTTCTGTACCTTTAATCTCCTATATAGAGATATACAGAATGGATAATTTCCTTTCCATTTATTAATTGATGGTAGTGTGATGCAGTAGCAAAAACATGAGTGAACTGTGTCAACGGCAGAGGCTTATTCATAAGAATATATAGCTCTTTCTTCTCAGTTGCTGTAAGTATCAGTGAGATGAAGTTAAGAGTGTGCAGATAAAACATGAATTAGATAAGTTTAGACTAGAAGTAAGGGACAGTTTTATATCTGTGAGGGTAAAGACGAAATAACTTAGAAAAGTAATGTGATGGACTATTACTGGCAATGCTTAAGCTGGATATTCCCATTTCTTGTAAGAGTTAATTCAGGAAGTTCTGTTACAGAGCTGGTCAGATCAGATAACCCCAAGAGTCCTTTCTGAACTTATACTATGTGACTTTACAGGAACAGAAATGGTTTCACTTTCACAGTATTTAAACAGGAAGAATACTGCACCTTCCAGCTTTCAGAAATGGAGTAAAGAGAAAGGCAGAGACTCTCTAGGTCCATCAAACTGATCGAGAGCATATTCCTCAAAAGGATAAATTGAAGTTTCCATCAATGGAAGAGAATTATACCCCAAACTAGAGGAGAAGTGTTTTAAGGTGTCTTTCTTTTCCTTGCAGGTTTCATTAGACCTGTTTCAACTGAAGTATTGGGAGTTCATGAAATGCAGATTGGTTCCATTACACTCCAAGTAATTAGTGGAGATATTACCAAGGAGGATACAGAGGTTATTGTAAACATATCAAATCCAACATTTGATGCCACATCAGGTATTGTATTGAATAGGTAGCTCTTTAGTGATACATTTGTGCTAGTTTTTAGAAGGGAGGAGGGGAAAGAATTGTCCATGTGTGAAACGTGTATGAAGTATTTTTCAGATGAGAGAGAGAGTTGTGATTAGCCAGGAAATAGATCTTAAACAGGTTTTTTACATGTCCTGAATATTCCATTTAGTTTCCAAACTACTCAAACAGAAGGCATCTGACCAGATTTTTCTTGTTTAAAAACAAAAATGCTTAAATAAAGGGAATTTTTAGATCAAATATAATTCTGCAAAACTGCTCTTGTCCTAATATGTTCCACTGTAAGCCAAAGCTCTGGTTAAGTAAATTGACCTGTAAGAAGCAGAGGATTCTTTGGTGACATTGTGAATTGCAAGCATGAAGGACGTCAAATGATATAATTCAAAGCAATCAGAGTTCGGTGAGGTGATGCAATAGGAGTTGTTATTAATGATTTCTAATCAATAACGAAAGCAGTGTTCTCTTTGCAGCCAGTACAGTGTGTCATGGCGGGCACTTAGGGGAACTGGCAAGGTTTTGCACTTTGTGGGATCTTGCCCTGTGAGAATTTGGGGTGTTTGTAGACTACAGAAGTTGGGTAGAGTTTTGAGTAGAAATAGCTAAATAGACTTAATGAATGCATATGCTTTTCTTGTATAATTTTCTTGTATAATTTAAGGGGTCTTCAAAGCAATTATGGATGCTGCTGGTTCCGAGGTAGAAGGAGAATGTGCTCAATATGGTATGTGAAAGCATATTATTTTGTTTGATTAAATTATTTTTTTGTTCTCTCTGAAAACTTAAAGTTGTTTTATTATTCTCTACTTTGATGGTAAAATTATTTTGTCTGAAAAAATAGCTTTCACTTTTAGGAATTCTGAAAAGTCCTGTTGTTGTTGTGACACCTGCTTTGAGAATTTTTCTTTTCACAACTGTACAGAAGATGAATATAGTTTTCTGATGCTAATAAAGGCTTGGAAATTAATCTAATTAAGTTCCCTGAAATTACTCATGCATGTTCCTGACTTAAGAACGGAAACAGTCCCATTGACTTGAGCATAACTTTTAAGCTCACCGATTGTCAGCTACAGGAGAGCTGAAGTTTTGAAACTGAACAAAGTGGTGGAAGACTGTCTTTTGGTGTAAGCACATGCAGGACTGGCTTTTAAAATCTAATAGCAAATCTGGGCTTATTCACAAATGCGTAATTATTTTTTTATTGAAATAACTAACTCTGCTTATCACCCTGATCATGAGTTCGTCTGTAGTCTGCATTCTGCCAGACCAGTACAGCAGTAAAATCCCAGCTCACTGTGCTTGACCCCTACGAGCACAGGAGGGAACACGTTCTGCTTGCATAAACAAAATATTCCTGCTCCGAGTCCAGAAGCTAACTTTCAAGGTGGTGTTTCCTGGATATTTTTCCGAGCCTTCGGCTCTGCAGGCTCTCCCCGTTTATCAGCCTGATTTCAGCGCATGCAGAGCATCTTGCAATCAGTCGTTACCTTTGTGACCAGTGAAGTGGTATGTAACTCTGTGTTCATCAGTCCATTCATCCTCACGATATGACTCCATTTTGAGGTGTTTGTAATCAAACGTGAGTGCTCTGAAAAAACACAAACATTTTTTTAAAGATTCCATACCACAGTTCTTAGTTCAGTTGGTCATTGTCTTAAGGATATTATTTTAACCATTCAGCTCTTCTGCAGAATAAGAGTTTCAGCTTTCAAGGAGTAAGTGGCATAAGAAAGGATTTCTCATATAAATGAACTGTGCACATTCTGTTGGCGTGCTTTTAAAAAAGTGAGCTGTATTTAAATTCAATATAAATTCCTAAGTTGTACTTAATAGGAAACTACTTTGTAGTAGAGATCTCGGGAAATTAGTAATTCAAGTAATTGTGTGTTTTCTTTCTCAAAGAAATTCTGCAATCAAAATATTTACAGAGAAAACTGGAATCAGCTAAAACCAGGATAATATAGCTCACAGTGGATTTCTTTCCACTTTTTCCACTTCTCTTCTACTGTGTATTACTCCAGTGTACACTAGCATCAATACAACCAGTTGTCTTATCAGAAGAGAGAGCCACTTTGAAAATGTTATACCTCCTTCTTTATCTTCTCTCTTCCAGCTGGGCAGTCTCAAAGCGGCTTTATTACTACACAAGGTGGAAAACTTCTGTGCAGTAAAATCATCCACTTGATTCACGATAACAATGTGAAGAGTCAGGTCTCCAAAGTCCTTCACGAGTGTGAGCTAAGGATGTACAAATCTGTTGCCTTCCCAGCAATTGGAACAGGTTTGCTTTTTCTTGGGAAAGCGATGAGGGCTGTGATGGGGGTAGTTCAGAAACTGGGACAAAGTTAATGCCTCTGATATGGATAACGGTAGACTTCCACAAATCACGGAGTTTCTGTGGTCAGTTTTATTGTGGTCAGTTCAAACACCAGCTGCACACTTCAAAAATGCTGCTTTTTTTAAAGTATAAATATTACGGTCGATATTGATTGAGCAAGAACGCCTAAAGAAAAGGTATTGTTCCATAAAAGACATTCTGCCCCAAAACAGACTGTGTATCTCAGCTGGCCACCCTGCACCTTTCCTCAAACTTCCCATAGGCCTTGCTTTGGGATTTCAGCCCCATGGAAGGGCTGGGGTTTGTAGGCAAAGAAAGCTGGAGTTGTCCCGAGACCAAAACCTTGCCTGGCTGACTATGGAAATTGTGGGCTGGGTACAGAATACCCGCAGTTTACACCTTTTATAGGTCTTGTTTCGGCCTACCTGCTGCAGCGGAGGGCTACTGGCAGGCTAGCTTATTTGGCTTAAGCTTCTGGTTAGTTTGGGAGCGGGGCTTGAAGAAAGCAGGGTATCCTTCTCAAACCAAGGCTCCCCTTGGCTGGAAAAAGAAATCGCGAGATGGTCCTTGCTCAGCGTGCCAGGTGTAGGAGCTGGTGTGTGGGTCAGTGTTTGTACTCCACAGTAATGGTTACGGCAGGTCCCCTGGACCGCCAACATCATCTGCATGCTGGTGTCATGACGGCTGTCCAAGGGATGCTGTGGCCGAAATTGGCAGTGGTCCCACCAACGTTTCAGGATAAGCTTTAGGTTGCATTTCAGGCTTGTCGTAGGGGAATGAGAGCAGTTGTTTTGAGCTTGATGTTCCTGTTTGTATGTTGAAATATAGTGTAGGCTTGTGCCAAAATCCTCTGCTGATTTTGATTTGGTTTGACTTTGGTACCCGGTTTAAAGATGGGGACAGAGTTAGCAATGTGTGGGTTTAAAAATATCAGGGGGAGGCTAAGGCTGAAGTGCTTGTTGGAGCCTCAAAGTAAACGGGGGGAGAATCCCAGAAGGGCTTCCTGGGTCTGTGTAGGATGTCAACTCCTGGAGCTCACAGACTTAGGTGTAAAGCTGAGGTTAAGCCTGGGGCTTTGGCCAGAAAGCATAACAGGGCAGGAGAGAGGGACACCAGTCTGTATGAGCTGGGGACATGGTCTCTGTTTTCTGGATGCTGCCTTGATTTAAGTACTGTTCACTGATATGTGCCTCTTATTTTTGTTTAGGTCAGGCAGGACAGAGTCCAGCAAAGGTAGCTGATAACATGCTGGATGCTATAGTGGAATTTGCAAGCAAAAGATCAGTACAGCATTTGAAAAAAATTAAAATCATCATCTTCCAGACAAATATGCTCAGAGACTTTTACGAAAGCATGAAGAAAAGAGAAGATTCGGATTCATCCATAACAGGTTCATGGATGTCTCGGTTTAAATGTAAGTAGGTGGGTTTTCTGTGTTCCATGGGCACGTAAAACTAAAGATCTTTTATTTAAAACTAATAATTAACATTTACTTCTTCACAGCATTTTTGGGGGTCAAAAAACAACCCCCTGAGAAGAAAAAGCCCATGGTTTTGGAGAAGAAAGTTCATTTAGCCACATTTCAAATTTGTGGAGAAAACCAAAAAAATGTGGATGCAACTGAGTCCTGGATAAAAAATTTAATTTCAAAGGAACAGTTTGAAGACAGTATTTCAGATGAGCTAATTGAACATTTTGATAAGAGGCAAATTGACACTTTGGCAGATCTTCAGAGAAGAAACCGTGTTACCATTAAGCTTGAAAATGAACGTTCCCCCCCTTGCATTAAAATTTCTGGTATTAGCAGGGATGTCTGTTCAGTTTATGTGGAAGTTCAAAAAATGATCCAAAAAATTAAGGATACTGAAGAAGAACGATCCAAGGCAGAACTTGTTTATAACCTGGTAGAATGGAGGTATCCAGGAAGCAATGATAGCTTTGTTGCTTTTGATAAACTGACAAATATGCAGCTGGAGGATGCCAAAAGAGCTAAAAAACCACATCTTACTGTCAAAATTAACAAGAAGAACTACAATGTGGATCTGAATACTCTACAGGCTAATGATGGCCAAGGAAAAACTATAAACATTCAACGTGTGCCAAAGAATGAAGGTAAATTACAGCTTTGTTAATAAAAAAACCTTTAATAGCGATTATTGAATGATAATTCTGATAAATGCAAACTCAGGTATTCCAAAGAAGTAAGCTATTCCATAGCTTTTTTTCCTTTTTCTCCCCACCATCCCCGAGGCATGCCATAGCCAGCAGTTTTAGTTTCATAATTAGTTGCAGGTATGACTGAAATCAGAACATCTATTTTAAATACAAATATTATCTGTACGTATGTGACTAGTGAGCATAGATTTCATACTTAAGTCTGACAAAGGAAGTGGCACATGAAGAATGCGTAAAATCCTTCAAGCTTTTCAAACTTGTTTTCGTTAGATATTGGTATGAGGATAATTAGACTAGAGAAAATGTAAAGTCTTAACAGTGCATTAAAGAGCCAGTGATGTATTGAAGAGAGAGAGTATTCTTGGAATAAAGTATTGCTTAAAGTACTGTCCTTTCAGCCCTCTATATGCAGTTGGTTTGTAAGATATGCCTACAAAACTGGGCTAGGTATCTGTGCAATCTCTGTTTTGCAGATAAGCAGTTAGTAGAGCTCCCTGCGCAGTGGGAAGACATGCAAGAGGAACGGGTCAAGCTGGTGAATCTCAAGCCATCATGTCAGGAATATCTGGAAGTTCAGAACAAATTTAAGAAAACCTGTCCCAGCTTTGTCATAGAGAAGGTGAAATCCTATGGGGGGGAAAAAGTGAATTCTTGGGCTAAAAACATTAATATTCTTTCTAAATACTTGTTTGTAAGGTGTCTGCAACCTAATACACCTTTCATATGTCAGTCTCCCCAGCACTGTACAGGGTGGATATAAATCAAATCAAATTTCCTAAGAGTTGCCCTGCCATTTCTGCCTTCTAATAATGCAAAACCAGTGACCATCAGTCTTCAGGCTGACTCTGTGTTCAACTAATGTGGTACTCACTGTTAATGTGGTATTGCCAATTAGGAAATTCTATATTGAAATGGAAGCATGAGCAAACACATTCAGAATACAAAGGAAAATATAAAGTCCTTGCAGACTGGCCATAAGCTTTTTCTATTTACTACTTCTTCCCTGTCAGTCCTAGAGCCTTTCAGGGTAGAACGTTGGATTTAACCAAAGTGTCAAGATTTGATTCTGCTTATTGAAAAGTCTGCAACACAGTGCACAGAGATTTAATTGCCAGGGAGAAGATGGAGTTATTCAGAATCAGGAGGAGCGATGAATAGGAGAAAATACAATGAAATTAAGAGTGAGAATATGTGTTTGAAAAATTTTCTTCCATCATAAGATTCAATGAGCATGGTCACTAAGACACAAATAGAACAAAATACTGGTGTACAATGGAAGAAATCAGGTAAAGACATGAAGTCTTTTTCCATTGAAAATGGAAAGCTGTTACAGCAATGCCTTTAAGATTATTTGACGCAGATACACTGTTTCCCCCTGAGCTATAATCACATTGTTGGCATAGGGAGCCAGCAACACCTATCCTCCCACCAATTTATTTTTATATAGGAGTTTCTTATGGGTTGCTAAGGTACACAGCAAAGGAAGTAATTTTGACTTCCGAGCTGCGATCTAGAAGAGAAACTTAAATTCAATGTAATGCTATTGCTACGGTCTACCCTTTAGTGAGCAAATCATCAGTAAAGACGATTAGGATGTACAGAAGGCATCTTACATCATTGCCTCTAGCAGTGGTACAACAGCCTATTTCTAAAAATGACAACGCACAGCTACCATGATTGCCTGTGTACCTGGTATACTAGGCAAGACAAATGTAAGCCAAAAATTACCAAGCTTGAAAACCTCTTGTAAGCTACTTCAGTTTCTGATTTTTCAGGAGGCTCACTTATTCAGTTCCCCAACCCAAACCACCCACTAACAGGGCATAGTGAAAATTACTGTCATTCTTTCAGTTTCATTTGGTTTTAATGCTTTCCTGCCATGATAAATATTGGTCCCTACCAGTATAAATATAGTTCTATTTTGTAACTTTGCAGATTGAAAGAATACAAAATCCCTTCCTCTGGCAGACATACCAAATCAAAAAAATCTCTCTCTGTACAAAGAACAACAATGAAAATAATGAGAAGTTGCTATTTCATGGGACAGCTGCATCCTCATTGAGCACGATCAACCACAATGGATTTGATCGTGGGTTTGCTGGAAAGAATGGTGAGTCATTATCCAAAGCAGTTAATTTCCTAAACATGTATGAGGTGCTAGGGAATGTCAATGTTATAGTGCTGTCAGTGCAATGTGAAGACTGAATAAAGTTGGAGAACAAAATAATAAACAGCTCTGGAGCATAATCTGTATGGACAGAGGAATTAACCTGTTCAGTTAATCCCTTGTTGATGAATGCCACCATCTAGAGGGTATCAGAAAAAGCTTGTCTACTCTGAAATCAAGCCTGGGCAGCTTTTGAGAAATGTTTTGTGTGATCTGCCTACAGAAAGGAACAAGGACTGCTGTTCAACATCCTCAGCTGAGATACCAACCACTAGCTGCTGGTATCTCCTCTCTTCTTAGACAAAGGCGGGTAGCAAAGTAGAGGCACAGATACTTCTCCTGTTGCCTCCAAAGATAAGGACAGCACAAGCAATCAGAAGATCCCACTCCCCTACCATTTTTATGCAAATGAAATCAGTTGAAATTAATAAATTAATTCTTCCTCTTTAATAGTTGTTAGGGATAACTATTAAATATTTAGCAGAAAGGCTTTCTGCATTAGTTCAAAGATTGTTTTGTCCAGTTCCTCTAGTACAGTCATGTTATGTTTATTATTTGGTAGCATTCAAAGATGAAGGACAGGATCCAAAGAAGTGGAATTTGGCTTGAATTGAGGTGCCAGTCGCTCTTAGAGGTCCTGCAACCTTACTTCAAAAGTCCTTACTTTCTCTTCTTAATGTTTTCTTCCTTGAGACATAATTGTACATGCCTAGGGCTGACTTGATCTTGAGACAGCTGGACAGCTTAACTTAGATCTAGTTGACATTTCAGTGTGGTTTGGATCCAAAAGTAGACATTTCTCTGACTGGATTCTCTAGAGGTGCTTACGCTGATATTTTCTTGAGAAAATGAAGCCCAACATACACAAAAGATATCGGGCTGTGCACAGCTAGAAATGGCAGCCACCATTTCTTTTTAAAACATGACCAGAGGAGATGGAGTTTCGCTTTCCTGCTCTTTGGTAGTGCCAGGAGGTTGAATTTACTCAGGAAGCAAGAGCCCTAGATCCCCATGTCCTCTCTCTGCCTGCGAGTATTGACATCCACCTCTCCATCTCAGCCACGATTTACGACAGGAAAGGCACGCTTCCCTTCTGTCAGGCTGGGTAGCCATGCAAAAATATCCAAAGATCAGAGCAGCCAGATAGGAAGGACCTGTCCAGCCTGAACAGCTTTCTACCAATGTCAGAAAAAAGAAATCTGTCTCAGACAAAGAAACGTGATTCCTCTAACTTCTTGTTGTGAAGTGTAACTAGAAAACTGTAATTACAATTATACAGTCATTTTAAGTTCAAAAGGCTCTGAAGATTTGCAGTTTGATGGATTGCAGACTAAACAACAAGGCTAAACAGAGAGAGGAACCCTTTTCCCCATAGGAAAGAGCAGTCAAAACCTGGGTGTTGATACTTACCTGACATCTAAGTGGATTCATACTTGATTCTGATACAAAGGATTATTACTAGAATTTGCTGTTTAAACTCTAATCAAATTTATAACTTCCACAGAATTAAAAAAAGAAGATCTTTAGAGATTCTTATGGGAATAAGAACACTAACTATATTTGAAAACGTTGTCTTTCCAAACAGCTGCAGTCATTGGAAATGGAACCTACTTTGCTATTGATGCAAGTTATTCTGCTCAGGATATTTATTCCAGAGCAGATACGAACGGCAGAAGATACATGTACTTGGCTCGGGTCCTCACTGGGCAGTACTGTGCTGGGTTCAGAGGACTAATCACTCCACCACCAAAAGACCCAGCAGATCCTACTGACCTGTATGACAGTGTGGTTGATAACGTGAATAATCCAACAATGTTTGTCATATTTAATGACATTCAGGCATATCCTGAATACCTTATTACTTTCAGAAAATAGAATATTCTGAACAGTCTGGAAAACTTTAGTGCCTTTTACGAGTGGGAACTAACAGGGCAATTCTTGATTCTTGTTTATGTCTAGGTTTCTTAAACTAAGTGGTGGTTTATCTATCCATGTGTTTAAATATGTCTTCAAATTATCAACACAATGAGGCCAAGATAAGCAAACATTTTAGAACATGCTCTTTCAATACTCACATTTCAAATGCAGTTATGCGGAGGTATAGGCAAGAACTGTGAAAACAGCTCTGACCTCTTCCTATGCAAAGCAGAGGGGACTGGTAGGAGAGGGAGCTGCTCTGCCTTCCCTGTGGCCTGAAGTAAGGGGTGTAGGGTAGGCCAGTGCATCTATGCATGTTCCTGTTTCCGGTATTCACCATTGTCCTGGTTTCAGCTGGGATAGAGTTAATTTTCTTCCTAGTAGCTGGTACAGTGCTGTGTTTTGGATTTAGGATGAGAATAACGTTGATAACACAGCGATGTTTTAGTTGTTGCTGAGCAGTGCTTACACTAAGTCAAGGACTTTTCAGCTTCTCGTACTGCCTTGCCAATGAGTAGGCTTGGCGTGCACAAGAAGCTGGGAGGGGACACAACCAGGACAGCTGACTCAAACTGGCCAAAGGGATATTCCATACCATGTGACGTCATGCTGAATGAAAAAAATGGGGGGGCCACTGCTCAGGAACTGGCTGGGTATTGGTCAGCGGGTGGTGAGCAATTGCATCGTGTATCGCTTGTTTTGTGTATTCTTTTATCATTATTATTATTTTCCCTTCCTTTTCTGTCCTATTAAGTTGTCTTTATCTCAACCCCCAAGTTTTACCTTTTTTCCAATTCTCTTCCCCCCATCCCACCGGGGGGGGAGTGAGCGAATGGCTGTGTGGTGTTTAGCTGCCTGCTGGGTTAAACCGCAACAACCGTAAAGCACCAAGTGGCTGGCTGCCTGGGAGGATTTATTTAAAACGCTCCGTGTTGGAGGAATAACCTCTCTCACCAGCAGAGTTTTCAGTCACTCAGGCATCCACTCACCCTTGTTGGTGCTAAGAGCCCTGAAGAAAAAAAAAATCCAATATTGAACATACACTTTGCATTCATTGTTTCACTCCCCCTTATGCTGTTGTGGCGTACTTTGTTACTCCCTAGGTATAAATTCCTGTATTCATACCTGTTTCTTAGGGGCATTTTCTATGGTCCCCCACATCGCATACATCCCATTTCCACATACAAAGTCATTGCTTCTGGAATTTTCAAGACAGTAAAGAGGGACTTTTAATTTCTTCTGCTCAGTACTGAAACATTAACCCCTCTGTAGAATTACCAATTTGCAGAGAGTCATCTACAGGGGCATACTCGGTTACCACGCTTAAACCATTTGAAAATTTTTCAAGTTCTGTAAAGCAAGTAAATGATGGCATTTGTACATCTTTGCGAGCTGTACACTTAATTATGGTAATAATCTTACAACTGCCAATCAAAAGCCATATATATGTTACTTTTATTAAAGTAGTTTCAAACAGCTATGTTGTATTATTGAGTCGTCATTTACACAAAGGAACACAAAGCAGAAGTGTCGCTTTACATTTGAGTATCTTTATGTTACAGTGATGCTATAAATAGTGAGAAGCTGAAAAGACTTAGGAGACAAAATTGTTTTCTTGTATTACCTGTGTGACAGATTTGTGCGTACAGACTGCAGGTGAAATTGTTCTGCTGTAGTCCAAAGCAGACCTGTGCTGCAAATAGCTGCCAGGATGTCTTAAAACCCTGCCGCGATGTTCCCATTGCCTGCAAAGGGGAAAAGTGCTTATGGTATCTGCAGGTGGCAATATAAAAAATTTCTGCTCTTCTCAGCAGATGCCCATGCAACACTTCAGATTAACATCCTGCGTAAATTCCCATTTAAAGCAAAACAGAGTTTAACCCATTCCTGCCTTAATAGAATTTGCTCTATGAGGACGCTTTTCTCCCTCCTCTGTTTTTTTGGGTGCTTTTCTGTATTGTGGAAATGCCACAGCAGCCCAAGGGACTCGGGCAACTGGCTTAACTGATGGCACCAGCCAGCTTCTCTGCCTGCTGTCACCGAGCTGCTGGGTGACCTGGGACACACCACCTTCTATTTGCGTGACCCTCGTTATAATTGAATGCCTTGGAAAGCAGCAGGAGCTGCAACATGAAGTACTAAAAAAACCCCAACAATGCTTATCCCCGGTGGTGGTGGTAGAAGTTTCTTTACAAGTTTCTGTACTAGAAACTTGGGGATACTCTGTTGTACAGTGTTTGTAGACCGAGAAGCTGGAAAAAGGCTGTGTTGCATATGAAAAATGAAATCCCAGCCCTGGAGCCGAGCGCTGGGATAGGGTGGCCGCAGCAGGCCGGCTGCAGGAGGACCTTTGCTTCTGGGCAGTAGGATTTCAGATTTACGCCCTGGAGCAAACTCCTCAAGGCGCAGGACTGCCAGGGACAAGGAGCTCGGTCTCAGGGAGAGAATGAGGGGCCTTGATAAGCTGGGGACCTGGCGTCCCAACCTGAAACTGGCTTTAATAGCGGCAAGGCAACCAGAGCCCTGTGGGGTGCTCTGAATCTCATGCCGTAATGTGATGCACAGTTCCCCACCGCACTGCATGCACCACATTGTGCTGCACTTACCTGGATTGCGCTGCACTGCACCTAACCGGATTGCACTGCACTGCATTGCACCACCCAGCACTGCATCACCCTGCGTTGCTGTGCGCAGTGCTGCGCTGCCCCCCACCACGCTGCACCCCATTGCCCAGCACTGCATGTGCTGCGCAGTGCTGCGTTGCCCTGCACACACTGCATTTCTCTGCACAGTGCTGTGCTGCACTACGTGCACTGCATTCTTGGCCCAGCGCCGCACTGACCCATATACGCTGCATTGCTCCACACAGCACTGCATCGCCCTGCACTGCCCTGCCCTGCGCTGCCTTGCCCCACACTATTGCCCTGCACCACTGCGCAGAAGGCTCAACTGCAGAGCACTGCGTTCCCCCGCAAGCACTGCATTGCGCTGCATTGCTGCCCTGCAGAATGCTGCGCTGCACTGCCTTGCCCTGCCTTGCACTGCCTTGCCCTGCCTGCCGCTGCACGGAGCCGCATCGCTCTGCGGCGCCGCGCGCGCCCCCCCGGCACTTTCTCCTCACCTGCCCACCCCCTGCCCCTCTCCTCCCTCCTCGGTGAGCCGCGCCCAATCAGAAGC
>NW_008825100.1:1339486-1373075 GCF_000699105.1 Pygoscelis adeliae
GAGGAGAAGGGCGGGAAGGGGCTTTGCTTAAAAATAGGCAGAAAGAGGCTCTCGCAGACGAGAAGGAGCGAAGGGCCTGGGAGCACTCCGTGGTGTGGCTGGCCAGGTGAGCTGCCTAATCCAGCGGCTTGCTCCTCTCCCTGCCAGGTTGTCTATCAAGTTCCTCTAAAGGAAAATCATGTCTTGAAGAGAAATGTGGATCAACAGCTAAGAATTAAGATTATATATGACAGAAGTGTTGAGGAGTGAGTATAATGTTGTGATGACTTTTTTTTCCCCCCTCCATATCTGAGAATGGAAATCCTGTTAACTAAAGCTTGTTTTTTTTGTTTTGGTTTTTTTAACTATAGTTTGCTACCTGAGAAAAGACACCTTATAAAGGTATGTCATATTTGCTTCCCTCTTTTGTTTGTACGTATTTTATTATGTGGATGAAGTTAAGGTTTTGCCAGTTCAAAGCCTTTAATTAAAGGCTTTGAATACCAGCAATTTTATGCCTTCTAGTCAGGGAGAACAAGGCTTTGTGTACAGATTATGCCTCGGTTCCAAATACTTGCAATGTTCTGTTGAATGTTGTTTGACAGGTGCTTGCTATATCCCAATGTGCAAAGATTCAATGAGTGATATGTATGTAGTTTTTAAAGCTTTTTTGGCACCCGGCTTCTTTTAAGATACTGTGCAAGTAAGGAGTAAAAGAGAGTGCAGCAGTCAGGCTTTAGGATTGCAGAGAGACAGGAGCTCCAGAGAAATTTGTGATGGACAGTTCCCAGTGACCAGTAAGTTCAGGGCTGAAATAAATTCAGCCTCTTTGAAGCTGTACATTCAAATTAATACTGGCTCCCTTCTCATTTTGTCATTCCAATAACAAAATATGGGAATATGGAAACAAAATATTTCCTAAATATATTGATGACAGTTGAACTTCTTAGGAAGTCTGGATTTCTGCTAATCTGCTGTACCGCAGGATCTAGCAAGTTTCATGTAACTTTGTAGTTAATGCTTGTAAGGTGACTTATGCCTGCACTGCTACTGGGTGACTTTTATTTTTGTTCTATTTAGAACAAACTTTTTCCACAAGCTATATCTTATTTGGAGAAGACATTTCAAGTGTGCAAATCCACGGGTACTATATTACTAAGCAGGTATGTGAAAGTTTGTTGAAAATCACTTGCTATATTTGATATTTAACATTGTGTTGTATAGCCTTTAAAACAAGAATAGAGTAAGAGCCTGAGAAATGCCCTCCTGAATCAGACCGGCGACCCATCTGACCCAGTGGCGGTAGCAGGTGCTATTTAGGGAGCATACACAAATCTGCCAACCTTCCGTGATCAACATCTACATTTGTTTTATTGGAGATTTTAAGGGGTATACATGCTGCCTGTTTCCTTTTACGTGTATACCCACGTATGAACTTGTTCCTAATCTCTGTCTGAACCTGTGGATTAACAGGTTCGCTCTATTAACAATTGGAAGCATTATGTCTTCCAGAGCAGGGTAACTAACAATTCTCACCATGGAAGTTAGATTAAATACCTGTATTACAGTGTTGTTGGGTGCTGTAAGACTATTCTACAGTTTCTTTTTAATTATCAAACAGTGCTGACTCTCTCTCATGTTTGATTGAAGGCAGTGTGCAACAAACCAATATTTAAGGAGGAAAGCTGACCCTCACAGATACTGCCGAGGAGCCTGCGCAGACCATACAAGATGTGGGCCAGTTATAGTTCCTGAGAAACACCTCCAGGTAAGCTAAGCCATCCAAGTGCTTTTTAACCTTTGAAATATTGTTGGTTTTGGAAAGTAATAAAAAAGTTAATATCACTAACTGTGCATAAGTGACCTGTTTGCAGGAGATCACTAAGTCTGAGTGACAGAATAGAACAACTTAGTGGGAGTTTATGCTGTTGAACCAGAAGTCAAGTAAAACTGGACTGTTTACTGTTCTCTAAGCCTGTGTTATAATGAACTGTACAGAGAGGATGAGATTCAAAGCTTGTTAAATTGCTACTAGTCAATTCATTATTCACCTTGGTCAATGAGTCAGATTTTCACAGAATTAATAATAAGTTTTGATTTATTTGAAGAGGTTATCCACTGAACCGGGAGCACAGTGCAGGAAATGCTTCTAATTTGTTTTCTTGCATGAATTTTTTGATTCAACTACAGTATGTGATCAGGAGATTTCTTTCTTTCTCTTAGCCTGAAGTTTCAACTACAGTATTAAAAATGTACCAGATTACATGTGAAATGCAATTGCTACTTACGTATACTATTTCTGTGAGCCAAAAATTTTTTTAATTTGTAGAAAATAAAGGGTGCTAATTTTGGGATATCTAGCTTGGCAGGCCCTTTTTTTTTTTTTTCCCCCCCAAAAGCTGCCACTTTCCTGGTGTCTAATAAATCAAAAGAGCTAGTCATTTGAACGTTACTCCTTGGCTCCGGTTTTGTTTACTGTCTTCATAGGGAATTTTCCCATCTTCCGCTGTCTTACAATGGGATTTATTCTTGGCTTCAAGCTAATTGAATTTTGTCATGCAAAATTTTGGTCATAGCTAAAGTATTTTAATTGTTCCATTTGAACATTGTCAAAGCAATGCAGGGTGTGCAATGAGAACGAATGGCACTGTGGACCCACTGGCTTACCTGACCAAGAAGGGGTTCGAGATGCTGACTTTGTACTTTACGTTAGTGCTCTCACTACTGAAAGGTGTGGCCATGAAAATATCATTGCATATGCAGCCTACTGCCAACTGGAAGCTGAAATGGACAGGCAAGTATTCCCACTGGTACAAACTCTTTTCTTAATTAAACTTTAAAGTTTTTTAATTGTTTAGAGTGGAATTTAATTGTTTGCCTGTCTTGTATAGTATACCAAGGTAGAAGTCATTACTGAAAGAGACAAGCACTATATTTATGTAAAACCACAAAGCAATCAAGTAGTGCTTAACTTGCAAAGCCGAGGCATTTAATTCAAAGCTAATCCTCCACTGTTATTGCCTAAACTTTCAAGATTCTGCTTTTGTTGAAGTGAATGTCATACTTTCACAAATTTAAAAGAGGATGCATATGGGCCCTACTTATGTGCCTTTTGTTTCTAGTTCGGTTGAAGTCATTGTAACAGACACTTTGTACCTCTATAGTGTCTTACCTAAAATTCAGATCTCCTATACTGTTGTCACTAGCACCTGTGCAGAATACTGAATATGGAGATTGATCCTGTCCCATTCCTCCCCATTTCAACAGTAAACTAGTCACTGTATCGCTAACAGACTATTTATTAATGATTGGGGAAGTTGTTTGGAAGGACTTATTTTTACATTAGTCTCCATTTTCTTTTAAGTCTTCTGCCTCTTCAAGTGAATATGATTTGAATTTGCTACTATTTTACTGAAAACAGTTTAATTTTAAAACTGTCTTCCAGGCCAATAGCAGGATACGCTAACTTGTGTCCAAATATGATTTCAACGCAAGCTCAGGAATTCGTTGGCATGTTGTCTACAGTGAAACATGAGATTATCCACGCGCTGGTAAGGGTTGATGTTATAAAATGTGTTTCCCTGAAATTTGTGCCTGCTTCCTCGCATACCTCCAGCAAGAGAAGGATGTTTGGTGGAGGAAAGCTCTTGCTTTGCCTCCTTCAATTTGTGTGTTAGTTGCCTTGAGGTGCGGTACTTCCAGTGTATCTGCTGTGGGAGTGCTAACTGTTTCATGGCGTTTGACTTTGTATGTGAATGTCTTACCAAAGGTTTCCGTGTGCTTGGTTTTTAACTTGAAGGGTTTCTCTGCTGGACTGTTTGCATTTTATCGTGATGGTGACGGAAAACCTTTGACAACAAGATATGCAGATGGACTCCCTCCTTTTAATGAAAGGTATTTTATTTTTTTGGACCTACTCAGTACTCCGACTGAAGGATGTTTTCTCGTTGCCTTTTTAGGATGTATTCTTGCCTGTTGAAAATCCACCTTGATTCCATTATTAGAATACTTTGCCTCTATTATATTCAAACGTTGGTGTGACGTGGTTTTTTCAGTCTTTCTTTACATTGGCATTAAGCGCTTATATTATCCACACATATTACAAACTAAGGCAGGATTTCATTTATCAGGAGGCTTGAAGTTAAGCATTAAAATTACCCATGCTTAAATTTCAATGCTTGCTGAACACCTTACTAAATTGAGACTTGTATTTTCTGTAGCCTGTATAATGTCAGTGCAGTTCATTTTTAAGACATATATCATTCAAGGTTTATAGTTACGCAGAACCGACAACGTGTGTAGTCTGCTGCATGATTTTTCTGACTTGTTATTGAATGAACAGTTTGCTTTTTTTTTTCCTTCATTTAGTTGATAGTGTGGAAATGTTCTAGGGTTTTTTTTTGAGGTGGAAGGGTAAAGAGCTTTTGGTTTTGTTTACCTTCCTTTTTATAATAGCAATCCTGAGGATTTTTATTTCATTTCTTACACTTTTGGTAACTGTAGAAAATACGTTTTGAGTCTACAGACATCTTTTTAATAATCTTACTTTGGCTTATTAAATCAGAGTTGTGTATATAACGAACACATATCTTACAAAGGAGGGATGTTGCATAATAAATTCTAAACTTAAGAAAGTGTGAGGAAGTATAGAGATTACTCATGATTCTGTTTCTTATGGAGATAAATCTTTGCATAGTAGCGTGGATTTGTGGGAAAGGTTTGTAACCAAAGCATTCTTCTTACAGTCTAGGTTTGTATCAGTGGAGCAATAAAGTCGTTCATAAAGCAGTGAGGTTATGGGACATACGCGGTGGCAAAATGCTGCGCCATGCTGTTTATCTTCTGATAACACCTCGTGTAGTTGTAAGTGTGGATTAACTTAAACTTTTACACTTTGTATGCCAAGGTTACCGTCGCATTCTTGAGTCATAACTATTTCTTATTCTTTAAGAAGTAATAACCTAACATTGAATACCCTTATCCTGAAAGCATGGCTCAAAGACTACGCGATTAAGACTGTATAATTAGTTGAGAGGGTGTATCCAAAGTAAAGTGGAAAATGGTTGACAGACAGTATGAAATAAGTAAATTGACATAGTAAGAGACAATGAAGGGACTGGGAAGTAAATTATAAAAGGTTAAGCAAAACTGACGTTGAATAGATTCCTTAATCCTACTTTTGTACAGACTTGGACACCTAGTATTCCCAAGCCTTAACAGATAGTGTTGTTACTGCTTTTCTCATTTATAAGTTCATCCTATTTTCTACTTTTCTCTTTAAAAGCATTATTTTAATCTTTTTCTAATTTTATTGATTATGCAGTTAACATTTTGTCATGTTTAAAAAGAAATTCCTCAATTATTCTTGGAAATCTTTCTGGCTTCCCATGCCTCTGACTCTCCTCCCCACCCCAAACAGAACAAATGCTTAAATGTAATAAACTGGTATTGAAAGTTACAGTGTTAATCATATTTGGCCACAAATAATCTTTTTGTTTGTTTTAAATCTAACACAGCATATAGAGCAAACTTGGGTTAATTACCCCTGTTTTGAAAACTGGCCGTGCTTGTCAAACTGTTCAGAGCATTAAAGGTGCTCCTGGGTAGTGCCGCACTAGCAAAGGCTGGGCTCCTGACCCTAAGACCACAGCATTTTTGTGATGCCTCTTAAGATTTTAAAATATTTTGCAGAAAACACTTCCCCATGCAAAAC
This sequence comes from Pygoscelis adeliae, assembly GCF_000699105.1. Taxonomy (NCBI): domain Eukaryota; kingdom Metazoa; phylum Chordata; class Aves; order Sphenisciformes; family Spheniscidae; genus Pygoscelis; species Pygoscelis adeliae. The sequence continues at coordinate 1,345,179 of NW_008825100.1, forward strand.
TGTAGTTCACACGTACAGCTTCCCAATAGAAAAGTGGTTTTTCTCTGAAATGTTTGGCAGAAGCAGGGTTGTAGCGTTCCTACATTGTTTGGGTGGTTTTGTTGTTTGTTTTTTTTTAATATGGTCTTTAGTGTATTCTCAGCTAATTCTGTTGCTCTTTTATTCTTGTAAACTTTCATTGTTTATTTCCAGGAGGTAAGTGGATAGACTGTTAGGCTTGGTTTTGGGGTACTTGCTGGCTTAGTCAGCCTCTGAGTAGAAGTGTTTTACATCCAGAGGAAATCAAGGTGGTAGAAAAAGAAATGCTGAAATAACATTTAAGAAAGAATTCTAGAAGATTAGGACTGCATATGGGTATCCGTCTCAATATTTTAGGAGTTGTGTTGAAATGTTTTCTTTCTAGGAAGAAGCTCGAAAACATTTTAATTGTCCAATTCTAGAGGGAATGGAGCTTGAAAATCAAGGTGGCATGGGTACTGAGCTCAATCACTGGGAGAAGAGATTGTTGGAGGTTAGTGCTGATATTAGGAACGGAGGGGGATGTGGGAATGTATGCTCCCCCTGCCTTTATTTTTAGGTTTATAGTGGTACCTACTGGAGCCTTGAAAATGCAGGTGTATCAAACCTCACTGAAATATATCACAAACAGCACTAAACTACAAATACTTAAATGTCCAATTTCTAGATAAATCTATCTTTTTACCTTATTGCTAAGTCTCAGAGTACGAGTTTGAGACAAGCTGATTATTAAAAACCTAAATGTCTCTTACTTTTGTCTGCCATTTACCCTTTTGAGAAGGTGTGCTCCCTTTTTAGGGAAAAGGGGGTATTCCTCTGAGTCAATTCAACTTTGTCACCCTCTGCCTCTTATACATCAAATATTTGATCGTTCTGTCTATTCATTATCTTGACTTCATCTTTATCCATGTGCCCTGGGGTTAGCTTTTGCCATCTCTACTCCAGAACATCATCTTAGGGATAGTCTAAGGGAACACTTACTTCCCTCCTGACATTTAAGCTTATTTTTATTTATAACTTTGCGTTGTGTGATACTTTAGGCAGAGATAGACTTTGTAGTTATTGTTGTATGCAGTGAGGTAATCAAGAAGGGAAATGCTTCAGGACAGACTTTTTTTTGGAAGCAATCTTGAAAAATACGTATTTCTTGATCGAAATTGTTAGCTTTTCCTGCTTTTCAGTAACCTTTGATGTGGAACAGTAGTTTAAAGCCAACTGGAAAGACTGCCATTAGAATGAGGATAATTCTAAGGATTTAATAGGATTAGCAAAAAGTAGATAATTACTAGTCTCCTTTACACCTTTCCAGAGAAAGTTTCTATCTGGGAAGTAACCCATATGGTTTGGTTTTGGTCTTGATCCAACTCTTGTTAAGTATTGTAGCGGTAGCAAAGTTGGCGCTAATAAGTGTGCTGGTGGTAACTCCTCTTAACCACACTAGTGGAGAGGGAAGGCTGGAAAACTACATGTTTTGAAGAAATAATAGAAATGAGATGAAGTTCAGTAATAGAAATCCCAGAGTTGTGTAATTAAGGGTGAGTGACTTTTGCTGTAAGCCTGAAGCTTATCAGTTGGAAATGACTGAGCAGGAAAAAGACACGGTTATTACAATTGCCCGTTATAAGATGATTAGGAAACTCCAAGATGACTGGAGTTGCTCTTTGAGGATGATGTGAACTTGCTTATTTTTAAATGAGATGGAAAATTCCACTGCCACACTAATAAAGCTTCCTTTGGAGCGCTGTGTTCCTTTAGTCATGTGTCATGTGCACCTTGCTCCTGAAAAGGGCTACTAGAAATTATAGGAAAATTAAAATTCAGTCTTACACAAGACAATTAAATGAGCTTGGCTTTCAGCTTATGAAAAGGAGACAGAAGACGGGGGTGTGATTGCTACTCATAAATATGCTAGAAGAAGGAAGAGTTTTGTTTTACCGAAAGAAAAATGAGTACACGTTGGTCATGAATAAGGTTTAGCTGGAATTTGGAATGAGGTTTTTGACTTCTAGAATTCTGAAGCTTTGTAGGATGGAGTGGGGAAGGGAGTTGCACTTTTGGTCCCTTTTATGAAAGAGGTTGGGATTTGACTGTCAATAGTAAGAAGGGACTGGAAATAAAATGCTTTTTCATAGAAAGCATTTTCTTACAATAATGATTTTCAGTGGCTTGCTAATAGTAACTGGTAACTTTCAGAATGAAGCAATGACTGGATCCCATACACAGAATCGAGTCTTTTCCAGGATCACCCTAGCATTAATGGAAGACACAGGGTAAGAATTAATAAGAATGGCGAATTTTTTTTTGTTCATTTGTGTTTGGTTTTCATTGCACTTGATTTTGTTTGGAATTGATGCACTTGTGCTTATCCATCTGCAACACAGTAGATAATCAGCGTAGTTAGCATTACATTAGACAAGGAGTTATACCTAGTATGTTAATTTTTCTTCACGTATTTCAAAACCCATCCATTCTTAATCTAGCCTTAAAAAAGGTATGCATTGCAATGCATAGTACTGTCTATAGTGTCTATTTACTTTTTTTCTTAATATAAGTCTTCTCTCAGTTGCGTGGAGTATATATTGATTATTTTTTCAGCTCTTCTTGCAGATAGCATAAATTGTATAAAATTTCATCTTCCTGTACGCATTGTTCCTTTGCGGATCACAATGCATTGCTGTTGAACAAATAAGCAATAAAATTTTCTTTTCGTTCATTGTGACTTGAAAAATAGTGAAATTGTAATATATTTCGTTATAGGCAGAAAGGGATGCGGTGTCCCTTTTTCTTCATTGGAAGACCTTAAGGCATAGTATGAAGTTCTTTGAACTGCTGTTTTATTAATCGGAATACTAATTTTTGAAGTAACTATATTCTCATTTCAAAATACTTTTACAGCTGGTATAAAGCAAATTACAGCATGGCAGAGAAATTAGATTGGGGACGCAATAAAGGCTGCGACTTTGTAATGAAGAGCTGTAAATTCTGGATCGACCAAAAGAGACAAAAGTAAGAATACACTCTTTTTAAAAAAATAAAGAGGAAACCCTGATGCTTGTTTACATTTGTCCTTCAAATGCAACTCAGTAAAAAGAAGTAGAGGTGGATGCAGATTAACAAGGAATGCTGTCCTAAGTACCTTCAGAATGCACCCAAGAAGGAGCACACCAAATGTATTAAGAGCGGAAGCATCCCACCCAATAAATACAGAGCCAAACATCTTAGGGTGTAGAATGCATTCACACTGTAAGAGGGCTATGCTTTAGAGAGGAGGCAAGGGACTTAATCTAAAAGTGTTTGCTTTCTTATTTTGTCCCTTTTAATTGGAAATGCAGCCTGTGTCATTTTGCATTACTGGATTGTACTTAAAGCAACAAAAGGAGATGATAGCCATCTTCAAAACAGAGACTTCCTTGTTTGTTCGTTACAATACTCAAATTTTTAGGACACAGCTGCATAGTGGGCCTGTTTTGCTTGTATGTTTTTTTTCTTTAAAGTTTACAAAGCAATGTCATTAATTAGGTGAGTGCATTGTAACTTTGTTTGCTGGCTTGATATTCTTTAAATTAGAAAGGTCATAACCAGACAAGTAACAATAATTAACCTCCAGAGAAGAAGTTGGTGCTTCTTTGTGTGATTGACCGAGTGTGGGAGAGAGTGGGAACACACAGTCTTGACAGACTGCTTAGTTAAATTATGAAAAGCAGTTAAAGTGATCTAATGTGATTTTTATTCCTTTTTTTGTTTTCTTTTCTTTTGAGGAGGCAATTAATCAGTCCATACTGCGACACTTTGAGGAGTAATCCTTTGCAGTTAACCTGCAGACAGGACCAAAGAGCAGTAGCAGTGTGCAACTTGCAGAAGTTTCCAAAGCAGTTACCTCAGGAATATCAGGTATAATGGATCTTACTTTACCAAATAACTGTTTTCATTCTTGTGCTTTGCAGCCAGGTGATTATATTTGTTTCTTTTTTTTTTTTTTCTTCTGAACTAGTAGATGAGAGTAGATGCTGTGAAAAATGTCTGCTTATTTTATTATAAGGAGTCTGGAGGCTGAAAAAAAGCCTTGTGATCATAATAAAACAATAAGAATGTCTCTTGGCCATCAACCAAATATCAGATGGAAATGTTGCTGTATAACAGAAGTCCCCCAGAATGTTTTGTTTGAGGTATTTCTTCATCCAATCTGCTGCCTTGTGTCACTGCACGCTAAGAAATTTGTTCTGTTTCATCCCAGAGAATGCTATGATTACAAAGGGGAGGCAGGGGAAGGGGTGGAGTGATACATGCAAATGTGAATCTCTCTGCATTATTTAAGTATTCTTAAATACTTCTGGCTCATCTGGTTCATGGGTATTGTAAGTTGTTGTTAATAGCATTCCTGAGTAGTAATAGCTGATGTTCTTCCAGCTGTAGTGATTGGTTCTATTTAAAAACCAGTTGTACATTTGCCTTTGCGCAAACTGCTTCACTACCTATTTTGTTTTGCAGTATTTTGACAATCTTAACGGAGTACCAGCAGAAGAATTGCCTTATTATGGTGGCTCAGTAGAAATTGCTGACTATTGTCCCTTTAGTCAAGAATTCAGTTGGCATTTAAGTGGTGAATTTCAACGCAGCTCCGACTGTAGGATAATTGAAAACCAGCCAGGTCAGTTTTCAGGACTTTGGTATGGCATTTAAGAGGCTACATATGTTCATCTGGAATGGACTTGCTATGTATCCAGACTAATGGGATGTGAAATTAGTTTTACACTACTAGCTGTGTAAAAGCTGTGCTGGGGTGAGAAGCACAGCACAACTACCTTGTACACCTAGGAAGCAAACACTCGCATCTAATACAAGAACTGCATAAGAGCTGAACAAACGTTAACCCCAAATGATCCAGATACAAGACAAAGGGTGGGGGTAGGTTGGTTGGTTGGTTTTTGAGTCTCTGAAAAATAATTCCACTTTCCACCTTATAGGTTTTTCATTCAAGGCAAGGAGCTTTGCAAATTACCAGAACATGGGCTTGTCTCCTAGGGTAGCACATGAACGTTCAATATTGTGGAGCTCCTGAATGCTGTAGGGTATTACCTGTCTGTGCAGTTGTCTCAAAAACGAACACACACCCTCTGCCCTCAAGCCAGCAGTCACAGCTGGCACTCCCTGGGCGCAAACATCCACGTAGTTCTGATGGAAAGTGCTTGCCTTTTTTTTTATTTTAAATCTTGGGTTTCTTCCCACTTTATATTCAAGGCAGTATAATTCCCAAATTGATAATGATTAACGGTCTGAAAGATTCCAAAAGTAAACCTTGAAGTGCATGTGGAGACGTTGACTACTTATAGCATATTAAGTTGATGTGGACTTTCCGTTCCCCTAGTAAGGCACAATTCAGTATATTCTTTCTGCCTTAGATCCTACCAAAAACTATGGTGCAGAGAAATACGGACCGAACTCTGTATGTCTTATTCAGAAATCTGCTTTTGTCATGGAACAGTGCAGGAGGAAACTCAGTTACCCTGACTGGGGTAGTGGATGTTACCAAGTAAGTATGTGTTGGGTTTTTGGCTTTTTTTTAAAGTGACATGAAAGGGAAAAGTCAGGCATAAAATGTAGGCTGTGACTGTTAGAACTTTGCACCTGGACACTGTACATGATCTTCTCTGCCTTAAATCACTAGATTCTATGACATGTTTTGAAAATAAATATCTTCCAAGCGGCATAAGCCTGTAGTTTAGATCGTGCACCGAGTTAAGCATGTGACCACTGGGATGGCTTGTGTGTTACTTCCAGTCTTGCTAGGGACTTCACCTGTCTTACCCCTGTGACACTTTCTCCACAGCTAAGTAGGAATACTTATATTGGAATCTTCTGTTGTTGAAGCTTAACGGTAATCAGTTACTATGATTTTTTCAAAGGTGGAAAGCACTGTGCACATGTCACTTTTCATTCTCCTCCTCCTCTTCAGGACTATCTCACTACAGGTGTCACTTTCAACAACAGCACGACTCTAAAAAAAGTAGTCATTAGGAGAAGCCGAATTTTACTCGTTCTCAGTTGATGGTCTGCATAATTGCACGAAAAGAGTAGTCAGTGCTTTAAAGCATTCTTGAACTGAATAGTTGCTGTGAGTGCATTAAAATACTTGCAGTTAATCTGTGCTCTAATACCAGGTATTTACTGAATGTAGTATTTACTTACTAAAAGAGCCGCCAAACCCCAAAGCATATTTCTGATAAATCATAATACAGATTTGACTATTATTCTTTTATTTTAGGTTTCTTGTTCTCCACAAGGGCTGCATGTTTGGGTCAAGGACACCGCGTACTTGTGCAGCCGCTCAGGTCAGGTATTAACTGTGAGCATTCAGATGAATGGCTGGATACATGTTGGGAATCTGATTTGCCCAGCCTGCTCGGACTTCTGTGATTCCTGTCCCCCGGAGCGGGATCCTCCAGCTTTTAACTTAACCAGAGCTGTACCAGTCGGTAGGTTGCCTTATTTGCTGAAGTAAGACTTAATATTAAACGTCTGAAAACTCTAAAGGTTTGTGTCAGCTCTGACTGTTGGGGAACAGGAAGGGAGAGCCATGGCCTGGCTATTCTAAGATCCTAGGAACAGGAGTTAAAGGAAGATGGCAAAGGTGCCCTGATTTTTGCTGTGCAGTCGTGCAGGATAGTGGCCAACCTAGGAGAAATGCATCTGAAACGTAACTACTTCAAGCCATGTCTCCTGGTAATTGTCCCAGAAATCTAGCTGTAGCCTAGCAACTTACCAGAAAAATCTGATCTGTGTTTTGAAGGCCATATCATTATTATAACCTTCAAAATTATCACCTTGGTGGAAAGTGAGTTCTCACTTGTGTAACTTCCCATTGACGATGTTAATGCTGTAATCCAGAATGTGAAAGGTAGGTGCCAGTTTGCTTTTTGAGGGAGGAAAAATGCTTACTTCACTGACTACCAGTTAATGTTTTGTCAAGAACAGGTGGCTTTTGAAAAAGCCAATTGATGAAAGAAAACAGTCTACTGTATTTTGCACTAGCGGCTTATTTTTAAGCCTTTAACCAATTCTTTAATTGTTGGATGTGCTGTCTCTACTGCAGTTTTCAAGGAAAAAAATAAACCTGTTTAGTTAACCTGCACACTCAATTCTTTTTTCCAAGTGGTGCGCTTGGGTTTGTGTGTACCGTTTCAAATAGTTTTGTTTTGTCTCAGAGATGGCAACATTTCAATGGTTGGTGGAATGAGTCCTACAGGTTAGATTTTAGAATGAGAAAGCTGTAACCTAGGAGAGTCACATCTTCTAGCATCTATTTGAATTCATGCTTGGTGTTTCTCACGCATACGTGTTTTTATCTGTGCAAGTTTACATTTGTGTCCATGGCTTTCTTAAGCCTCATGGCTGTGTGACTACCTACCACGTGGACAAACTCCCTGATTCATGTATTGGCTTCCCCCCCGCTTCAGCTTGGTGTTTTGTGGCTTGGGTTTTTGTATGACTTACAGCCATACAGATCAGAAGTATTCATAAAACAGTCTTTTGAGAGTCGATGGTTTTGAAATGCTGCTTCTCCCCAGTCATGCCATAGGGAACTTCCTGCTCTTTTCTGGCAATACGGATAAATTTCTCATTCGTTCTCCTAATTGCTGTTAGTGAAGGAATGCGGAAATTTATTTAATTGTAAAGGGGATAATCATGTTGTTTGGTTGGTTTGAATTCCTAACCTTGAAAGCTAGAATAAATCGGCGCAGATTACTGCAAATATGTTTTTGCTCTTTGGTGTTTTTTAGTGTTCTCTTTGTTATTTTATCTTCTCTTTAAATATAAAATTTATAAGCTTTATGGTGGTTTGTTTTTTATTTTAGACTTATGCTCCTGCTCGTCTAGCCTGGTTGCAACCCTTTGGCTGTTGATGGCTAACTTAATTCCCCTGCTAACAGGATTATTTCTCTGCGCATAGAGTTAAGCACAGGGCAAGAAGATGTTCCAAGATGATATACCATCATGTTGCACTCCTTATTGTGGAGCACAGAGTTTATCGTCTCTGCAGGCAGCTGTCTTCTGCTGACCCTCATCTCTCCCGGCAAGTGTCGGTGCAGACAGTAGTCAGGGAGGTACTGACAACAGCAGCCAGAGTTTGAGAGGAGGAAAATATACCTTGTCATCTCAATAAGTGCCAGTATTTTCCTGAATTGCAACCTTTGATTTTTTTTTTTTTTTTTTTTTTGGACACAGTAACAAGATCCACTATTGCCAACTGTGTTAGACTACCTGGCAACTCGGTCAAGATTTGAAACGGGAACTCTTCTGTAATAGAACTGAGGGCTGGGTTTTTGTTATGTCCTCTGTGTGACTGGTAGCAAAGCATCCTCAAACTGGAAATATACCTCAGTGGTTTAGTCAAAAGCCATGTAAAAATCAGTTGTCATCACTGCTAATAACCCAGGCCTAAACACGTATGGGAATTTGTTTGTTCGGTTGTTTTTTTTTGTCAATTATTACAATTTATGGAAGGAAGAAATAATTTAATGGGTTAGACCAGTGGTTGGCAGTTGTCTCCACAACTGGATTCTGCAGCTCTGAGGCTTCTCAGAATTCATACTAGTTTGCAGTAAAGTGGCTAATTCTTGGGGTTCACTTAAACCTTCCTACATGCACAAAGTGGAATTTCAGACAGGTAACCGAGACAACTGTCTAGAAATCCCATTCTCATTTAGCATGTGTCCGTTCTACTGTGACATTTAATACATCAAATGTTTGAATATTCTCAGAGTAATTTACTAGGCAAATGCATTTCAGTACTGACACCCAGTCTGTAAAATTGGGAGAGGATTTCTGGTTATTTTTGATTTTGTTGGTTTGTTTCTGAAATAATGGCATTATTATTTTTTAAATAGTATGAACATAAATGCCGCTGTTCTCACTCTTTGTTGAAGGGCAAACCAGTAGCCATGGCAGCTATAATCTTACAGGACCATACTGACTTCTCTAGACCAAAAACTATATTGAATGTGTAAAGAAAAGTCTAATCTGTCTGGAGGTTTTTTGGTTGTGGGTTTTTTTTTTTTATTCCTTTCCCCTCTGCTTTTTTTGGACATATAAATACTGTGGATTATTTGAGTATTTGTAATAAGTTGAGAATCAGATATTTTGAACCACACGAGGGCACACCTTGGTACAAAATTAATCATATATATGTAAGAGAAAGGAAATGAGCAAAATCTGTCTAGCTAAGGACAGCTGCTCTATAGGACACTTGTAAGGGTGGTTTTATTTGTTGCTGACTCTATAATGTGTTACAAATAATCCTGTTTGGAGTAAAAGAAGCTCTTACGTGGTCCAATCTGTTGTCTGTCCTGTTAGGATAGTTTTTGTTCTTGGAAAAGCGTCAAACTTGAGGGAGCAGATGTGTCCAGTGCACTAAAAAATGCAACTATAGGGAGAAGGATGATGTTACCCTGCTTCTTAAATGTGCTGGGCTGTTAGAATTGCCAGTGACTAGATCCCTTTCTAAAAGGAGGGGCAGGAGGATGGAAGGGGCATGGAGTAAAATTTATTTAGCTACAATTAAACTTGTTTAATAATAGGAGTCCCACTGTAATTGTAAGAAAATGTTGTGCCTAGTGGACTTGGTGGTTTGTTTTTTTTTTTTATTTAAAGACACTCTTACGACACTGCTGAGGTGAGTAAGCTGCAACCTAAAACTGTCTGAAGGCATCACGGTTGAGAGAGTACCTTGCACTGGGCTAGTTCCCCTTCTTAATGGCAGGTTAAGTTTCATTTGAATTATACAAGGCCTAGGCTAGCCTTAAATAGGTGTTTCTGAGAAGCAATACAAATTAGGAATCAAATGCTTTAGATGTGTACAAGTTTGAATTAAGAAACACTGAGATTAGTAAGTGAACACTGATTATTTTAATATATGCACAATCAACAGTTGGCGTAAATTGATTCCTTGAAAATGTAAAGGTTTGAGAATACATCTGAGGTCCCAGAGGTTGATATTGTATTTTTTTGTCTGTTGTGCAATAATACAGTTTAAATGGTATCACTCAGCAACAATGCTTTTGATACGCGAAAAGAAAGTATCGGTTATTTTTTCTTACTGTGAAATATTTGCACTGTCTGAACTTTCTGGTTAACTTTATAACTGTTAAACTTTTTTACTGGTGTTAATTTATTGTGCTCGGTATTTGATATGCTAGTCTCCTGCCTGTCTAAGTGTGAAGTTTGTCATATTTAATTGAATATTTTTATCTTCTACACAGTTGTTTATCTTGAGGGCTTTTCTTCTTTTATTCTCTCTTCCTGAGAATTAACTGAAAGATGGCTTAAAAAGTCGATGCTTACCTACTTCTGAATTGTATGCATTGATTGAGGAAAGAGGCTGTAGTGCACTGTACCTACAGGGAAAAATCCATCTGCCTGTCAGAGCTCTTGTGGTCAGGTTCACCAGTACCTGCATCAGTGGATCCAGCGAAGTAAAAGCTATTACTGCCTTAATAATCTGAGATTTCACTCGTAATTTCTTTGACGGGCAGCCCTTCAGCTGGCTGTGAGCTGCAGAACTGGACATGCCTTTGGGGCGTCGGGGAGGGAAGGTGCTGTAGCGGGCAAAATCCAGCACATTGCGTCCTGTCAGTGCGTTAGTAGCTGTAGCCGGGTTGGAACTGCCAAGAAATGTGTCAAGCTCAGTTTAAAGTGAGAATGAATTCATGACTGTCAAAAAGAATGCTTGAGTAAAACTCACTACCTCAGTTCTGTTCGTCTGTGAGTTAAGCTTCTAGTCTGCTGTGAACTTCCGAATCTTAAAATGAATTACGTAAAAACGTCTCAGGTTTTTAAGAGCAAAATAAATGCAGTAGGAAGCATAAGCTATTTTTGAGTGCAGAACACGGCTAAAATTGTAGCTTAAACCAGTCAGTTATGTAGCCTCAAGTGTAGTTTCCCCTGTAAAAGTCGGAATTGGTTTTAAATAAATACGAAGTTTGCAGGCAGCTACTTTAGGTGTCCTGGCAGCACCGTGGCAAGGCCATCCTATTGCATCTCTTACACGTGAAAACTTTGAAATACAGCCCAGGTAAGCCTTTGTGTTTTCACCAGAGAAGGTAGGGCAGCAGGAGCTCTGGAAATAGCGCAGAGATAAATGGGTGAGCCTGTCCGTAGCAGAAACATTTTCAGCATATAATGTCCACAGTTTTAATTTTTTTAAAAACATTCCATGTTTGCTTGTGGAAGTAAATGGCCGTCTTCCCCTACCCCCCCCCCCCCCCCCCCCAACCATCCTGCATAGGTGTGGCATTTCGATTAGGAGGTGAGGCAAGTCATTCTGCAGGAGCACGTCTTTGTAGTGTTTCGGACAATTACAAGGAGGAAGGGTGGCTTTTGGCTGGTGTGTGCAGCACGTAAAATTACACTGGGAAGCAGGGAATTCCTTCCTCTTGAAACGAGTTGAGGTCTCGGGAGACTGTCACGGCCCTGGATAGGGGTTAATTACCGAAAGAGAATTCTGACCCCCGTTAATTGACTGTCAGTCCGATGCAGCTCATTCTTTCTGCTGAGCACTGGTAAATTAGGAAGACTGCTGTCACTTAAGACCAGGCATATCCACAATCCCTTACAAGGGCCAGTCGTTTCTAAATCTCCCTGTCCTGCAAACCTTTCTGCTTGAATTTATTTCAGTAGAGAGGGAGGCGCGTGTCCGTCCTTCCCCCCATTTCCCGCAAGTGACTCTTGGCCAGCTGAGCGGGTCGAGGTCCTTCCCCTGCGAGATTCAACACCCATTTTTTGCTTGGCTGAACGGGCGGGTGCCTGCTTGCACGCAACGCTCTTCAGGATTTGGGTCTATTTGTATATTAAATAATGCGACCTGGCTGCCAGACTTCCAAAGTGCAGATGTTGCCTTTTTAATGTGAAGCTTACCTGGGAGATAAAACGACTCTTTTGAGAGAACTGGCTGGCCGTGAACATGTGTTTCCTATTTTGGTACAGAACGTAAATATAGCACAAACTATTTTACATGGATTTTGACTGGATTGAGATATAAGGGCTAATTTTGTTATTTATGGAGTAAAAATTTCCTTATTTTACTGTGGGGGGGGAAAAAAAAGATGTCATACAAAAGAAGAGGAACTTGTTCATCAATAAAATGTCTGTAGAAAATCGACTCTTCTTGTCCTTTTCTTTGAGAGCTGACAATTATTAACCACAAGAATAAGCGCAATAAAGGACCGCCATCACAACAGTCGTTTATTTTGTGAGAATTTTGAAAAATGAAATTACACCAAGTCTGCATATTGATCACTTTATTAAACTGTTATTTGATACGCTTTGCATGTAAAATGTTCTATATTATTATTAGCTCACACATGACTTATCAGAAGTTCAGCCTGCCGGTGAAGTAAGGAGGTTCCTGGATTCTCTACCCCATCCTCATGTATTCGATACTTAAAAATTACGCAGTATTTAAGTCTTTTTCCACTTGAAATGGAAGATCATCATTCCCTGTTTTGTGTGAGGGATTTGGCCATGTGATTCCCGTTTCAGCTGGAGGAACGCTGGCGCTGCCCCGCGGAGCCCCGAGCCCTCGGCTGTGACCGGACTCCGAGCTGGAGGAGCTGAGCCACCTTCGCTGCTGCTCAGCAGGGAGCAGGGATGCCGCAGCCGCTGTTCCTGGTACCCGAGCCAGCTTTGCTAGCTGCGAGGCTGAGGCTTTTGCAATACACTTATAATTACAATACATTTATATATATTACTCTGACGAATGTGAAAGGCATAACAACGTTCCTCTAAAATGCAGAGCGGAGACGATTTTATAATCTAGCTTCCCCCCCGCCCCAAGCAATATGTCAGCGAATACATAGGGAGATCAAAAAAACCACGTGCCTTCCTCTCTGCTATTTTGGAAAACCGGATAAAGCAAAGCAAAAGTAGGTTACTCTTCCTTTTTGTTTGCCTTGTCTCTAAATAGGAGTCTTTCAAAAGGGTATTAAAGCTTATAAAATGTGCCACTGTTCGTTTCATAGATGGCTTTAACTCCGAAAAACATCAGGTATGTAAAGTTACCCAAGTACAGCTGTAAGGTTTAAAAACTTACGTTTCTAAAATTTAACGCCATTGGTAGCAAAATAAAAAACTGGTGTATGAACCAGTGTGTGTTTAAAATTCAGAAGTAGATAAGAGCTCTCTCTCTCTCTTCAGGAGCGTAAGATGCGTTGCTTAAGCTACAGCAGGGTCAGGGCATTAGTCTGCAGTCTGGAGAGACGCGGGGAGCTGCACTGGTGTCTCTCCAGCGGAGTTTCCCGGTGGAGTTAAAATGCGGCCCGGTTTCAAATGCAATTTTACAGGATTTCTGTGCGTCCTTAGCGGTCCTTTTCACGCACGTATGAAAAGTTAAGTACCACAGGGGGTTTTTCACTGTTACTTGTTACGTCCTCAAAATAACAGCATTGCACGCGCTGCAGGCTGAGTCGTGCATACGTCCTCCTTGTCAACCTCCAGCTCTCCTCTCTCAGCTAGTACCAATCAACAGCTATAACTTGCTGAGGAATCCTGATGCTAACGTAAATGTATTCGGTTATTCCAAATTTTTTTTCTGTATTTCAACGAAGTACAGTAAATTTAACGAACATCAGACTACTACTGACAATTCCTAGTGTCCTGAATTTGAAACAAACACACCCCCCCCCTTAAACTGTTTTATTTATACCTCTGCTGAACATTCATGTATGTCTGAGGACAGTAACAATGCCGATTTTTTCAAAGGGGCTTACACTGGGAAACGAAATCAAGGAAGGACTAAATGTCACAAAATACAAAATGTTATTTGTGTTTGAGGGGAGTTATGGAAACCCAACATCTGCCCAGGTGATTGCATCTTATTGCTGTCAAACCTTTTTTTTTCACTGTAATTTTTCTGTTTGGATGAGTTCTTCAATTTTTCTGCATCTTGTGCTGTTCTGTAAGTAATACTAGTAGGCAAAATGTTGAGGTTCACGTGAGCTAGATTGAGCTCTTCTTCTGGAAATTTCAAGGGGAACTGTTCTCAATCAACAAGACAGTAATCCTGGGGAAATGCCCACATTACTAGCTCAAATCAAATACTGTTAAATTTTACATTCATTTCCTGTTCCTTGGGTATAATGTTGAAATTAAAGGCGGGTTTTTTTACCCCCAGAACGAGGATACTGAAATACATTCTCTGTTGCTTTTACAGCAAGCGTTGTCACACAACCTGTTTCTCTACTTTATTTGCCGTGGAGTGGACAGAAGTCCTCAGAAGATGAGAACGTGACCAGGTGAGGGGAGCGGACCTCTAAATGTGCTCTGGGTGGTTCTGCAGGCACGCGATGAAATCCCGGATCGATTGACCCTCGTAGCAGATCTTGTAGATGGTTGTAAATAATGGAAACCTAAAAGAAGCGCGTAGCAATGAAAATAGTTTTGAAAGTTTATATAAGCATTTCCATTCCACTTATAATGGGGGGGGGGAAAATATTATTTTTGTTACAGTAAAAGGAAAGTGGAAAATTTTTCTCTCAACAATATAATTTTAACTTGGAGGTGCCTTTACTGGAAGACTATATAGGGCAATTAAGAGGAGCTAGGGGCAATTCTTGGGGCTGACAGCAGAGAAGAGCTGCTTTGGAGACAAAATTCCTATCCAGCATTTTTTATTTACAAAAAAATCGTGAATTGCATATCCTCTTTTTTCTCCTGTGTGTAAAATGCATGTATTATTTGCATTCATTACTGATATAAAAAAGACTAAAAAGAATGAAAATGCCTAATGATTTTCTTTTCCTGGCTTAAAGGGTTCTTTCCCTTTTGCAAGCTGTCTTAGTCATTATGTGGTAAAAAGTGAGTCCACTGAATGACTGGGAGCTGAGTGTGTAACTAAGTGCAATTATAGCATACTTATTAGATCAAGTTTTGATTTAAAGTTCATGTCGTGTCAAAACGAGCTTTTCTTCTCTCTCTCATTTTTGAAAGATGCTGCCACTCAAATATTCTGTCCTGTTATAATTCTAATAGGGTTTTTTTTTTAAGTATTCGTTTAGCAGCGTTTGACCTCTCAGTACTGCTAATGTACGAGGGCGAATGGGATGGAAGGAAGTTTAGCTTTTCTATTGTGTAAGCTGAGACAAAGGTTTCAAATTATAAATAATCTTACATCATCCCAAACAATTAGAAGTACTTTTTATCTCGGCATTATTTGTG
Source organism: Pygoscelis adeliae (assembly GCF_000699105.1). Lineage (NCBI taxonomy): Eukaryota > Metazoa > Chordata > Aves > Sphenisciformes > Spheniscidae > Pygoscelis > Pygoscelis adeliae. The sequence continues at coordinate 1,360,404 of NW_008825100.1, forward strand.
GCACTAAAGCATTGATATCAGCACGTTACCTATTCGACGAGTATAAAAATTTTTGATTAGGAGTCTGCTCCTGAATTTTATACTGAGATAACCTAGTTAACCTTTGCACTGAGAGCAGTATTGCTGCAAGCTGTAACGGTGATACACTGAGAACAAGAAACCCTTTGACCCATAGATCATGGTTGCAAGCTGACTCTGTGTATGGCCTTCAATCTTCTTTAGCGGGAGGGGGATGTCTGGGTAGCTCCTTTGGATTATTATTTCTTTTGTTTCCTATATGTCTGTGGCTTTTTTCTTCTAATGCTGTCCAGCCTTCGTCCCGTTCTACTGACCACGGCAATGAGGACTCAGGCTAAGCTGAGCTCTAACGGTGGCCCAAGATGTGGAAAGCAGTTGTTGCAGAAATGAACAAGATTATTAAACACAAGACCGTTAAGGAGGTTATGAATCATTCATAATTTGTGTTGATTCAGTTTTTTTAAATCAAAGCACTTACTTATCGAGCATATTTTTCTGTTTCAGGATCTTGTAGACTTCAGCTGAGGTCTGAGGACCTTGCAGCTTTTGTCCGTTCAGCATCTCATTTTCCAGTTCCTCAATGGACTAGAAGAGAGGAGACTGATTACTTGGATCAGAGGGGATGCTGCTGCGATACCAGCAGTTACCAAGAAGGCAAACAGCTAATGACGCCTTTGTAAAACACAGAAGGATTTCTTCACGCGTTAGTGTAAAATATTTCAAAATCCTCCTTACTTTTCCTGTGCGAGCAAAGGCTTCTGCTACTTTCCTGTTGCGTCCCCCGTAGCAGGTAGTGATTAGATCAGCGACCCCGCAGCTTTCCAGAAAAGTGGCTACCAATACTGGTCCCCTGCAGAACATCTTGGCAAAGGCCACCATTTCCATAAGGCCCAAGCGTATAACTGCTGCCTTTGTATTATCGCCAAAGTCCAGTCCGTCGCAGAACCCAGCTCCCACTGCTACGATGTTCTAAAAACAGTTCAGTGCGAAATAGAGAGGAGGAAAGGAAACGGTCAGGCAAGACGTGCGGTTTATCAGCGTGCACTGAGCTTGAAGAAAACCCTGCAAATCTGTCTGCACCCCGTTCACCCGAAGAAGGTTCAATTTCCAATGGCCATGAGTTTATGTTATGAAGAAGGTGGACACCTAACTACTGTCGAACAGAAGTAGCTGGGCTTCTAGAAGATTATTATAAAGTATCCTCTGTTATTCCAGTGGGCAAAAATCAAAGCAGCTTGTTTAATATAGTAATATTGCAATCACGTAGCGTGTATGCAATTAATGCTTTGTTTTTCTGCTAGTTCCAAGTTGGAACTCACTGACCTTTCTGTTTAAACTATTTAAAATATCCAACATGGAGTCACACCTTTCCAGGTTTTCTCTGTGGGTCTCTAATTTAAACAGGCATGGGTTCTACGTACAGGTGCCGCAGTAGATCGAACCTTGGTTTCACCTGCAAAAACAGTCAGTAGAATTGCCCTTCTCTACAGCTCTAAACAAATCTCTCGGGATCCTAAACATCTTCACAACTCCTCACCGTTGTCCTGCACACCTCCCTTCCCATCTCCCAATTCCCAGCCCCTCAATAAGTGTAGCTCACTGGACGTGAGTAATATGTCACCTAGTACTGCCGTTGAAGTGTGTGCTCCAGACAGGCACAGGCCCCAGTGCAGATTTTTTTTTTAATTTTTTTAGCAAAGGCAATGCCAAAGCAATGATTTCAAGAGCAGCAAAGATTTCCCACAAAACAGAAGCAACCTCTCTCCCCTCTGCGCCTGCCCCCAGTTCCAGCCTGTGGCCGAAAGCAAAATCTGGGAGTACTTGGTTTTGTATGTAATGAAACTTTTCATTCTGTACGTAAGGTTAAACAGGACCAATTCTTTCCTAGCCAGTAATCCCCCCTCCTCCAAGGAAAGGTGAATTATTGAAGTACAAATGGTTGAATGTACAAAAAAAGTACAAAGGATCACAGGCTGGAGTCGCTTTCAGCACATTTAAAAGCAAACGCCAAATCTCACTCAAGTGCCCCCGCACTGGAAACTTGGTGATTTTGTTATCGCCTCTGATCCAGCCTGGGATCTTGACATGGGTATCGCTGAACGCCGCACAGACGTGCTGTCAACACAGAGCATCGCTTCTGCCGCAGACTTTCTAGTGGGTTACTACTTGAACCGTGGAAATAAGTTATTAGTGGGAGCTTCTATATGCAGTAAGAGTCTTTGTTCCATGTGCTTACATGCAGACAAGAAAATACAGCGGACTAAAGTCTGCCCTCAGAAGCAGAGGTGCCTCTGGTTAAATAAAGATAAAAATGCAGCTATTGTGAAATGCTTTGCCAGCAGTTATATTTTTAAGTAAATTTTCCCTTTGTAACAGACTGGAAAATTGGCACGCAAACATCGTGTCTGTGCTCGCTCATCATACGGTGGCAGGACTCATGTTAGACCCTGGGGCTTACAGAATACTCAGGTGAGGGTAGAATTTAGCCCTAATAAAAACATTTTGGTTTGAAATGACTCACTTTTAAGGCTCCACAAATCTCCACTGTATCCGAGTCAAGCACCACGGTAATCCTGAAATTGGGGGTCTGCAATAATTCTTTAAAGATCTCCCCTTGCCTTTCGTTTTTGCACCCTGTGGGAAGGCAGGATGAAAGTTAGAGCCTTTTTGCAACGTTTCAGAGTACACACAATTAACTGAAACCTGAAATAAGGTCCCAGGGACCACTTGAGGTTTTGTGGTCCCAGTAAATGGGTGTTGCTAAACAAGAGATTTGTGCTGCTGGAAGCCAGTGTTAAATGTATGCAAGTCCCAGGGCATTGACCAAGCATTGCTCAATAACGCTTTAAAGAGCTTAAAAGTAGATAGTGCCTAATGCAGCTTTCTGCTTGAGAAAGCTGGTATAACCACAAACCTTGCAAAAGATAATATTTACAAATCGCTTTGTTCAGCACAACGGTATAATTGCTGCTTTGAAAATGTAAATCGGTATAATTGCTAAGTATTATTATGGGGTGCAAATAATTCCCAATTACAGGCAGATCCACAGATGAAGAACTTGAACGTTGGCACTGCTCAAACATTTATGTTACCAATTCTACAGAGGTCGTGTATCGTGTCATTACAGTGCTCGCCTAGGTATCGAGAGGAAGGGTAGCCAGCTGGGCAAAGACTTCTGAATGGAGTTTCACTTCATTTTTACAGGAGGCAACTTGGTTTCCTTCAGGGAGAGCTCAGCAGTGAGGAGCTGTAGCGTTTTCCAGCTGTGGCTCCTGGAGGGGTTCTGGGCACTCAGTGTTTCTGAGTATTAAAGAGCCTGGGCAATAGCACTCTGGTAGCTGTGGGGTTTCTGCCCCATCTTACGAGAAACTTTGGGTTTGCTTCTCATCCTTCGCAATAACTGATGTTGGGGGATACCCAGTCTCTTGGAGGTGGCTCTTCCTGGGCTGTCTGGCTTTCCACAAAGACAAAAGCGAGGGACGAAGCTCTTTGCACAGTCATCATCACAGCATGGCTTCAAACTGGGCCAGCAGAAGTTAAACTCCCCCCAAGAGAATGAATATTGCTCAGCTCTCCTAATCATGTCTAGTCCTGTTCGTGCCTAGTCACTCTGCCAGCAACAAATGCCCCCGGCTGGTACAGTTTTCACCATTACTATAACCTTTGCAAGGCAAAGGAACAGTAGTGCAACAGTAACTTTTTTTTTTGTCTTCCCTAGCTATGGAAGGATGTAACTTTAATTTCCGCTGACTTTAAAAATCAATGGGTTTTAAAAACTACTGGATGAACTTTCCAAGTCAAGTCAGACGCAGTTCTGGGAGGATCTGAGGCTACGTCTTGGCAAGCAGACTGAATGGGAGGGAGGAACAGAATGTTACTGGTTTTATTTTTTGTTCTTTTGGGTTGTTTTTTTTAAAGAAAGAAATTTGAAGATGGAGAAATACACCTCAGGGAGCATGAGCACATACGAGCTTCTGATTGCACTTCTCTATCTAGACTGTATAGTGTATCAGCCGCCGATGGGCTCACTGTTGAGCTGTAGAGACATAAAAGGTGGCTTTTGCCAACTCCTACAGAAACAGGATTAAGCTGTCATTTTTTTAATGGATTCAATTAGCTGTCAGCACTGAAACCCACTGTCAGTTTGGATCTGATCCTGCCAGCACCAAACCCCCTGGAAATCACCCTTCCTCCCTGAATGAGCTCAGTGGGCACCGCACCCACTGCACCGCTTGGGAACCACACGGGACCCATCGCATCCCCCTGCTACCTCCAGAGGTTATCCTGTTGCCCAGCCACGGGTGACGTTAAACCACAGCTAGCGGCTCTAATTTGCTCTTTGCAATAGTTACCAATGGTGGTTTCACAGAACTTCTCATCAGCCACTTCTTTGGCTATGTTGGCCCCCATGAGCACACTGATATCTATTTTCAGCTTCTCTCGAATGAGGTCAGATATGAGCTTCAGGCCGTCAGGACCCTCACCGACACCCTGAATAAAAGACGATAGTCAAAGCCAAGTTATTAAAATAGGAAAATGACAGCAGTAGAGCATCGGGAAAGCAGAAGGTGTTCCATTGCCTGCAGCTCTCTGGTTTTAACTGGAAGCATTCGGGTCTTACATTCACTAGCATTAGCCATTAATACAAATGCTCTGGGTTTGTACTTCGATAACTGCAAGTTCAAGGCAAGTTCAGGGAGAAGGTGGCGACAGTCGAGGTAACCCTGCAAGAGGCCTCACATCCAGTGCTGCTGCCTGAGGCATTCCTTGATGCTGTATTTTTCCTTTGTGTTAAACGCCTGTAGTACAGAACCGGACTTTCAAATTAAGCCTACAAGCAGTGGCTTTTTTGCAAGATCTAAGTATTAATCTGAGTGCTTCACTGGTATTAAGGAGTGTACTGAACTGTCTTGGGGTTTTTTTTTTTTTAAGTTAAAGAAAGAAGTAAGTTTGCAGGAATTTCCTTCCTCTCCCACCCTCCCCTCCTCTGTGTACTGCTGCTTGTGAGATAATTTCTACAGGGAAAAAAAAAAGGGGGGGGAGAGCTGGTATTGCAGTCTGAAAACTTGAATGACATTTTCATTACAATTTTAAATTGGATATTTCCTGTAATGCAAGCAATAGAAGAAGCAGTAGACTACATTCCTATGCTTCGCCTCTGACTTTTAGTTTGAGGTTCTCTTAAAATATTAATTCCTTTTAAGATTATGACAATCTGGTACCTCTAACCTTAAAAAGAGATTCCTCAGTTCACGCCAGATTGAAATTGCTTCAGTTCTGCAAAATCATTACTTTTAATGCTGCCAAGAACAGCTTTAGCATGTACTTGGAAGAGGCACTTTGACTCAGTGCTCTTTCCAGTCAAGAGTTAATTGACGCTGTAGTCTGATGAATGTTTTTTCTGGCAGCAGCACCAGCTTATGTAGCCCGCTCTCTGCCCATTTTCACCTCCGTGCTGGTCCAAGTGGGAACCGATCCAGGCTAAAGATGGCTGGCAAAGACTATTACTCGTAGCCCGGCTGGGTTGCCCCATCCTTTCCTCTCCCTGGCCATGTGAGCAGCAGAAGGGCTGGCAGAGGCTGGGTAAGTTTTAACTCTTGCAGAAAGAAATGCTTGTGTTTATGCAGAGCATGCAGCTGAGGACTGGAGCTCCTACCCTTAAGTTGGAGATACTTATTTACTCCCTACAGATTGAGTCTTGTGGAGACGACAACTTACCTTGATCAGTGAAATCCCGAATGTCCCGGGTTTTATCTGGCCTGCGATCTGCTCACAGATTCGTTCAATGAATTGATGTGGCAGAACAAACATTAAAATGTCTGCCCCATTTGTTGCTTCGACCACGTCCGGTACAGCCACCTGGACAAGAGTGACAACTGAAATGAGCCCCAGGTAGGAATCCTCACACCTTGCAAGATACCAACGTGCCGAAGCCATTGCAGATGCATTGCAAATGTCTTTAATTTTAGTTGGCACTGTTGCGTAGCTGCTAGCTCTTCAGGTGAGCAACTGCAGCTCTCTTCTGAAATATTCAAAGCAGCCTAACGTTTTTTAGGTTTGGATTTTTTAAATTTATTTTATTTTTAACTTGCCTCCCATCCCAGCCCTCTGTGGATAATCTGGGGAAGATGATATACTTTCTAAACTTGCACCGTCCTGGGAAGCCCCTTTGCTGGTTCAGCTTCTTCAGGCGGTTCCTGAAGATACTGAGGAACCCCATATGGTTCTTCTGGAATGAGTGGTAGCACTGGGGAGCACAGGAGCAAACCGGGGTGGTGAGACAGAGCCTCTTCTGGCAGTCTTTAGTTCCCATAGGTCATCAGCTAAGAGTTACTCAGGAATAAACTATATCAAAAGGCAGAGACTATTATCATCTTTGGGGGGTATGCGCCTTTGTTTTAAATATATAGTAACTTGACCAATAGTTACAAAAACCTGTACCACACCCTTGATAACTAGCAAGCCGTATCTTCCTCCAAATGCTAGCATTACTCAGAACAACAATTCAAGCCAGGCTACAGAGGCAACGGCAGTTCAATTTGCGCCTGCTATCACAAGCAGTTTACAATCAGAGCGAACATTGCCCTTGGACGCAGCCTTGGAGCACACCGCCTTAGAGCAAGTGGGATTCCCGGCGGGAGAAACAGAACCGTTGCCAGCAAGGCTGCTTCTCCAGGAAAATGGCAAAGTGGGAGTGGGGCAGAGGCTAGCAGTGCTGTACAGACAGTGTTTCTGTCTCTCCAAAACGTCGCAGACCAATGCAAGGAAAAAAAAAGTGTGGTTTTTTGGTTTTTTTTCCTCAGTCAGAGATAAAGATGTGAGGGTCCCTCCAGGCTTTACTGCAACCAGCTGATTTCTGCTGGTAGAGCCTCAGACTTTGCTAGAGGCAGGATGGAGCTGATCTCAAGTGACGATGACAAGCCTGTTGATCTGCTAGAGGGTTGTAAAAATAAGTGAGAAGTCAATTCTAACCCAGGGGAACTGTGTGCCAAGTTCAAACCACAGGAGTGCAAATATGCAATCGCAGCACTAAATGGAGTACTAAACATAACCACTCTCCAAGGAAGGAGACCCACCATGTGGGTGGGTCTCAGCATCTTAACTTCCTTTTACAACTGCAAGTGTTCCAGAAACATGGTGCTACTTTCTTTAATTCACAAAACAGTGGCATTTGGCAAAAATCTTGAACAGCCAAAACCCCTCACCTTGCTTTCTTTGGTAGCAATAAATTATCTAAGCTGATTAATTTAAGTAGAGATGCATAATTTGGTATTTTAAATGTCCATGAAATTTATATATTTGGTAGAATTTACAGCATTATTAATCATAGCAGTGTGTTGCTATCCTGAAATCACCCATGAGCCGATAGCTCATTCATCTTCTGGTAAGCCACAGCTGTTAGCTGTGCTGTTGATTTCTTTTTTAGAAGAAGGGAGAGCCAGTAGCTTTCCCTTTTTTTCCAGAAGATGCTGTGGGTTTGAAATATCTCAGTTCTGTGTAGACAGATCTCTGCCTGCCATTTATAGAGTTGTGCTGATTTCTGCCGGAGAGGAGGAGGGTGCGTTACCAGCACCCGACACAGTTGGGTGTTTGAAGTTGCGTGTGACATATGAGACAAGCAGAAGTGACAGAAGTGAGTTATATTCCAGTGTACTTAAAATATTGGAGTGAGTTAGGTGGCAAACCAGAACGAAGCAGTGAATTACTTCCTAATTTTAATTTTGCCAGATGTTGCCTCCCTTATAAAAAATAACAATATTTCAGTGATTTTTTTTTTTCCCAACTTACCACATTTTTGGGTATCTTGTATCCAGGCAGATATTTAACATTTTCATGTTCCTGGTTGATTATTTCTGAGAGTTTTCTTCCATTGATGATCTCTTCAAATACCCACATCTTGACAGTAGGATCAAATCTGTTGGAATTCTGGACATTTTTGCCAATGATTCTTGCTATGGCTGATCCCCTTTAAAAAGAAAAAAATTGAAATAACTAATAGGAAACAAATAGTAGTTTTATTGTGAATTGGAAACACAAATTACTTTAAACATAATAACTCATAAAAGGCCTGTGCTATAAAGATGTTCAGGTGCTTGCTATGTTTATCAGGAAGCTTTATCCACTACCCTCCATCAAAACCCCTCAAGTTTAAACACACAGAAAGTAGAACCAGGGGAAACATAACTGTAATAAGGGATCTGAAGTCATAACAAGGACTATAGAGTGGGAACGAGAAGTACCATCAACAGCACTGAAAATACAGTATCTGGGATTAAAATCTCTCTTGCTCCTTGGATAATTCTTTTTTTTCTGAAGACCAACAAATGTAAAATAATCCAGGTAGCAAAGCACTGCTGATCAATCTTGCTGTTGCAGTCTTTGTGCATCTCATCTAAAATAGATGCATCCCACTTTCCTACCAATAACCAAACAGTTGCAATAAGGATTTTATGTAAGAGCTAAATCCTCAGAAATTGTTCTTTTCTTAAAAAAAAAAAAATCTTCAACCTGATGGTTTCTCTTTATTTATTGTTCTAATTATCACTGTAACAGGCTCTGTAATAGTTGCAGCCTAAGGATATTTTAACTATCCGGTATCTTCTTCAGTCATGCTGAGCATTTTTTAATCTCAGTTTAGACAATAATTTTATTTCCCTATCCATCACTGCAGCCTTGCAAACGTTCACTTATTTTTCTTGGCAAGAGGGAATTAAAAACCCTGCAGAAAATATTGAAAGTATAGCTTAATGGCCTTTCAATTATATGGGGAGGAGAGGTGAATATTTTTACTCCTCTATTCCCTCTTTCCATTTTAATGCTACTTCAATCTTTCAAGTACTGGCTATTTTACTAACACAACTGAAAGAGGAGCTCCAGACAACGCTCTTGTCCTCTGACCCACTTGTAACGCACCTGCAATGAGGAGCGTGAACAGGATTTAGCTGTGGTATGTTTTCTGGAACTGATAAAGGTCCCAAGTATATCCAAGACGAAGTCCAGGTAGGTCTGTGCTGTCAATGGTTCAAAGGGAAACCACGTTGTAACCGGCTCACCTTGGCTCAACCATGTTTTTGATGTAACAGGTTTGCACAAGGCTGAATTGCTCAATAAGTAATAAAAGAATAAGGGCTTCGTCTTAATCTTTAACGATAAAGAAGTCCTACTGAGATCAGGTTTCACTTTGCTAAGTGTTGACTACGTGCTATATCCTGAGCTGCCTTAATGCTTTTTTGGGTTTTTTGTTTTGGTTTGGGTTTTTGGGGTTTGGGGGGTGTGTGTTCTTTTTTTTTTAAAGGGATGATTGGTTTTGGTCCTTTAAAATATTTAGGGAAATGTTTTAGGGGTGAACGTTTACCATAAGAGTTCTGCTTTTTTGAAAGGCAGGCATGCAGTCATATTGTACATTCATATTATTTATAAAATTACTTATATTCTGGTTCTCTTGCCCTGCTATCAACAGAGAGCATGATCAAGGCTTGAGCTGAGGATGAATTGTGGCTCCGCACAAGAAATATGTATTAGTAAGAAAAGTTTTTTTTATGGACAAACTTGAGATCTAAATTCATTGTCCAGGTTGTGTTGGAGTCTCCAGCTGGAGTCTCCAGCACAACCTGGGCAATGAACTTAGACCTCAAGCCTATCCATAAAAATAACTTTTCTAGTTATGAACCAAGTTCATACGATTTTCTGTTGAAAGATGCAGACTCCAGCTCTGACCTCTGAAACCCTGAACGGGACTCGCAACTCTCAGTAGATAAATCTGATCTTCTAGCAGAGCTGTCATTACCACCGCGCTTGGATGTTGCCACCCAAGGATTTTCCTATTGACAAGATATTGGTGATGGTATCTCAGGCGTGATGGTATCTACAGCTCCACGTAGCTCCACAAATGACGGTATTTTCATTTGGTTTCTCTTTAGATGAATGAGGATTTGGGGGAGAAAGGGTTTAACGTTTAAAAGGCATTGAGTAGTCGTCAGGGAAAATACCTCGCCACAAACCCATCAAATAGTTCAAAACCTGATGCTCTGTTTTACTTAGTCCGTTTTAAATTCAGTCCTGGGATCAGCCTTGGGAAGAAGAATTGCTTTGTCTGTGAAGGCAGTGGCCGGTAGACTACACAGGCTTGGCAGAAGAGGGCTGCTTATGCAAACAAAACCAAGGGCGCTCACATATAAAGACTTTGCCATGGTTTTATTTTCTCCAAAACTCAGTTTAGTGGAGGTTAATAGAAGGCAGAGAACTCCACTTAGATACTTTTTAAAAGTAAGTGAAAACTGCCAATCAGTCTTTTTTTTCCCCAGTTACGTTAATTCATGTTGGAAGTGATTTATATATTGCTAAGAAAAAGAAAGCTTTGATCTGGAGATTTCCTATGGGTATAACGAGAAAGCTTTGATGTAGAATAACTCAAATAAGACCCATTATTTACATATGCCAATATGAAAGTGTTTGTGGCATGCAACAGATCAGGTGAAACGCAGAGCTTAACGGACCCCATGAAGCAGCGAGTCCCTTCCCTGTACAAAGGGCAGCCAAACATACTTATGCCGTTCCTAACAGTTTTTCCAAGGAGGTCTTAAAGACCTCAGCGGTTGCAGGTCTCTTCCCCAACCAGCCCATCCCAGGACTTTGCTATCCTTAGCGTTAGAAAGATCATCCTCACGTTTAACCTAAGTCTTTCTTACTGCAGTTTAAGCCCATTCCTGTTCTAGAAGGGCGGAATATTGTTTTTCTCCTTTAGATGCTTGAAGACGATCACGTCTTCCCCTAGGCTCTTTCTTGGCCAAACACCCCAATTTTTTTTTTAAGTTATAGTATCGCTCAGGTTGGAAGGGACCATGAGAGGTCTCCAAAGTGGGAACAACACTGAGTTCTGATGGGTTGCTCAGGGCTTCGTTCCCGTGAGTCTTGAAAACTCTCCAAAGACCACCTGCTTTCTGGGCAACCTGCCCCAATGCTTTATTATTCTCATAGGGGCTTTTTTTTTCTCCTCTCTGTATATATTGAATCAGAACCTCCTCTGGTTCAATTTATGACCATTGGCTCTTGTTTTCCTTCCGTGCACCTCTGTAAAAAGCCCGGCCATCTGCCCATATTGAAGACAAGAATCTAGTTCAAGCTGGATCTTCGCTGAGGACACTGCAGTCCAAACAAATCTAAGAAGACTGGGAGAGCTTTTGGATTCTGAAGGGCCAGGCAGTGAATTAAACCTCTACTTTTAAAAAACAGATAACTGAACCATGATTAACATAAACACAAACCCTCCTGCACTGGCTGGCCACCACAAAATGCTGTGCAGCACTTACTTCACTTAACTACATCACTCATGAGTCTCCTGTCAGTGTTGACTTAGTAAGACCTTGTGACTTGCTGAACTTCTGTAGCTGACATGAGCTATTGCAACATGCGTTGTCACGTGTCAACCACGTTTCTGAGCTGCAGGAAAGACTCAAGAGCAGTGATCTGTCACCCAAATATTCAGGAGGAACATAAAAAAATGTTTGCCAAGGATAAACATTGTATTTCTATGTTGTGCTAAGACAACCTGTTCTGCCACAGGTTAAGGGGAGGGATGCAAGCACTGGAATGACATGGTGAAAGCGGCAGTTGGGGAAACGCTGGTGCAGAAATGACGGGGCAGGACTGCATCCGTCAGGGCCAGAGAAAGCCAGATGCATGATGGTGAGTTCCCGAAGAACTGTGCAGTTACATGTGAAAGGCTGTATCTGGGAGATGTCATGCACAAAGAACCTGTGATCCGGAACGAGCAATGCATGTGGGGGCTCAGAAGCAGTGGACTGGTTTTGCAAGGCAGGAAGGCAAAGAGCCGTGCTTTAACTATGCTGTGTTCTCAGCAGCTCACAAGCCACCGCTCCCTCACCTATTGATTTTCTTTGACATTTGCTTCTGCTTAGCTGTCAGATATTTTAAAAATCTTACGGAGCATGCCCTCCTTGTACAAAAACAATCCACAGAACCACCTGGAGGCTGGGTTTGCTAATCCCGAGCACATGCACACACACGTTGGTCTGTTTGTTTGTGCTCAGCTTACGTAAACAGTAAGAAAAGTAAGATGCGAAGTCCGGTGAGATAGGGTTTACTGACTTCAGCGAGGTCTGTCAGACCCAAGGAGCTCCGGAGAGCCGTGCTCTTGTCCAGGCTAGAAAGGACTGAGCAGTAGCAAACATATTCTTAGAAATGGGGTTAAGGATAAATGGGGGACCTGAACGCAATGCTTGTACCTGTGTCTGCACCAAGATGCAAAACGACATGCTGAGGAGGATGGAAGTGAAATGTGCCAATAAGTCGTGGCTTTAAATGAAGCCTGTGCCCCGGTTCCTTCAGCGGAATGCAGACAGCATCACCGCTCTCCTCACTACTGAATGCTTAAATGTGAACTGCCTGGGCCCTGCCACAGGCACACCCAGCTACAGAGGCACAGCTCTGGTCCTCTCTGGAATCTCGCTGTCCTGTCAGCAGGCTTTAAATGGTTCATACACCTCAGTGATGCAGGAGCCTCATGTCTTTCCAGCTCTCACTGGCTGGGGGATCTCTCAGGGACGACGGTCCCTGCCCGAGGAGTGCACAGCGCTGAGGCGGAACAAGATGGGGATGCGGGCCGCGGTTTCAGGACCATGGAGACCCTCCGCC
>NW_008825100.1:1373665-1378090 GCF_000699105.1 Pygoscelis adeliae
CCCCGGCTCCGCCTGCAGCCCCGGCGGCTTTTCTGCCTGGGTCGGTCCTTGCCCCAGGGGCTGCCCTACGAGCGTCGACTGGGACCGGGGGGACTCAGTGCCGTGGAGGGGGAACGGGGAAAATGGTGCCTTCTCCGAAATTCACGGGCATGAGGACCTGCGTGGGGAAGGTGGGGGAGCCCCGTACTTCTCGCGGCATGGGACCTTCCTGCCCATCGGCAGCTCCGAGGGTCTCTGCAGGGTGGGTAAAGTGGCGGAGTTTGGGAGGGATATAAGCTTGGCCCTTAGGGGCAGTGAGAAACATCTCGAGGTCCCACCTGTCCTGCCGGACAGATGCGTAATGCTTAAATTCTTCCGACAGATGAGGAGCACACCAGAGAAAGGTTATGAGTGCATTTGCAGAGCCAAATTCAGCTGATAAATCATCAGTGAGGGACTATATCACGGTTCCTAATATGGGACATCAAATAAAAGTTATCTGCAAGGAAGGACAAAACGGAGTGTTGTTCTTTTTTCCTACATGGTCTGATCATGCGTGACGCCCTACAAATTACCGCATTTCACCTCTCAGCCCTTGACTACACTCTGTGTCCTCTTCAAAGCAGCCTTCTCTCTCGTTTTTGAGCCAAAGAGCTGCATTTGCTACCTTCCCTGCGCTTGCACTCCTGCTTCCCCTAGTCCTGCCGTGCCCAGGCTCCCTTCCCTGCCGGGGGGCTGTAGTCTCAGCGGTGACCGCATCTGCTGCCCTCGCACTGGGGCCTGGCTCAGTGGGTTTCTGGCTCCGTGTGACGAGGAGGCCTAACCCCGTGATTCATATAGGGAGACTGGCCGCCAGCGTTTTGAAAGCCCGTGGGTGTTTCTGGAGGTACACATATGCTCAGCTCGCCTGCTGTTGGCTTCATTGGCTCAGCTATGTGGTGCATCCTGATGGAGGTGAGAGTGTTTGGGGACATTACAAACAAACTAGGGCAAAATCCTGCAAAATAATATCTTGAGAAAATGATGGGGACAGGTTCCTGAAAAGGAAAGCGTAGCTGGGACCCTGGGCACGTGTGAAGCCTGATGGGGAGCTCTGCGAGAAGAGGCATTACCCATGCGCACAGCCAAAGCACAAGAGCCTTTCTCCAGTTCCAGGTGCATTTCCTCCAGTCTCCTGCTTGTTCACCATGATTTACTCTTTTCCTGGCTGATAGCTCCTCTGTGCCTCTACCGCTCTTTTCCCTTTAACTTATTCCTCCCGTGAAGAAGATCTACTGTGGAGGTGAGGAGGAGCCATCATCCTTCTTGCGCTGTTCAGCCCCCAAGACTTCTCTGCTTGTTGCAGGCTCTTCTGTCCTGGTGAGCCCCCAGGCCCCAAGGGGAGGACACACTCACTGAAGGACTGGCTTCTGCGACTAATGCACGCAACAGAAGATGTCCCTAGTCTATATAGTACATGAGTATTGCAAACTGTAATGGTTTCATCTAAATTAATGTGGAAGCTTTTAATGACAAAGGGCAACTGTATCAGTTCGGTGGCCTCTGGACTGATGAATTTATGTGCCCTCCACATTCAGGTTGCACTGACCATTTGGTCGGTGCACAGAAGCTGGCAGGGGTGAGACTGGCAGGGGACGAGCAGGCAGATGGATAAGGCAGCACTTGTGAAGAGCAGAGGACGCAGGCTGGGACTGTGAATACACGCATTAGCTTATACATCTGTGACACTAATTGGCCGTGGAAGTAGGTAACTTGTGCTGCTGATGAACTGTCCTCTGGATTTGTGCAGTCACTACTCCGTGGAGGTGGATAGGAGAGCGTTCGCACACAAAGGACTGTTCCAGGTGGTCTGCAGGCAGTTTTACACGGCAGGTTCGGATGCCAAGGCTGTCTCAGTAGCAGTGTCGTGTGGGGACACAGAATGGCCCTGAGAAATTGGTCCTTTGGCAGATTCCAGAGCCCCGGGGCCATATAGCACACACTGGTGGCTGCTGACGACTGTTGTTTTATCAGGCAAGGAGAAGGATCTGTTCTTTCCCAGAAAGGCACAATGTTTGTTTTTCACATAAGCCCGCGAGCACTACCCCTGAAGTGTGAGTCATTAGCACATAACAGACATAAAAGCTCAGTCAGCTTAATAAGGAGGATAAAGGCAACCCTCTCAAGGCCACCCCCACCCAAACTCACCTGTTCTGCACCTAATGGGTCATGCACGTGTCAGCAGCCGGAGATTACACAGCCGAACAGTTTTCCTCTGCCTAGCAGCTGCTGCAAACAGAAGAACCTCACTGTCAGTGCTGCAATGCCAGGGCAGCCGACGGGCATTTTTTTCTAAGCCAGGTGTGTCTCTTTCTACGGTGGCAATGCAGTCTTTGAACACCCCGAAAACTGTGACTGAGAAATGCCAAACTCGGCAGGCAGAGGATGGGCAGGGAGGAGAGGTGGGGCCGGGTGCTCTGTAGAGAGGGACCTGAGGGCAAGGTAAAGGGCAGTACGCTCTGCCCTATGGTATAGATACAACCATTGCGTGCTTTGCTTCCTTGGCCACTGGTTGGTGATGTTTGGGCACCCTATACTATTGGGTGCATAGGTTAAACCGGGTGAGTACAGGATAGGGCCAGTCCTCTGTTCTTCCCCGGGCGAGCCACAGCTGGGCCTGGAAGGACACTCTCTGCCTAGTTCTTGCTGCCAGCTCACAGCCTTATCATGCTTCATCTTAAAATTGGTTAGTATTTTTGCCCCCTCTTCTCCTACTGAGAAGCAGTTTGAGACCGTTACTGCTCTCACAGTGAGAGCCCTTCTCCTCATTTCATATCCAGTTTGTGCCCATATCCGACTTATGGCTATCATCTGCTGTAGCACAAGTGCTGTCTATAAATGTGAATGATTCTTCTCTCCTGGTGCTTATCCTCCCCCGCTGCCCGCCTTAAACTCCAATTGTATTACAGAGAGCAATCAGATCCCTTCATTTTGCCAAGCTCAGCAAGACATGCTCTCTTACCTCCTCTTTTCTCTTCCTCTGATTATCCGGATGGCACTTCCCTGTACCTGATCCAGCAAGAACTCAGGTTTGCTGAACACCAATAACCTGAATGATGCCCTAAAATCTCAGCGGAATTTTACCTGATGCCTTGTATATATTTACTCATTGTTCCTGGAAATACGTGGCTTACTACATGTAAGACTGCATTTACCTTTTTAAGAACTACATCAGGCATGTCGTTCTTCCTCTTCTGTTGTTCACAGTGGATGAATTTTAATTTACAGCAGAAACTTTATCAATCTCCCAGCGCACGTCCTCGCATTTTACACTGTTACATTTCATCCCATGTCTGTTACTAGGGCATAACAATCATATCATTCTTCCTGTGGGATTTCCTCTCTATTGAAAATGTCTCCCAACTTTGTTGTTAGCAAATTTCATTACCCCACTTGTCATTTTTTGCGCCAAGCTAACTAATGAAATTATTCAGTAAGACCGATTCCTCCAGTCCTATAATTTTGCTATCAGCCCCATCAGCAGTTTTCACCCCCAATACTAGATTCCTTTCGCATTTTATAGTGTTTATGTTAATCCTCATCTTCTCGAGTATACTAGGTAATACCAAATCAAATGTTTTACCGAAGTCCAGGTTGATAAGATTTGTTAGTTTTCCTTTGTCCGCAAATGCAATTATCTTATCAAAGAAAGATATTGGGTTAGTCTACATATAACATACCCAGCTTGCACTTTAACCCATTTTCTGCTTCCCTCCATGCCTTTTGTTACTCATGGCTAACATTTGCTCTAAAAAGCCTATAGATTTTGTGCTAAAAAGCCTATAGATGTCAGTGATGGAGAGTATTTAGTCTTCAGAAGTGAAGGGTAAAGAGCTCTTGAGTTTTGTGGCTGTGTTGCATGCGGTAATTTCCATATCCATGCCCTTTAGCCCGTTAAGTGTGCTGCCTCTGCTCTCTGGGTTTACATTTTCTTCCTTATGGAAATTGAAGCAACATATTCCTTTAGCTTTTAGGTATCTACCCTGCTGTTATTGGTGATCCTTTCCTTCGTTTTCTTCGCAATCATGCAGCTAAAAACCTTTTGTTCTTGTTTTCCTTCCCGGTGCAGGTCTGATTTGTTTTGATTTTGAGCTGTACGTTTAATTTTGGATGTTTGAAGGATAGTTTTCTCTGCATACCACTCCCTTCTCCTTTTTTCACTAGGCTTTCTGCATGTTCCTAAGATGTCCTGCACTGTCTGCATCACAGTTCACATCCTGTGCGGGCATATGGAGCTATGGGTAATATTCTGCCTTATTTTGACTGATCTCTTTGGAAAGAAGTAAGATTCAGGGAGCCTCTTCTGTCTTGCGACTACTTGGAAGCAAAGCAGAATATGAATTTTGTGCTCCCTGGGGTGGTGACCAGACAGCATCGCTCCTCAGCTTCTCTAGGAATGCTAGCTTC
>NW_008825100.1:1378115-1384731 GCF_000699105.1 Pygoscelis adeliae
AGCTGAAAATTGAGCTTTTTTTGCTGAACCTTGTAGGCTGATGTCAGCAGGACTCAACAGCGAACACTGAGTTTTCTCATCCGTGGAGCCGTGGGTAGAGTTAAAGCTGGGGTAGGTCTGGAGTTTAGAATAAGGGTTTCCAAGTTCAGCCTGGGTGTGACCACAGAAACCTTCCCCTGGCCAAGGTCTGCAGACCATTAAAAACCTACCACTTCAACCCTCCCCAAACTGCAAACACCACACCTGACCCTCACCTTACGCTAGACAGCCTGGTGGGTGGCATTAGCATCAAAATTACTCATATATCACAGGTCTTTCTGTTTTCCACGGGAAAATTTTTGCACATAAGCTTTCCCTGAATTATATTCTAAATGGAAGATTTGCAGGGTTTTAAATGTGTGTGTGTATATATAAACACTAAATTATTGTATACTTAATTACTTTTAATTATAGGTAGTAAATAATAACCATTTATACTGAGGTAGCATGTCATATCTCAAAGCAGCTCTTCCAGGATGTTAGGTACAAATAAATAATGTCAGTTTATGTCCCTAAGAGCTGACAGTCCAAATTACTTACAGCTTTACAGCTTCCCCATGGACTTCTTGCAGTCTGGTTTTACTGACTCATGGGATCTAGAAAACAAAGCAACAGTGAAGTTTTTACTCCACTCATTTTATTTAGTTGAGTTCTCTGCTGCAGGTTCTGATCAGATTATATAGGAAGAACTTTCTTTTCATGCTTAAATTAGTTCTCCAAAAAGGTACTTAGCAGAAAATGAGACTGGATTTTAGCCCTATAGAAATCTTTGTAATTCCAAGTAATTTTAGGAATTCAAGCCGCACAGACTAAGAGGTCAATTGTAAACCATCTGTACTCTTTAGGGCTTTCTGTAATCCAACGGAGAAGGTTTTCAGGAGAAGCAACAGGACTATAGCAGAGCTGAAAAATGCATTTGCCGGAAGAAAAACAGTACTGGTAACTTAGAGTTAGTTTTCTATAAAACAGATGTCAAACCCCAGGCAATAGACCTACAAAGACTTTCCACAATCCAAATATACCTGCTCTGTAGGCAGTGCAGGCTGCAGTGAGACGGAAGGATGTCATTTGGAAATTATGAAGTGGATGCTGAATTGGTTAGAGTGTGCAGATAGAAGTAGGAGATCTGGTAACGAGAAGAGCTCAGTATCAGTATCCCACAAGCAGAGCTTATATAGAAAAATAGGTGTCAAATTATGAAGGACAGGTTTGCCTACAAAAATTACCAAGTGCTTTGGCTTGGTTTCCAAACTGATCTTGTTATCATGATACACCTGGAAATGGCATTTGACTGAGATAACAAGCAGCTAAACATGATAATGGGGATCTACAGCAGATGGAGAGATACTCATGTTGCCATAGAAACCTTGCAGAAAAAGTGTGTAGGAGTAAAGCATGGCACAAAAAAGCTTCTAGGAGAAGGGGCTAGTGACTGAACAATTGAATACACTCAGCAGCTGTTAAGGTTAGTTGAGACATTAATAAAAACACATTAGCTTTTCAGGGAATTGAGTCATGGAGGAAAGGAGTCCTAATGGTGAGCTGCAGAACAGTTGAAGGCAGCAATGCTATGTGTGCCATAGGGTAGGGCAGAAAAAGTCTTTAGAGAAAGGCTGGAGGTGGCCATGAGATGGATGAAAAAGCTGGGAAGCCCCTCAACCACAACCACAGTGCATGCTCCCCTTGCGTCTGCTGAGCACACACCCGACCCAGGCTGGTGGTAAGGGGATGTGCTCTCCTTGGCCTTCTTTTCTCTCCCTGCATCAAGTCCAGACGTGCTCGGGAGGTGAGCCAGCCCTGCTCATTCCATACCCGCTCACTTCCCCATGTGGAGAACTTGTTGGGTGGTCCCGCAGCGCTCCAGGACTGATTCCTTAGGGATGGACTCACATGTGGCTACATTTATTGAAGAGGGAGTCAGGCCCTAAGCAGATGAATGTGTGTTTTTGAGTTACCCACACAAAGGGCTTGACCAGGGGGCTATCTCGAAGAAGTTTCTGTTTCACTCTCTGTTGGGGTGAGTAACATGGCGGAAAAGATCCCCCTGAGCTCAAGGAGCAGAGTCCCCCGGGGACTGTTGAGGCAAGGCAGAAGGCGAGCCCTCCCATGGTGCAGGACGATACAGAGGTGATGGGCTCCAGCCATCACCCTTTGCGCTAGAACAGCCGGCACTCTGCTGCAGCGGATGGTGAGGCAATACCCTGAGCTTTCTGCCTGCTCACGAGTTGGAGAGAAAAGGGCAGGGAGGCATCCCTGTGAGACTTGAGCAAGCAGAGGGCTGGTGCTCAGGGAAGACCCAGGACGCGCATCCAGCTGTCAGCAGCAGCTCCAGCAGACTGATGGATTGAAACCATGCCTGCTTCCAGAAACGCCGCTGCTGCGTGCTGGGCAGCTGTGCAAGCACAGGCAAAGGGATTGAGACAAAGTGCTCATTGGGGCTGTGGCTATGGAAATGTCTTGAACTCTGGTCCTAACACAGTTATCTCCTGCTGCTGCTGCTGAGCTGCCTCTTGAGGACAAGCTTTAGTCTGTGCGGGGACTTGGAAGTCCCTGCCAAGATGGGGTGTAAGTGCTTTAACCATTCCCAGGTGGTGGGGCTGGGTGGTGGGCAGAACTGTAGGCTATCAAGGTCTAAAAGATAAAAGGCAACGAGAACGTGCTGATCACAATATGCCGGTGTGGAGAGGGATGGGGCTGCTGGTCTCTGCTCTTGTGCGATGATTGCAGAGCAGCGTCGCTCCTGCTACTTTGGCAGCCCCGTGGCTGCATGATGAGGATGACAGCTCCAGGCTGTGGCAAGCCTCTCTCCCCACAGAAGCATTAAAGAAAAATAGCTGTACACAGGCAGCAACTCCTATGAAGCTGCTCCGGAGGCAGACGCAAAGTCCTTCAGTCCTGTTCTTCGCTGAGGTCCCGGGGCACGGTCCTTTCCTCAGAGGGTGCCTCCCAGGGGGAAAGCTACTGGGATGACACTCCCAGCTTCCAGCCAGGCCGAGCCTTTGCTGCTGCCCCAATTTACATTTCCATGTCTGGATCATGTTGGGGTGACATAATGCTGGAGCCTGAAGCATGACTCAATGCAAAGTCACGCTGAGTGCAACTGGAAATGGTGCCAAATGTGAGAAGGACATGAATGGGTTGTGGACGGGGAGGGAAACTTTGTAGGCAACGTGAGCTGCCGCCGTCTGTGAGTCTGGTGCCTTCAGCTGGACCTGCATTACAGCAGAATACGATGCATAGGGATTGATAGAGAAGAACAAGGAAATTAGGAGACGACTGATGGTGACTGGAAAGCCCAAATGAAAAAAGGTTTTGACTCATTAAGACTACAGAAGGAATGATGAATAACCATTAAAAGCAAGCACCAGAGATCCTGCATGTCAAACAGAGCAGTGTTTCATACGCATGTTAAGTTACACCAAAGCCACAGACCCAGTAACTCAGTGGGTATCATAAAGCTCCAAAATCAAGACATTCTTTTGAATGATCGCTACAGTGTAAAATATTCTGGAGGCTGAAGTAATTTGTAGTACATTTACCTGACCTTACTGGCCATTTTCACCTACGGTCGGGAGAATACAGCCGTGCGCTCAGTATGTTGAAGGAGAAAGGCTGTTCTTTTAACCAAATTTCCTTTCATGTTCTTGTGTCATGGCTTCTACAGTTTTAGCAGGCAGGTATCTTTTATTCTTAGTAAGAATAGGAAGTTCTTTCATGTTAATTATCTAGAAGAGCCCAGAAAACACAGTGTTTCCCAGACTATTAATGAACTTGAGTATCAGTTGCCTTGAGAAAGAATCTAACCCAAAGAACCGTTGATTGTACAATTAACAAATGCAGATGTGAAGTGCTATTAGCAACGTTACTTTTCTGGTCGTTTTCTCATTAGCCAGCAGCTCCCCCAGTTCAGCAATGCTTATGAAAAATCGCGCTCCTGCGATAAAGGCAGGCTGCACGTCTGTCTTTCCTTTCCCAGGATTGATGTCATTCCTCCGCAAGCCTGTAGAGGATGTAGTTCCCTTAGCAGAGAGGAGCGGTAATCGCTTATCTTCTGTGGACCAGCTACCAGAGTTAAAACTCTGTTAAACTTGGTCTCATCCAAAGATACTTTTTAGGTCAGGAAAAAAACCCTGTCCAACCGACAAGGGAGTGGTAGAAAACTTGTATCATCATTTCTATTTAAAAAAAAAAAACACAACATTTTTTTAAGCCCATGGGTGATGAAAAATATGCTGGATTTGAGAGATTTACATGGACATGGATAGATCTTGCTGCTCTGAAGAAAGGATACTGATCTGAAGAAATGCTAAGCATGTATAGCCATACTATAAGCTTCGGAAGAAAACAGCAAGTGTTACACGTTTTTGATCAGATCCTTGAAATTTTCTCAAATAACAGAATGATAAAGTATGGCAAATTTGGCAAATTTGCTTTAACCTGAGTTGTAATAAGATACGATCCACTTCAGTTTGTGGCCATAATCGGGCCTACAAGGATTTGATTTGATGAATGTCGATAAACGTATGTTATCCTTTTCACACTTTCCTCCTCCAGATGTGCAGCTCTTCCTGAGTTCTTCCTCCGGACCTAGAAATCACAGCAAGCGGCAAGGCTCAGGCAGGCTGCAGGCAGGGCACTGCTGTGGGACCTCAGCACTCGCCCTCAGCTGCGCTTGCAAGGGCCAGGGTGGGATTTTGGTCATTTTGAGCCACTGAATTATAACTGGGGAAGAAGACTGACAGCAGTGAACCTGAACACAGATTATAATTAGTAGAAACCGTAAACTAAAGATAAAAGGCAGCTTGAACTGTAAGTCCTTAGCAAATGTGGTTATGCTCTGTTAGCCTTTCTATGCTGTTAAGCATTTTGTCAGTGCCGCCTTACGACAGCCTCTGGTACTGCAAGTGCAACACGTTTTATTTTTAAGAGAAAAAAATCAAATCCGTGGGGGAAGGAAATCTGACTTTACCGCCCTGTGCTCAGGGACCAGATTCTGAGGGGCTGCAGAAACATGCAGTAAGGACCACTGTCCTGTCTCGGGTATTGGAGAAGTCCTAGGTAGGGGAACGTCCTACTGCCCATCTGTGATGGTAACGAAAGGTCTAGCACGGGCGAAGCTATGTCTCTGTTGGGACCGGTTGTCCTCAAGCAGGGGGGAAATAAAACACAGAAACAGGATTCTTGCCCGAGTTGCTTTTGTTTCAAATTTTCCCAGGAAGATTTATGTGATGTTGGCATGCATTACGATATAATGCAATTATATTTTCAATTAAAATGTCAAGTGATCGGCAGAGGAGGAACTAACATGTTTGGAGGACGAGAGGAGTGCAGTTCTGGCCAAAATTTTCTTCAATGGACAACCTTGACTCTGCTGATCTGTTCTCTTGTGGTTCCACAGGAGAAAAATGCAGCTGAAAAAGCCCTTTTTTTTTCCTGCAGTGACAAGTGTGCTTCTAAAAATCCAGAAGTGGGGGATTTTATGCCTGTGCAGTGGTAATATGTCTCTGTAAGAGAGATTATTGGTGTATTTGCAACAGGCAGTCCTTGCCTGGGATCTGTTAGCTGAGATTACATGTGTGTGTGCTTGGCAAGGAGGGGTGGATATGGGCTAATTTAAAGCCAGATTAAAGCTTGTAAGTATATTTTAAAGACATGGTGCTCATAACGTCCTATCCTCATTTGATGGCCAAAGGCAAAGATGTTTTGGATGTCACTGGGAAAGTGGGAGTGTGCTGGCAGGAGATGGGAAAGCCAGGGCAGCCTTTATGGGGTACAAAGCGGCTAGCGGAGGGGATGCTCTGGGTAAATAAACTATTTGTCTGAAATATGTTCTCCTTTACATTTTTGCTTCTATGTAGATTCTCACATAGGGAACTTTTAGCACCTTTTGTATAACGGTTGTTTACAATATTATAGGTGTATAATGAAAGAGCTGGAGAGTGGAGGAGGGAGTTTGGATGAGATGTGGAGCAGAACCGCAACTTCGCTCACCGCAGCCGTGTGGTTCCGCCGTGTGCCGATTGATTAAAGCCAGAACAAGGATCCCCTGCCTCTGATTTTAAGAAATAACACAGCCGCAGTCAATTGTTTTGGTTGTCCAGAAGCCATGCCTGGCCTGAAAGATCACACACAACCAACTAATCTCTCCCAGTTAGCCCTGCTGTCATTCTGTGAAGGAAAAAACCTGCTTAGCTGTTGCCCATATGCATTAATTGGAGGAAAAATAGGAGGAAAAATGTATTTCCTCCCGAGGCCAGGGCGTTCTGTGGCTTTGCTTGGTGGATGAACTGCTGAATTTCACCCCGTTTTATGGGTCCCTGTGACAACACTCAGCAAGATCCCAGCTAAGGGCTTCCGTGTCCCTGCTCGTAACTCCTGTGTACAACACAGCTTGGATCTCTCACTCTTCTTATTCCTCTCTTTTTTGGGGGGAGAATGCTTGTAGCCGTGAGCTTAAAATTATTTTGGAGGCTTGCTGTTGCTTTAAGCGTGGTAGTAGCGCAGAGCGGCCTACCGTGGGCACTGCTGCCCGCACTAAAGATGGCGGCGGCGATGACCCGGAAGGGGCGGCCGGGCC
>NW_008825100.1:1385370-1392401 GCF_000699105.1 Pygoscelis adeliae
GTTTTCGCCTGCCCTGTGTATTAGCACAAAGCCCCGCGTCCTGGCTGCAGATGCTGCCGGGGATCGTGCCTTTGCGCCTTCCTTTTAGGTCTTATTTTTCCCTCGCAGAATGTGGAGACCGGTTTAAAGTTGTTGAAGGCGCTCCGCCGCTTTCCAGCCTTTCCAAAAAGCCAAACTTTCCGCCGAGTTTTAGCTCGGTGTGTCTTCTTTAAGAACACAATGGCAGTCTTTTTTTATTGATGCTTGCTATTTGTTGCTGATAGCGAAACTCTGAGTATGCACGGAGTTTCTGTCTAACCTGCTTATTTTAAGAATGGCTGCGCTTAGCATAAATCGGGATGATTAATCCGGTACAACAAATACAGCAGAAGAGAGCGGAGGAAGTGGGAGAAGCTGAGCACGCAGCATTAGTTTGAAATGGATTCGAACTAAAATGCTTCCTTTGAATGACCTGCCTGTGCATTTGAGGGATTTGGGGGTTTTCATGTACTTTTTTCTGATGTGCTTTCTGGTTGAAAGAGTTTCCACTCACACACTGATAGTGGGCTCTTTTAAGGCATTGCTTGAGAGATTTCCGATTCTCTGCTTTTAGGTCTCTCATCCTTGACTGGAGTTCTGCCATGTTGCTGTTGAAAATACTGCTGTTATGTGAAGTTTGCACACTTCTCCTTCAAATGGAGACTCTCCAAAGCCGTCATCTGCCAGCCCAGATGGACTGGCTTTCTGTTTCCTGCGTGCGGAGACAGCAAAACCGGAGTGTGGTACATCTGTGTGCGCTGCGCGGGATGGAGGGCCATCAGACGGCTTAGACAAATGAGCACCAGGCCCAGGCTGTGCAGGCACTGAGTGCCTGATGATTTTAGTAGCGAGCGAAGAGCTCGGTCATCGCTGAGAATCTGGGTCATGAGCAATTTACCTTTCTGGTGACTCATACCAGAAACAAAAGTGGTAATTTCAGGGCCAGTATCTCAGGCTGTTAAATAGGAAAGCTTCTTGTCCAATTCAGTTATTGGTTGTCTTATCTGTTGTTTCCAGTCGCTTCAAAACTTTCTTTTAAAACTCTGGATTCAAGTATAACTATGGATTTTCTTATGAAAATTGCTATTACTGTGACCAAGCGCTTACTGTCCGTGTGTTTCACACATGAAACACAGGGGTTAGTTTATCCAATCAAAATGGAAGTATTTTATATTTTTATGTGGAATTGGAGGCAGTGGAAGGCATGAGGTACCTGATTTGCCTGAACCCCGTTTTGCTGTAGTATGTTTGAGATGGTGGTCACAGGTCAGTGCTATGCAGGGAAATTCCACTTTTTAAAGTTATCCATCCAAGTGTTTTGTTTCTTCTTTCAGTGCTGTGGCTTGTAGGGCAAAAGTTGAAGTGACTCTCTGAGTGATAGCCAGTTTGGTGGCTTGACAGCTGTAAGTGGGAACTGTCCACATTATTCTTTGCAGCTATCAATATCTGGTTTAATTTGCTTTAATACTCTAGTGCAAATTATTCTCTCTTTTTCTTTTCTTTCTAGATCATTGTGACAAGCTTAATGTACTAATCGTATTATTGTGGACACTTGAGGTACCTCACTGTTAATCTCTGCTCTGTTGGGAATCAATTATTTACTTGTACATTTGTCTCTATATCTAATTACCCACAAAATACCGTCTTTTCCCCCTGCTTCCCTAGGAAGTTCTCCTGGACAGGATGCTGTAGCTTAGTTTTCGCTTTGTGGATTACTTCTATTCTAAAATGTATTTGACAGAAGAAAGATCCCTCTAATAATAAATCAGTGTCTAAAATACGGGGTTTAGAAACAGATTTGCTGGGAGCTTCTGGTGGAAGTTTGATCTTTAACTTTTATAGCACAGAGTGTGTGCAACGCGTGGTCATGCAGCTTGGCAGAAGTAGGATCCTGAATTCTCGCTCAGCGTAGACTGCATCTGGTGCAGAAGTATAGCTCTGTATTTGGTGAAACATCTTGTCAAAACAGCTGTAGCATAGTTGTCAGACAAATGGGACAACAGGTACTTGATACTTTAATGTTCGAAATAGGGAATTATGACTATGGAAAAAAAAATATATCTCCAGCACTGCTGGAACCTGAAATAATGAAAACTGAATCTCTCAAAGAGGTGGAAAGTCACACATCCTTGGGGTAAAATGCACGTCTAGAAAAGAAAAAATGAAGCAGAAAGTCTAACTTTATATTTTTGTGGAGGAATAATAGGGAGATTTTTAAATAGCTCTGATACAGTTAGACCAAACATCTGTCATAGTGAAGAAGAAGAGTCAACCAGAGGCTGCCAGACACCAGATGATGTGGAGCTACAGCTGAATCTCTTTGCAGACTTCCTTCTTGTAGCCTGTGTACACGGTGAGTTTAGGCAGCCAGTACAGCAGCGCCTCCTTTGAAATTTGTAAGGGCTCAGTTTCTTCAGAGGGCAGGCAGATACTTTTTTTTGACTTAATAGAAGTTAAGAGTTCTTGAGAAACTGCTCTTACAGACATCTGACAGGAAATGATCTTGTTTACTTATGAATATATGATAAGGGTCAGAGCGCGTCTGAGAGCAGCCAACCCTCGGTTGCATTTTCCTGTCTGTGGTCAGGAATAGTGTGAATGTTAAGTTGCAGTTAAGTAGATAAAGAGAGCCTGAGAGGCTGTGCTGCACGCTAAACTCGTTATCCCTATTTTCATTTAGGGAAACAGTTACCATGAGATGAGACTTCTGAATAACTTCAAATTATTAAAAGATTACTTGATAAAGTAATTTAAGATTATAACATTTTCTAAACTGCTGCTTTATTTTCAACAGTAACCAAGCTAGGAAGTAAGTGTAGCGTTGCCCATGTAAAGAATAATTTGCATGCAGCAATTCTGCTTTTACTCTTGACCATCTTCATTTGATTTTTGCCTTGCTCTAGGTTATATGAAGAGAGTAGTTTCAAAGCAGTGAGAGACAGGAGACAGCTTTGGCAGGTACTTCTGTGACACGTGAATCGTAGCCATTCAAATAACATAAAAATTTCACGACCAGAAAGCAGAATCTCTGTCTATAAGCTAAATAGAGAGCTGGTCAGAATATGTGCCAGAGAAGTGTAACAAGTCCTTTCAGCCTGGCTTGAGGGACTTTCAGGTAATTTTGAGAGAAGTGACTTGCAATTACTGGTTCTCACTTATCTACAAAATTAAAAGTTCAAAGCACTGTGGTTGACTAGAGAAACAAGATTGTCTTTCCCAGTTGGAGAGATGCTAATGTGCCGTCCTCTTCTGTTTTTCTTAGTGGTTCTGCTCTCAAATGCATAAATCAATTCAGCTGTTATTAAAAGGATTCCCAGCACTTCTTCCCTTGCCGGTAGAAATACATGTAAAATGTTCATGAGTTCCCCAAATGATTGCTGATTTTTAAGCTTACAAGTTATATTTCAAAACCTATTTGCTTTTCAGTTCTGCATGTATTTTTGTAAATAGCTGCCTTTGTTCCTTATTTCTGAAATGGTTTTAGCGTCTGCTCACTATGGATTTAGCCATATATATTTATAGAACGCTACAGACGATGTGTCTTTTGCTCTTTTTTTAAGGAAGCAAGTTAACTTTATTTAGGTATTCCTGAAACTTTACTTGAGTGCTGCAGGGTTATTCACCGTTGTGAGGTAGTATAGAAAAGTGTTTGGATGAAAGCAGCTTCTAAGGAAAGGAGTCAGCTTGCTAGACTAATATTACTTTTTAAATTTTTTTTTTTTTGCTAGGGGTGATAATGGCAGGGAAGAGGGGTCCTCATGCTGGGTGGCTTCTGCTTGTCATTAGGTTATCTACTTGAGGCAGATTCTCTTGCAGAATTACTGCATGCCCATGTAGCTTTGGGCTGGAGTAAGGAAGGCTGAGAGTAAGCAAACAGAAATGCAAACAAACAGCAGAGAGAGGGTTTTGGCAAAGAGAGTAACATTGTAATTTTTTTGGTATCAAGTGCAAAAGGATAACAAATTTAAAGCATGTGAAATGGTTGCCAGTCTTCTTTTAAGGGCTTTGTTTATTTTGCAGTTGACACTGTGCAAGCACTCCATAAATACTAAAAAAAAAAAAGGGAGTAAACAATTACTGACCTTAAATCAGTCGTCTGTGTTTGAGCAAGTCGGCATGTGATAACGTAACGGAAGAACTGGTAGCTGAAACACAGGAATATATTTTAATTCTGCATTTTTGAGATGATCATGAACTCTTCTTCATAAAGTGATCCCATAGGAAATGTGTTTTAAAGGAAATTCTTATTTCTGAGTTTGATCCCAGATAACTCGGAGGGTGACTGACAGTCCTTTGCACTTCAAACACATGGAAGCAAAACGTGTAAGATTGAGCTAGACTGTGGAAGTGTTTATGATTTTTGTTCATGCTATCTTGCAAAAAGGATCTAATTAGTAGTAATAAAGGGAAGTGTCTTGAAACTGATACAGTCTTCTTGAGTGGATGTTGATAAAAATCCTTTTTATTGAGGGTGGTGTTGATGTCAGTCTTAGTAAAACTCTATATGTTTTCTTGCAACTAGTTTCCATGCATTTCTAATCACGTACCAAGAATGTTTGATTTTGGGAGGATAAATTTCATCTCTTTGGCCTTTAAAGCTGAAACCAGCTTGGTAGAGATAGATACAGGAGGTAGTGGCAGCACAGCGTTCAACCTTCATGTTGCAAACCTCTCCCTTGCTGGTTCTCCATTCTTGTCTCTGAACATTTCTCATCATAGTATTAATGTAAGCATCGAATTCTTGCTTACGCTGCAGTAGAGTGTGTTAGCTGACCTAATTAACTCTGGACTCCTGAGAGCAGGGCAGAATTTAAGTTAAAGTCCCTATCACTTGATAAGTAGAAGAAAAGAAACCTCCCAAACCTTCATGTAAATGTTAGTGTCATCCTAGGACAGTTCTCTCTAATGCTGGTACTCCTAGTACTTCGTTTCATTACCCATCTCCCCTGTTCTGGGTTTTCTTTCTGCACTGCTTAAAACAAAATGCTTTGGGATCCTACATGGAATTTTTGTATATTCACTGTAATCGATAACTGTAAACCCCTTCCTTGTTGTGCGTGACCGCAGAGGGAGAGAGAGACTGTAGTTTTGTGGTGTTACCTGGGAGGTCTGGCAAGGGCTGCTCCTGCTTTGACTTTCCCCTGCTCTTACAGCCCACCCCACTTCCTCGGTTTCCCGCTGTCATAAGGACCTGGCGGCATTGTGACATCAAGGCACCGGCCACCAATGGGGATGGGGTTTCCGCTGCCCCTGCCGCTATGCTTCTGCTGGTTGGGTTGGCTGGCGGCTCTGATGTCACGCTTGTGTCAAAGTGAGCCCTGATCTTCCTTGCTTTTGTTTCTGGTGATCTGTGGAGATACCTCACCACTGCATGGCCTTCAGAAAGCCCTCGCTGCTCGCTTTCTGACTTGTTGCTGGCCTTTTGAGGTGTGATGAACTGGGTGCTGAAAAGAAGAATTTCTCAAGTGGTTGCTGTGAAATTCAGGATTTTTTTGCAATTCTGCGTGTTGTATTCCTTTTTATTACTAAAAATCAGATTAGGACGGCTGTCACGTTTGTTCGATATGCTGGAGGGAAATGGCTGAAAAACCTGGTGCCTGAATTTCTTTATCCTCATTTGAGTCTTTGCTTAGAGAGCATACCGTATTCATTACACTAATTTAGAAATGCTGCACTTCACTTAATTTGCTCATTAGAATAGTCAAGAAGCCCGTATTTAAAATGGTCAGCTGGTAACATCCACCTCAGGATCCATTCTGTGTTATTAAAATGTTAAGGTCATCTTTTATCAAGCTGATTTTACTAGCTGCTGAAGTCCCAAGCGCTTCTCAAAAGGCAGGTGAGCCATTCATGTTCACACATGTATTTACGACCTGTGGAGGCTGGAGCAGATGGAAGCTCAGGTGCATTGTAAATTAAGAGAAGTAAATCTCTGTGTGAGGGGTAATGAGTGGATAGAGTAGGGGAAACAGGTTTGGGTAATTTAAACAGGAGCTTCATGACGGCTGCTGTTCTAGTAGGGAACCTGAACCCAGTTCCTGAACCAGGTCAGCAAGGTCTGAGTTCCCTTCTCCAGCCCCGTGGCTCCTCAGTGAGTGGCTATCAAGAGCACTGTCCCTCTCGCTTCTCAGAGCATCTGTGTGTTGAATGGGCTGGCTGTAAAACTCACTGGGGCAGGGGTGACAAATGTGGGAGTTGGTTCTGGCATCGCAGGATACTTGTGTTAATACTGGCATATTCATTTAGAGTTCAAATTAAGCTAAACTGAAGAAGCACAAACTTTTTAATAGCTTCTAAATATCAAATAATTTGTGCTTTCCATGGAATAGATTTCTGCAGGAGTTAATGGCCGTTACAAATGTCTATCCTTCAGTAAGTGCAAAGGGTATTTTTCAACTTCACCTCTTCTAATGTAATTATGTAGCAGCAAGTTAATTAAACTTGCCTGCAACATTAACATCCTGCTCCGCCACACATGTTCTCTCTCCAGAGAGAAGATGAAAAACAAACTGCAGAGGGCTGACCTAATCACATTGCTTAATGCAGAAGGTGCCAGCTGCTGCTGTTAGGTTATCCTAGGTAGGTTCTTGTGCTGTACTCATCATACCATGAAAATTAAGGCATGTGTGCAGGGACCCCTGTTTACTTAAGGACGTTGCCTTGACATGCACTCTGATCACCTGCCTGTGCTGATGAATTCTTCTTGTAAGCGATCACTGCCTGCTGGTAATGCTGCCGGACAACTTTCTTTTTAGGGTGCTTGCAAAGCTTGTACCACTTCAGATTTTTTTTTTTTGTACTGTATGTCTAATGCTGAAATGGGAGGGGAGGGCAGGCTGAAGTGGGGTAGGAGAAATGCTGTTTCTTTGTGTGTGTTAAGCTGATGATCTTAGAATCATAGAATCATTAAGGTTGGAAAAGACCCTTAGATCATCGAGTCCAACCGTCAACCCAACACCACCATGCCCACTAAATCATGTCCCTCAGCGCCTCATCTATGCGTCTTTTAAATA
>NW_008825100.1:1400611-1400856 GCF_000699105.1 Pygoscelis adeliae
TACTCTTCTTGAGTCGCCTGCCCCTTCTTCCACAAGTGGTAAACTCTCCTTTTTTTCCTGAGTCCCAGCAAAAGCTCCCCGTTCAGCCAGGCCGGTCATCTTCCCCACCCGTTCTTCTTACAGCATATGGGGACAGCCTGCTCCTGCGCCTTTAAGACTTCCTTCTTGAAGATCGTCCAGCCTTCCTGGACCCCTTTGCCCTTCAGGACTGTCTCCCAAGGGACTCTCTCAACCAGCGTCCTGAA
>NW_008825100.1:1401250-1440202 GCF_000699105.1 Pygoscelis adeliae
GGGGAAGGCTTTTTGCTACAGGTATGCATTTTTTCTTTTTCTTTCCAGATGTAAATTCCTGAGTTTTTGATGAGGCTGGAAATCTTCAAAATCTTGATTAATGTTTAGGCATTGACAGATCAGTCTCCTGAAGAGCCCAGTTTGCGTTGGAAGTTGGTTTCATTCATTGCAGAGGAGATGTAACAGAAAGCATGAGATCTGCTGGGCAGAACTGCAGGATGCTATATGAAGGAGCTGGTTTCTGACCCTGGCTCCGACTTCCTCTGTGGTAATAGTCACATCATTTAAACTGGTTTTCCCCTGTAATCACTAACTGCGTGTTCCTCTTTTTCTCAGAGGCCTAGTTTGGAACAGTTGGCTCTGATTTTGCAAAACTTTCGCAGGGTTACAGCTGCAGCTGAAATCAGCAGAAGCTGTGATTTGAATGTATGAATAAAATAAAAATTGGGCCACAGCTATCTCAAAGTTAGAGAGGCTGAAAACTCATTGTGCCTCAGTTCCCTATATCTAAAACGGGATGATAATGTCCTCGTCCTTTTATTGTTTGGTACATGACTCCTTCATAAATGTCGATGACAAGCACAAGAGAAGAAAACTAAGGAAACTCTTTATTAGCACACAAGTGTCAAATGAATAATACCTGATGCTTGTTGCATAATGAAGAGGAGCAATGTTGGATAATTCCTTGTCTGGGAATCACTGTCCACTTAAAGCACATGTGCTTTCTTAATTAGAGTTTAAACCTTCTGAGTACCTTATGCCTCAATTTTAATGTAGGAATATTTTTGTTTAATTTTTCTATATCCAAGAATTGTAGAATAATTTGGGTTGGGAGGGACCTCTGGGAAATCTCTAGTCCAGCCTCCCGCTCAAAGCAGGGCCAGCTTCAAAGTTAGAAGAGGTTGTTCAGGGCTGCTGGTTGAGTTTTGAGCATCTCCAAGGATGGAGATGCCGCAGCCTCTCTGGGTTCCTGGTCCAGGGCTTACCCCCCCTCATTGTGAAGAATTTTTCCTTGTGTCAACCAAGGAATTTTTTTTGCTACAACTTGAGGCCATTGCCGCTTGCCCTTCTGCTGTGCATCTCTGAAAAGAGTCTGTCTCAATCTTCTCCATATGTAGGGGAGACAGCGCTGGGATCCCCATTAAGCCTTCCCTGCTTCTGAAGGAAGCTGAACAGAGCCGGGTCCCTCAGCCTTTTCTTGTTTGGCACGACATATCTAGCTTGCACCAATCCATGGGTTAGTCCATCCTAGGCACAAGGCTTCACATTGCTTTTGTCAAAGTTCAGGTGGTCTTATTCAGCCTGTTCCTCTGGACAGTTGGGATCCCCTGGAAAGGCAGCCCACCCTACTGCATCCTGACAGCTCCCCTAGGTTTGGTCTCACCTGAGGGGTTTCAGAGAGCGTGTACTGGTCCATTGGCCAGCTTGGAGGCATTTAGTGGTATTGACCCCTGAAGTGCACCTCTTGTAACTGCTAGTTAGACTTCAAACTATTGGCCGTTGCTTCTTGAGTCTGGTGATCCCCACAGTTTTTGCCTGTGTCATACTCAAGGCTTATGGTCTTTCTGAATATTTAGATAACATAGTCAGTTAAGTGTGTTCTTGCTTGCTTGGAAGGTGGTAATAATTGTTATTCTCTGTAGTTAATCTGAAATGTCTCAAAAATGGTTCAAAAATAATTAAAAAGGCAAGAGGCTTATCTGGAGTAGCTGATCAGTGTATTTACCTTACATCTAATAGCCAGTGTTTTATTGCTGCAAAGTCCAGGATGGCAAAGTGTAGTTGTCAATATAATCTTTTTAAAGTCATAATCACAAATACATCTTAAAACTGGAAGGGCATATCTTTATATTTCTGATAGGATAAGAGCTACTAGACTAGAAGCAGACCAAAATGCCTTGGGATGGAATGTGTAGTAAGCTGAACCATGTTGGACTGTGCTTAGAGTAACTAAGCGATGCAGAGGTTTGCTCCACCAGTTTCTGTGAATAGTGCTTACCAGGGTCCACTGCTTTCTGAGGTGTTGTAGGTAGCGGATAGTCCAAAATTGCAAAGACGCTCGTCCATCAGTGTGTTTGCCTTGCTTATGTTATGCCAGTACAGTTCGCTGAGCAGAGTAGCTTTAATTTGACTGCTTGAGCTTTCTGAAACTAGACTTCAAGGGAAAGTTTCGGGTTTTGGTAACAATAATACGTGAAACTGTGCACTATGGTGTGCTAATGTAAACTGGTAACATAAATGGTAGCAAAGCTGCAGGCAATAATTGTTCTCCAGAGGTATTAACTGGAGAGTTCAGACCTTTTGAAGTGCCTGTTTTTTGTATGCTCCAGCTCTAAACTGTTGTTGGCTAAATCTACAGTTATTTTTCCAGGGATAGCTTGAGTAGTAGTAATCATTGCAGAAAAATCTGCGGGGTTGGCTACTGACTCTTGGGTCCAGGTTCAGTTGCGTTACACTGATGCAAATCCACAAATAAATTGTACGTGAGTGGAGTTCTTGCTGACTTGAGGTGTTCAGGTACGTGCAAGAGAAATTGCTTAGCTGAAACTCGCTGCAGTTTTCTTCCAGGCAGGTGTATTTTGAGAGCTAAAGAGCTCTCTAAATGATAAAGTAGTTAAATAATCGGTTTTACAGTGGTCCAAAGAGAGCACTGTTTTGCTACTTATTAATTAAATATTATCTCTTTCCTATTTTTCTGTTGCTAACCTGCAAAAGCATTACCATACAGTTTCATTTGTGTATAATTGACCTGTGGCATTAATGCACAAAAGAGGAGAATTGGATGCAAGTTTAATTAGGATGGTTTTAAAAAAAGTGTAAGCTTGATCTATCATTCCTCTTGAGAACTAGTATTGCTAGAAACTTCAGGTGCAAACACAAGTGCCGTGTTGATAGCAGGGGGCTGGGGAGGCTGGGTGGTGGGAGAGCCCCTCGCTCCTGGATAGGAAGCCTGACCTGCGTCATGCCAGGCTGATGGACAGCTGACAGCTCATTTTGGCTCTGCTGCACCCATTCTTCGTGGCAAGCCTGCACTTCTCTTCCAATGCATGCCTGTGCTTTCAAGGGTTTACAGGAGTACGTGTTAAGAGAAGTTTTTATATCTAATGAGTATGTGTGTGTTGCTAGCGTGCTTGCGGCCAAGTGGTAGGTATTCTGAAGCATCCCCAGGGTCTACTGACAATGTTCTTGTCATATTGTTGGACCTTTTTTCCTTGCACTTGTTGTTGGTTTCTAAATTTATAACTGAAAAGTCAAAACATGTGAGCTGAAGAGCAGGAGCTTTGCTGCCACTTTACGGTTGACTGTAGGGCACTGCTGGTGAATTGCACAGCAAGGTTTTTTTCTTTCTTCCAAAAGCCATTTGGAAAAGCATAGCTAATCTATTGATGTAGGTACTCTGGAAGCAACATGGAGGCTTCTGCTTTACCTTGCTGGGTGTACTGGAGAACCCACACTTGCACCAACAAGCCGTGGGACTGGGGTGTGCTTAACATGGTGGTGGTTTCTTGGGAGCAAGTGATCTTTGCAGTTGCAGAAGATTGCCCAAAGTTTCCATTGCTGACATAGGTTTTCTTTTTTCTTTCTCTTCTCCCCCGCCCTCGTCCTCCATGTAACAAAAAGGGGAATCAGTGCGTTGTAGATAAGCACTTTGCAGTGGTCAGTGAGGAAAAAGCAAGCTGTTACAGACGGTGAGCCTGTGGGCGGATACAGATGAACAAGTTCCGTGAAAATGGTTACTGCTTTTTTCAAACTACGTAGTCAAAACCACTCATTGGTTTGCACTGTTACAATCCTGATTTCTTTCTTTATGCTTTGCTAGCTTTTAATCTGAAGACAGTCTCTTTCACTAGGTTTTTGCATCTTGCTGTGAGCTCAGTAGAAAGAAGTCTGTTCGCTCGGCCAGGGCCTGAAGGCACTGTCATAACGGTGGTGGTGGCAGCTATGGAGGCTGGATCCCCCTTCAGGAGCCCTCTCCGACATCTGCACGGGCTCTAGGCTCCCGGTCGTCCTTCCTGCTGGAAGCAAATCCACACATACTCAGCTGCTGCTTGAAGCCAGGCCTTACGCAAGTCTGTGGGGAAGCCTTTGGCTGCTGTGTTTGCTCTTCAAACAGCTGTTGGGTCTTCAGAGACCTGGCTGCTCAAAGTATCCCACGCAGTGCTGTCCGGGTCCCAGCAAAATTAAAATCATCAGAAGGGCAGTCTTGGAAGTTTCCTGTAATCGCTTTCCAGATGAGTGTAATTTTGTGCCACTGCTAGTGGTGATTTGTTTGTGTGGGGCTTTTGGGGAGAGTTGCACTGTGAGGGGTATGAAAAAAGGGTGAGGAGGCCTTCTGCATCGGTGTTTCTTCTTGGAGAAAATGTTGGCCCAGCGCTTGTCAGGTGTGAACCTGGGTGTCTTGGCTGAAGCTCCTGAAAGACGTCATTCTGGGACTGCTGTTCCTCAGCATCTGCATTCAACATTCGGGTTCTGCATGTAAACAGGATATAGGGGGAATTTGGCCTGATTATCACTATCTTATTCCTCCCCCAGGACAGGAGACCAGCCTGCAAGGCACTGACAGCTGCTGAAACTTAAGCAGCATACTAGAAAAGGACAAATAAAACTAGAAAAGGATAAATAAACTGACAATAATCCTTTGTGAATGTTTTATTCCTATTGTATTTTAGTAGCATTTAGATATGTAGAAATCTGGCTTGTGGTAAACACCTTTGAAGTTGAGGAGGGATAGTTTTCTGGAAAGAATATGAATGAATTTGTAATTTTTCATAGACTTCAGTCATTTGCTTACAGGGACAATTTCAGTCCATCTCACAATATTTATAAAGTAAAAAAGTGTGATAAATGGGCAGCCAAGTTCAGTGGTATTCAGCCTTTGGGAAAGAAACAGATTTTTGGGGGGTGGTAAATGTGCTGGGCTGGAGTTCAGATGTTGTACCACGAGTTCCTGTGTAAGTTTTTTCCTGGATTGTGATTTGCACAGTATCCTCGCTTAAAGTAGTCCAGCAAAAGTTTAAAATGAAATTTTTTTACATCTTTAAGGCTGTGACAGGTCTGTTGCAACACTTACACGTTTTTTTGCCATTCTTTGACAGAAGGATGCATGAATTTCTACAGAAATATGGACTTTGGGGGTTGTTGACTCATTGTTGCTGAGCTGTGGCTGTTCCTTTGACAATCTGAGACTGCCGTGAGCATTTTGAATAGCAACAACAGCATCTTGGCTATGAAAAGATACACATACCCATAGGCACATGTACATGCACGTAGGCAGCAGCGTGAATGCAAAGGTATTCTTAAAGTTGGGAAAGATCCCGGTGCAGCCACTGTCAATGGTGAGATAAGTTGCTCAGTGTTTTGTGTCAAATTCCCTTCTGAAATCTGTTTTCTAGAAGTCAGAAACCCCAGTGTGGGGGATTGTGGAGGCTTCTGAGGTACACAGGTGACTGAAACAGGTTTTACTGTTGTTTCATTAGAAACAATGCTGGTAAGGTCTTTAAGGAAGATCGTACGCGTATTTTACGAACTGTGGTTGTCTGTGAGCAGAGCAAGTACCTGAACCTCAACTTCTTGTTCTCAAAGTTTACCATCTTAAAAGCTTTCTGTAGTGCTCTGAAGAGCTTTGCTGTTAATTCCATACTAGTGAAATATTACTGGGGTTTTATTTTTTTTTACGGTGTTAACTGCCTTACAACACTGCTTTAGCAACAACAAATATTTTAGTTTAACTCTTGCTGTGGAGGTACTAATCTTAAAATCATTGAAGAAATACCTTAGTTATAATTGCATGGCCTTGTTCATAAATAATACTGAGAACATTTTTCTGTATTCATAGGAAAGTGCTAGTACTTACCCGGAAGAAGATTAGGAGGTTAACTGTAGTTCTGTAACAGGTTTGTGTACAGTTGTAGGATCTACCTTTTGTGAATTGCAAGTTGCAGACTGGATTTAAATCTCTGTTTTAGTCTATAAATTGCTACTTATTTAAAAATAAGCCTTAGCTCAAATGTTGAAAAATCCCTGGCTCACATGGTGTGGGAATTTATGCTGGGACAGTATGATTAGTGCCTACAAGTTCTGTGCTTTTACTCTTTTATTTGCTCATTTGTTTGCTTCTAGGCCCTTACACTGTCAAGGGAAATGTTTTAGATATCAACCAAGTTTTTCATGCCCTTCAGGCAGGCTAATCCGTTACCTGCATGGGTGCTAAAAGTTTGCCCAGCCTTTGGCAGGGTGAAAACTGAATGTAGTCTTTTGGGTTTGTGCAGTTCTATTGCAGATGCATGAACGCGGTTAAGAAGGAAAATAATTTAATCAATATTGTCCAAGAGGCGGCTCATTTAGCAGGGACCTCTGTTCATGCTCCATCTCTTTGGACTTCGGCTCTTCTAACATTCTCTGGTCTCCCAAAAAGCAATCCACAGCTCAGTCGGTCATCCCTGATAGTCGGCATGTTATATTCCTTCCCTGCTGCAGAGGTTAGTCCGTAAGGAATTCCCCCCCGGCAGCTGACTGTCGTGTGTCTTGGGATCGACTCCAGCCACTGCCGCTGCTTGTTGGGCTCTTCTATACTGAGGTTTGGCCATCGGTGCTTAGTATGCTTCTATGATCTTGTGCAGGCAGATGAGGTCTTTTTGCTTGTGAATGGAAGATACCTGCTAAACATACTTCTGAGCTTTACCTTGTACATGGAGTTATAGCTCTTTTGTGTGAGATATGGGGTTTGGGGACTCCCTGCGTGCAAAGTTAGGGATTCTGAAACACAGCTGGTCAGTGTGTTTAACATCATGCATTTGCGCTCACGTTCATTTGCTGCAACATGCTCCTTCCAGATTGGCAGTCTCCACAATGCTGGAGGTGACTGGCTTGCTTGTCCTCAGTCACTTTCTCAGACTTCTCTGGGGGGCTGTTTTCAAAGTTTTTTCAGTTAAACCATCAACTTCTGGGACCGCTGAGGCTAGAGATAGGAATTATTGAAGAGAAGGCATTTGGAGAAGTTTGGGTCTAGTCAAAGTGAAAATCCAAGTGGAGAGGAACATGCGGATGAAGGCAAAATACAGTTAAGTGCTCATCTGATGTGGAAGTACATCACCGAAAGGGCTGCATTCCCTTCTACGGTGACTTTTTTCTTTTTTTTTTAGAGACTGACAAAATCAGCTATCTCATCTGTCACACTCAAAAAAAGTTGTCAAATGATTTTAATCAAAGACTGTTTAATTTACCCTTGTCAGATGAATGGACTTCCAAGGCCATACATACAGTCCTGCTGTATTCATTGCAGTCTGAAGTTATTTTCTGATTTTTTCTTGTGTTCTGTTAAACATACCTGTGATTTAGGCACTTCAGTTAATGGGAGAGTACAGCAGCTCTAGCCCGAGCATGCAGGGCTCTGTACGATGTCTAACTGAAAAGCAAGGGTGAAGCTTGCATTCACTAAAACTGAAAAACGATTAACTGTGACTAGGGTCAATTTTCAGATGATTAAAAACCAAGCTCATACATTTTTATTACTATGCAATCTCATAATTTTCAGCTAAATTAAGACAGCGAGCAAGTCTAAACCGTACTTGCCTTGTATGCCAGTAATAACAAATGAGAGGCGTCTGCAGGGAGTGAGTTTGGTTATGTCTCCTTTAGCATTTTTGTACATTTAAAATATATGATAGCCCGAATACCCTCTGCTCTCCTTGGTTTTATTTTTGTCTGTAGTACCACTTAATGAGCTATTAGAAATTAAATCCCTAGATAGTCCCGTTGGCCGCTCTCCATTGCAGGATATTACTGCAATACTGATTGTTGCAGTAATAGCTAGAACACCTGTTTTTGTTTTTAAATGTAACATTAAAAATCAGCTACTTGGGTTTTCTTCAAAAATATACATTCTTGCATCTCTTCTTTGAACAGTGTTACTGAATGGCAGTGATACGGCATTGATTCATACGGCAGTGATTTACTCTGAGGTTATCTTCATTAGTGGCATCCTAAATAGCTTCCTTTAGGGTGAAACTTATTTATGTTATATTTATTGAATTGTGAGGTATCTAACTAATCTGATGACACTGACACTGTTTATAAATGAAATGTAGACAGCAGCTTCAGCTATTATTTGAAATTTACCCCAGTACTTGGTCTGACTATGTTTGCAACCAAAATCCACTAATGAAGGTGATCCCTTGGCTCTAGTAGTCCTATTTTTCCTCCCCTTTCCACTTTTGCTGATATGGGGGTACTTCGACCTCTCAATGACCAAGACAGGCTGCTGCTTCAATGGACTCTGAATAATTTTCATTTGATCCTCAACATACTATGAGCTACAGAAATTTTAATTTAAAGTCTAAGTAAGGTGGCTTAAATATAAGCTTGTTGTACAAGGCAAGTAGTCAGTAT
Organism: Pygoscelis adeliae; assembly: GCF_000699105.1. Lineage (NCBI taxonomy): Eukaryota > Metazoa > Chordata > Aves > Sphenisciformes > Spheniscidae > Pygoscelis > Pygoscelis adeliae. Next base: position 1,409,639 of record NW_008825100.1, read on the forward strand.
CTGATAGTTGGGTCTTGTTTCAATTCTTCATTGGAATAATAGGAATTTTTCTCATGCTGGACCTGAATTGTCTATCAAGAGTGTGGAGTGTGTTCTTCAATGTAAGATTGTGCCCTACTGTAAGAGGCGAGGGCATTGAGGTGGCGTTTCTAGAATTATGGGAATGTACAGTATAAAATAGGTCTTTAAACTGTGGTTTTAAGATGATTAGTTCGTAGCCGTAAGACTTGTAAGCCTTATTCAGGACAATTGATTTTCAGAAGTGGCAATATATTTTGCCTGCAGTGATATTAAGCCTCTGTGCTGAAGACTCTCAATGGGTTTTCATTTTTGGTGGATGTTGCAAGTTGAGGCTTCAAAAGAGAAATCACCTGATTTTCCTGCCAGGCCAGAGGAGGAGATGTTTCGGCTCTTGTTTTACATTTCAGAGTATCTTGATGTGACCTGCACCCACGTGTCGTGTTCTGTAGAACATCTGTTCAAGAGCATGATTGTTCGGGTAGTCGGGAAGGGTTCTGGACATTAAAGATAAATAAAACCACATTGCTGTAGGAGTACCTAGGGACTGTTTTTTAGTTAGTCACCATGATCAAGTTTCTGTTAATAAGCTAGTGAAAGTTAATTTTGTTCAGGAGTCCAAAAATACAAAGCTTGCTTAGAAGAAGGAGCAAGAAACAGGAGAAGGATGGATACTAAGTCTTTAGTTACCTGAAACTAGTACAAATGTGTCCAGAAGTGCCTTCTGAATAAAACTCAAATATTGGTGAAACTAATTATGCCTTGAAATTATTTGGAGTTTAGTAAGTCTGGCTAAACTGTTTTATGAAATTATTTTAGAAATGAGGCTGGAAAAATCTGTTAAGTGTTGGTAGTTTTATTAAAATGGTAGTGCCATTCTAAAAATGAAGATGAAAATTCATTTTCTGATAATAGATAACGATGATCAAAAGCTGGGAAGATCTAAAATTTGTTTGGCATTGTCTGATCCTTTTTTTTTTTATAGTGATCACATGGAAAATATTTATGGCTACTTAATGAAATATACCAATCTCGTCACTGGTTGGCAATATCGGTAAGTCTTTCATGGTGCTTTTTAGTAATGTTGGTCTTTGCAGCATCTAAATGAACGTTTCAGATTTTTTTAATACTACTTGTATTTCCCTTTTTCTATTAGGCAAACTTTATGGAAGAGTCTTTTGCTTTTCTCAGTACAGATTAAGCTAATGTGTAGATGAATAATACTTGTATTAAGGCATGAATAAGAAAAAAAATCATAGGAAGTATGAAGCAGTTAACTCATTTGGTGGCTTATAACTATGCTTATATGTGTAAAAAGCACGTACAGCATTAATTTTTTTTCTCCTTTTCCATTAAAATATTGTCTTTGCTTTTTCTGCTGAGTCTTCAGCTTTATGCCATCGTTTAAAAAAAATAATTAAGACTTCTTTACTGAAAATTCAAACTCAAGCAAGCTTTTCCCGTAGTTCCCAGGATGTCTGTCTCCCCTGGAATAACTTGCTTTTCTTTGACAGGTGAAACTCTCTGGTCAGGCTTCCCGCTTGATGCTGTTCTTAGAGCAGCACAGTACAACCAAATTAATATTGGAGAGACAAGTCCTTAGCATACCACACTGGCCAAATTCCTGTGCTACCACTGGCATGCAGTGACTTGTGTCAATACAAGTCCCTCACCTGTGGCTGCTCTGCTGGGCTTGGCTGTGTGGCCAAAGTGAGAGAACTTTGTATTGTATTTTTATCATTAAACTCAGTTGAATAGTTGAAGCATAATGTCCACTTTAATTTTTTTGAAATGTGGAATTGCTTCAGTTTCACAGTTTGTATCTCAACTGTTTTGTATCTGGGGCTGTTTTACCCTTAATTTATGTTGTTTAAGCATGTATTAAGCCTTAGAGATTCAGGATATTCTTTTGATTCCCAAAATCTTACAATAGCACTATTCTGTGGGCATGCTGTTCTGTTGTGCAATCCCTGGTCACTGAGAAAAAAATTGGTAAGAACTTAATTTTTGTGCAGTCTTGTTGGGGACATAATTAATATGTTTGGGGTTGTACTGACTCAGGTCTTCAAGTCCCAACCCCATCTGTGCCAGCTTGTAATGAAAGTCTTGACTTCTCCCAGTATACCCTCCCCCCCCAAATGAAAAGAATGAGCTGGTTTTATTTAGTGTATGTGCTTTGTTATCATTGCAGATTTTTTGTTTTAAACAACGATGCTGGCCTGCTGGAATACTTTGTGAATGAGCAGTCGAGACATCTAAAGCCCAGGGGTACCCTGCAGCTAGCTGGAGCAGTAATTTCACCCAGTGATGAAGACTCTCACACCTTTACAGTCAATGCTGCCAGCGGGGAGCAGTATAAACTAAGAGGTAGGACCTAGATTCTTGGGCAGGGGATTCTTCCACTAGAGGACAGTCCTGGCCCTCACCTGTGGCTGCTCTGCTGGGCTTGGCTGTGTGGCCAAAGTGAGAGAAATTGTTTGGCAGACTGCTGCAACGAGAGTTATATGTGAAACTTTAATCCCACTCTTCAGTTAGGAACCGTCCTTTATGGATGGTTCCATACTCTTTGGGTTTGATGTCTTTCAGAAGACCATGAACTTAAGATGTGTAGAATGGGGTTTAACCTTCATGTATAGTGTCCTTAAACTGTACTGATTCAGAGTTTTCTAAATCATTGGAGGTAACAGTACTGTGTTGATGCTTGCACAGAACTACGTTATTCCTAATGTTCAATATGTTAGCCTTCTTGTGATGGTTACAGAAGCCCATTCTCTAATTTTGCAGGCTATGGAAATCTGAGATAGAGATAGATATATAGATGTATATATATATAAAAAAAAATATTTGTTCCCTTGAAGACTTGCTGTCATTATCTAATTCAGGGTACCTTACTCTAATTCCAGGAAAATGTGTCATGTTGTTAGATTAAAATGTGTGTGAGGGGAGTTATTGTTTGTTGAAGTTATTTCTGTGTTACAAAATTAAAAAAAAAAAAAGCACATGCCATTTATGTTGAACTTTATTTAATGTTATAGCTAATTACTAGTCAGCTGAGCAAGTTTTAGATAAAAAATACTTTGTACTGTTAAAGTCTTCTGTCTGTTTTAAAGAATTAAGCAGCCTTTTGCCGATACTTCAAAATGTCTTCATATACATAATCACTTTGGTTTGCTTTTATTAGCTACTGATGCTAAAGAACGGCAACACTGGGTTAGCAGGCTACAGATATGCACACAGCATCACACAGAAGCTATTGGAAAGGTATTGTATGGCTGATATTTTCATGGGCAAAAATAATTGAGGCTGGTGGTAGAAGTAGTTTCAAATACAACTATCCTGTTATCTAAGACAAATACTACAAAAGGGCCTGTGGTTGGGCTTGACACTTATGTCAAGAAACGTTTTTCTGAGTAATAGCTGACTTGTAATAGAAATATGCTTTAGGAATGACACGAAGTGACGTCAGTTTGCCTCTGAAGAGCTGAATGGTCCTCTCTGAGCAGGTACTGGTGAGCTGGTGTTTGAACAGGAGGCAGAGCTGAAAGATCAGAGTATTAGCCCAGTATTTTCCAGTGGTCTTGCATTTTTTTTTAATGGATAAGGAAACAGGTCTTCAGTGTTATTGAAGCCGTTGCATTTTGGGAGCTTTCCTTTTAGTTTAACTTTTTTTTTTTTTTAAAAACCACTCAACAGCCCACAAATACACTTAGAATGGATTCCCATGTTTGAGAAGCAAGTCCTCAACACTGTATCTGAGGGTCGTTACTTCCATTTGCTAACCATGTGGTGGTTGCAAATATAGTGTATTTTATAGAACCTCCTGATTACCATATACCTATTCTGATACCTGGCTAAAACCTTGCTTTTAAGATAAGATCAACATCTTGTAGCTGGCTTTGTTGTAAGAGAAGTTCAATGAATAGTTCTAAATGAAATCCCATTTTCTTAAATGTGAGCTCTATCCTTGCAGGATCTGTTAGGAGTCAGTTTCTAGTACTGTTACAGATCAAGGGCAATTTTCAAGTCAGAGAAGTGATACATATTGATCAATCTCATTTCACAGATTGTCTATAATTAGACTATAAAACAAGGCAACTGTCAGTAGATTGTGCAAAATATTTATTTAGCAGTTGCCAGTAATACATTATTATGGCTTTGTAATCTGTCCTTGCTCTATAAAAAATCAAGGATTAAACTGTTCTGCTGTATCTTTCAAATTAGAATATTTGCTGGTTATTAGGAATTAATTGTAAATGTTTCTCAATATGCTTATTTATTCACTAGAACAACCCTCCTCTGAAATCTCGCAGCTTCTCTCTTGCATCCCAAGGAAGTGCCAACTCTCCTGGTGTGCAAAGAAGACCCAGTCAAAATGCAGTTTCCTTTTTCAGTGTTGGACATCACAGATTGCCAACTGGAAAAAGAGTTCCTATTATGCAGCCAGATCACCTTGTAGATGTTAGAGAGGTTTGTATGCCTTAAATTATCTTACAATCTTTTGAAAGAGCTGTTCTATTATTTGTAGGATTGTGGAGAAACATGCTATCCTTAGTTGAATATATTGTCAATACCATGTCCTAAGCTATTATTGCATAGCTGTGTGAGGATAAGTAACTTGCTTTGGCTAATTGTAGAAGTATGTGGTGTATGTTCTATGACTTTTGTACTCTGCAATAATATCCTGATGCTCAAGATAGAATTTTGCATGTTCTCATCCTTGCAAGTCCTAGCACTGCAGCTGACAAGGAAGTACAACATCCCATACTATGATACTATTATATCATACACTGTTTTCTTCCCGTGTCAAGCTATAGAAGAATTGATTAAGCTGTACTTGTATCTCCTATGACTAAGGAGAAATTGGTCATGATTGGTGTTTAAGAATACTAATACCACTTTCTGGTATGCTAATTCATGTGGACAAATTGTCTAGGGATGGATGTGATTGAAAAGAGAGCAAAATAAAATGAGCAATTCAGAAGTATGCTTTTTTCCCCACTACACATTCAGGTGTAGTGTATTTTGGAAAAAACCAGAAATAATTACTTTTCCGTCTTGACTGTCAGAATGGACTGACTACTGATTGATTTAACTTGTGAATATTTACTGGGTACCTCATGCAAATCTAAAGCTAATACTAAAAGAAAAGTTGTTGCTGAATTACAAACCTGTGTTACTTAGTAGTAGTATGGATATTAATGAATATTTTAATGTTAGCAGTGTAGTTACTGCAGTGTGATACATTTCTTGGCAAAAATAAGTTTCTAATGGAGGGCTTTTTAATTTAGCAAATAACGATCTAGGAAGCGTGAATAGTTAGAAATTGAACTTAGACAAACCGGGACAGAAGAGTGCTCTGTATTGTGAGCATCATTAACCTTAAAATATGTGGCTGAGCATTGTGGTAAGTTCATTGGTGGGAAGCTGTAAATGGGTATTGAAAATACTTTCCCTGGTATGATATGCTGCCATCCTCATCATTCCATGATTTAAATCAAGTGCTGTGGCATAATTATTGAGTAAGCTAGACGAGATGACTGCCTCTTTAGACCTTAGAATCTGTGAATCTCTCTGTCCACAGCAGACTGTTCTTGCAGATGTCTTGCAAAAGCGTAACTGCTGCCATCCTGTTCATATCCTGTAATAACAGTAAAGTCTCCTAGAGTGCTAATACAAAGACGTGTGAAATCCTGTCAGGTATTCAGGAAAACTTCAGCTGGCATCCTGTGGCTTCTGTTTTTTATGAGCTGGTTCATCTGCTTTATCCTTTGAAAGAGAAGTTTTTCTTCCAAATAAACTTTAAAACTGAAGCTGTACAGGTAGTTGCCTTTCAGTTTGATTCATCAAGTTACCTCTTACTTGTGATAAACTTCTTACTAGTGTGGTACAACAATTACAACATATGGTAAACTTAAATAGTATTTGCACTTTCCTACCTATTGCATGAAAACAGCAACAATACAGAATATGGCATTAATATTTACAGAATTCACGCTTATGGTCTCTTAGCAATTTTTCTTTCTTTTATCTGCTGTTGTATTTTGGTGTTTGAGAAGCTACCCTGTTTATGTGAGGTAATGTTTCAGAAATGGCTTTTTAACTTTTTGACTTTTCAAATGGCAATATGGCATTCAAAATTTGAGGGAGGAAAGAGGAGAGTGTGAGCTCGAGCACTGAAGCAGTGGCTTGCATCCTCTAATTGGGATTCTCACTGGGTGGGAAATAAAGTGGAATGGTTTTTCTTAGCATTGCAAAGAGCACAGAAAACTATTCATGTTCTCTTTTGATTGTTGAGTTTGGTGACACAGCATGATTATTTATCAACTTAAAATTTTTTGACCTGTTCAGATGAAGAATCCTCAGTAATGGTAGCTTTTCTGAATGTCACATTTAGTTTGTTTGCCTTTTTGAAGCTAAAATGCTTGTTAGATACAATGCCTACTTTTTTTTTTTAGGCATAGTTAAAATACTTAAAAGGCAGGTGCATGCCTGTTATGCTTGAGCATAATACAGCTTGAATACTTGTAAATTCAGTTGGAGAAGCTGTGGAAAGAACAGCTTCTCTTTCGAAGGATCTGCTGCATGGTGATCATCTTTAATTTTCCTGTGAATCGCACTGTAGCTAGTTCTTCTGTCAGTCCCTTTCCCTTCTACTTCCCCTTGTTCTTGGCTGAATACATGTCACACTGCTGACGTGGATACCTTGCAAAACAGGAGATCTAAGAGGATCTTTATGCTGACTTGCATTAAATGCAGGTGCATGTGTGTTTGCAAAGTGAGAACTATAGCCTGTGTACTTCTGATAGATTTTGAGTTTTTAATCACAGCACTTTTTCCTCTCTTGGCACTATTTCTTTTTTCTTCTTGTTCCCCCTGCCCCCCCTTCCCCCTTTTTTTTTAAACAAATCTGAGTATATAAGCAGCAAAAACTTAGGACTGTTCAGAATATGTTCTTTGAAAGGGGAGATGTGCCTGTTTGAACTTCAATGCTCAGTATAACGTGGCTTGTCCTGTTGTCTGGCCTGATCCTGGAACGAGGTGCTTGGGTGCTACCGCATAGTAAGTTACTAAGAGTGAAGATCACCAGAAGGGTTGTAGTGATTTGTCAACTACACATGTTGTCTGTGTCTTTTTTGTTGTTGTTTGTTTGTTTGTTTTAATCCAGCAGAGTTTTTTCAAAGTATTGGAAAAAAACTTGCACACAAAGACTTACATCACATTCATGACTGAAAGAAAATAAGACACGTGTTCTAATAGCAACTGATGTGTTTGCATAGGCAAGATATATAACTGTTTTACAAGCTTTCTGCCCTGTCATTCTTGGGATGTGCTAAGGCTGACTGTGCACAGTTAGCTCCACTTCCAAAGAGCCAATGCTCTGAAAATTCACACCATAGCATGCTATGTAGCCAAGCCCTAAAATGTTCCAAATACCACATATGAACTTGGATGAATACATATTGCCTAAGAATTTATTGCATAAAACCTTAAAAGCAGTTCCTGGAAGGGATTGCAGGCAAAGGTACTGTCCTGGTTTTGGCAGGGATAGAGTTAATTTCCTTCCTAGTAGCTGGTACAGTGCTGTGTTTTGGATTTAGGATGAGAACAATGTTGATAACACAGCGATGTTTTAGTTATTGCTAGGTAGTGCTTACACTAGTCAAGGACTTTTCAGCTTCCCATGCTCTACTGACTGAGAAGGCTGGAGGTGCACAAGAAGCTGGGAGGGGGCACAGCCAAACTGGCCAAAGGGACATTTCGTACCATGGGACGTCATGCTCAGTACATAAACTGGGGAAAGCTGGCCGGGGGGGGCCGCTGCTCGGGGACTGGCTGGGCATCGGTCGGCGGGGGGGGAGCAATTGCATTGTACATCACTTGCTTTGTGTATTATTATTACATTATTACATTATTATTATTTTATTTCAATTATTAAACTGTTTTTATCTCAACCCACGGGTTTTTCTCACTTGTGGAGAGGGGGAGTGAGCAAGCGGCTGTGTGGTGCTCAGTTGCCAACTGAGGTTAAACCACGACAGGTACTTAAAAAAAAACAAATCAGTAAGATACTGCTAGGATTGGTGAATTAAAAAACTAAGCAGTGTCATAACAGTTAAACGCATGAATGCATCTCAGATTCTTTAAAGAAATTCTTCTTCTGCTCTGGTAAATCAATCTGTTCTTACATTTAACTTACCTGCCAGAACATGTAATGATCGCAGAGTAGCGCTATCCAGTTACATTAATGTCTTTTGTTGTACCTCCCCAGAAGAGGGACTAGCATGTATAGAGGTTTGCCTTCATCCCCGTGATTCAAAATCAGACAATATTTTGCTTCTGTGAGTACAAGGAGGAAAGTACGTGGGTTTTTGGAAGTCCACGGTGTGCTGCTTGATGCCTGGTGTGCTTTGCCGCTGTACCTCTGGGCAAAGCGGGCAAATGTACTGTTGCAGGTTCTGTGATGTAAGGGTGCTCTGTGTCAGAAGGAAGGAAGAAGGGAGCTTGGGGGAGGAGGGGGGCAACGACACCAGGAAAGCTGTAACTTGAACACATACTGAAGGGGAAAATCCTGCTGCTTTTTCTTTCCCCTTCACAAAGTAAACAGTGAGATGGTGATCCTAAGTGCGGTGGCAGTGCAGACGGTAAATGAGAATCGTGTATGGTTTGAGCCAAACTGAGTGATACAGGTCATTTCCTTTAAAGTGCTGGATCTCTTCATGTAGGCATTGAAAAGATCTTGATACCCACGGATAGTACCTCATAGATCCTCTTCCAGGCTGTGCAGAGCACAGAGCTTAATTACTCCTCACACAGAGTGTGTGGGGTGTTTTTTCCCCCCTGTCCCTATCAACCAAGCATGAAAATGTTTGGTATTTACTGCAGCAAGTATCATGTTCAAATTCCTCTCTGCTTTTTTTTGAAGTCACTTTGATATTCTTTTGCTTGTTAATAAGGTGCCATGTATTGCCGTGGGAATTTCATCATGCATTCAATGACTCTTTGGTAGCTGCAGCAAAAAAAAAAAGTACAGTTAACTGTACATAATCTATTACCTTTTAGTTTTATTATCGTCATAAAATCATTTGGGATCCTCTGTGTGCACAGCTAAACACGTACCACACAACACGCTTCCATTACCTGATAAATGACTGTTTTGTTTGACAGATGATGTCTCAGGCTGAGGGCCAGCAGAGAGACTTGATCAGGAGCATAGAATGCCTTCCTGTCTCCGGTCACCTTACATCCTTGGATCAAGACCTATTAATGCTGAAAGCAACTTCCATGGCAACCATGAACTGCTTAAATGACTGTTTCCATATTCTCCAGTTACAACATGCTTCTCAACAAAAGGGATCCTTACCAGCAGGTGGGTATAGATGCTCACAAAGAGCAGAACCCTATAATGAATACGAATCCTTTCCTTCTTGCAAAAATACTTCTTGCAGTAAATCCAGTTTCACATGGGTCGAGAAAATTGCTGGCTGCCTGGTTTCTTGTTTTTTCCTTTTTTTTGTTTGTGCTGTATTTCAGTTCAAAATTTCATTTTAAAAATGAAAAACTGGGTGGCACCTCTCAATCTTTGTCTGAACTCCAAAGTTACTCACACTGAAAGAACTCTTCCTATTCCCTGTGAATTTTTTTAACTATTGATGCATAACTGTGGGAGGTGCACATCAGAAGTCTTTTTGTTCTGGCATTTTCGTGTGTGTGCTACTAAGGTGTGGTTTTTGTTTTGTGTTGTTTTTTACCCATTATTGTGCCTGGGGAGATAAGTAGGGCCCAATGAGCACCACTGTAATTAATTATGAAGAAGATGGGGTGGTTTTTGATGAGTGGTTTTGTTTTTTAAATTTTTAAACTATGCAGGGAAAATCTCAGTCCATCTGACTGCTGTTCAGTTGGTATCTGCCTATTAATGGCCAAATCTTGAAGATTTCTGGTGATATCGTAGAGAGAAGGATAGAGAGGGGAGGAGCAGCAGGTTGGATGATGCATTACTGGGGCCAGAGTTAAAAACAGACCATTAAAAGAATGTGTGTGTCTTTCTGCAGCCTTCCACTCTCCCAGTGGTGTGGCCTTTCTAGAGACACTGTAATACAGTTGTTCCTTTCAAGGATTGTGAAGAATTTTTTTTTTAAGTCTATTTAGCTTGGATTTGCCCTCCACACTCAGGAGGGATACTTATCCTTCTGGTTCAACTGGTGGAGTCTTTTTGTTAGGCTTCAGAAGTTGATATAGAAAGGCAAAGGGTTGTGGCTGAATTCAAATGCTGCAGGAGATGCTTCTATATTTACGTGTAGGAAAATATAAAATGATTCAGGGGAAAAAATCTTGAATGCAGACTGTTATATCTAATAAAATATACACAAGCACTATTAATCTTCCTAGAATCATAAAGGCAGGTCAGCATACTTCAGCTCTGTACAAGTGAGATGCGGCAAGAAGTGATGATGAAGAGGAGACTTGTCTAACAGAACATAAATTTAAACACAAGGTGGAAAAAAGTATTTCCAGGTCTGGTAAAGTGGTACTTGACTGCTAAGAATGTGTTGGGCAAGTACTTGTCAGGCTTAAAAAACAAGGATTAGAAATTATGTAAGAGTGCCAGTTTGCTATAAATTGTTCAAAGAAAAAAAACCAAAAAACATAAGAGTGAAAATACTGCCCCAACTGCATCAAGGTATACTACAAATCACAGACTTGAAGATGAACAGGAAAGTTGCAGCTATTGACTTGAATTTAGGAAAAGTTAAAAGTGGTGAAATAATGTACTGAATTAAAAAAAAATACTTCATTATCATAAAGGTGAATTGCAACAACAATTTGCAACTCGAAGAAAAATGTTGTAAGTGAAGACTATAGACTCTGAGAGGTCTGTGTTGTAGCAGAGGGGAACTGCTGACAACTGTGTAAAAAAAATAAAAATGGGTGAGGACTTTTAGGGGAGGAGGAGATCACAAGTAGAGAGGATAGCTTGTGCTACCTGAAATAGTCGAGAGCAGGTTTGAATATGATCTTCCAGTTGAAGAGAAGTATTGGTGTGGTATCTTGTCCACTCACAAAGATTAAAAGACAACTGGTAGCTCAAATCACTTTAAAAAAACTCTTAGAATTTAACAGTGAAAATTAAACAGAACTTAATAAGAAATAAGGTTATTTTAGAAGTAGCTGGTAGCGAGTATAAAAGGGAGGCTACTTGTTAAATTCAAGCTAATATAGAGGCAGTGACTGTGGATTAAATGCAGCCTCGAACCTGCAGTTAGAGATTATTGTGTTGAAAGTTACAGCTCAGAAAGCAGGTACTGTTCATGAAGAGGTCTTAAAGATGAGTAAAACCTTTTCAAAAAGGTAAGCATGACAGTGACATTCTGAGCGTCTTATTTTTTGACTTGTTTGAAACTTCTGTTTAATAGGTTAAACTGCTGAGGGATTCTCATTTCTCACTATGTAATGGAATAGTGAGTAATAGACTTGATGAGAATAAACTATCTTGCTGGGGAAAAAGTTGTCTGGTCCCATTAGCGAAGCTGGACTTTTTTCCTGCCCCAGTATTTTCCCGGTGGAAATGCTGCTGTTTATCTGAATGAAGCTTACTCTGCCTGTTGTGGTTGAGGATGTGACCTAGTTCCAGGTAATAGATGTCTAGAAATAAAGGATTGTGTATCATATAGGAAGAGACAAGAGCCGCCTAGGTGTAGGTTCCTAAGCACAGGAAACTGCTGTGTGTTGGTAGAAATTCAGTCTTCCTAATAATGTCTGTGTTTGCAAGCCAGCCAAGGTGGTTTGTCAGTTTGTGTATTCTTCAGTAAAAACTGATTGGAGTCATCTGTACATTTATTAGCCTTTGAAAAAGAATGGAACATTTGTATTATTAATGAGGAACCCAATCTGTTCTGATAAACTAGCTGGGAGTAACTAGAGATGCTGGAATCATTGAGTGGGTAATAGTTTTCCAAGCCCTGCAGTGTTTCGTTTTTTCTTTTGAGCAACTATTATTTATTCAGCAGTGTGTGCTTGCCGCCTTTGCAGTGGAGAAAAGACAAGTACCCTCTCCAGAGAAAACACTGGCAACAAAACTTTTTCTGCTTTAGCTCTTTTTAGTCTAGAACTGAGCTGGGTTTGAGAAGCTGGTAAGTGGTGGGCTTTTTTTTTTGGTACCAGTTAAAGAAAATTGTAAGGGTTACTTAACATTCCTGTGATAGTGGGTTCTTCCTGTAGTGTCTGATTACACCTTTCATGACACCAACTAGTTTCTCCAGCCCAAGTTGCATGTATTACAGCTCGCCAATCGCAGTGTTTGTGCTAATGATCACTGAAGGTGGTGTCTCATTGCACCACCTTTGTTTAGTGGCTGCTGAAGAGATTGGCTGCAGGAGGAACAGGCTGCTTTCAGCTTATTCCTTAAAAAATAGCTCTTTTGTGGAAACTGCTATTTACTGACCTTCCAGAGGATGAGCAAGTTTCAGCGCAAACTTTCTTTTGCTTCAGGAACAACAATCAGTTGGTTGGAACCGAAGATATCTCTGGCAAACCACTTCAAAAATGGAGCGGCTCAGAATTTCCCAGCAGAGATAAACAAGCCAGCATCTGTCAGAGAAGAGCAGTCCATTGCGGAGCCCTGCCAGCTAACAAGGGTAAGGTAATGTGAACATCCCGTTTCTGTGGGGAATTATTTTGAGGAATATCTGTACACATTTCAATCGTATTATGTGAAAAATGATTTAATGACAATTCTTCTCATGCTTTTTGATTAGCTGTGTTGGAGGAAGTGTGAGTGCAGTTGCAGTAAGTGAAACTTTCTACCTTGCTTTTTCAATAAACTTTTGTTGCTTTCTGTAACTAGCTGTCAAGTGGAGGGAACCAACTGGGATGGTAATGCAAGGTGTTGTTTCAGTATTCCCTTGCATTTTGATCTAAAGCAACTGGAAATCGAAGTGCAAAAAACCTAACTGGGATTCATGACACTCTCAAAATGGGCCCAAGAAGTGCTGCCTAAGTAGATGAGACACAAAATTGCCGGTCTCCAGCTATTGAATCTCCCCGTCGTTCTTTTCTAGCTCTTGCTGTGTCTGTTTTTCTTAATCTGAGCAACTCTCATCACTTGACTTCAGGATGGCTTAATGTATTTGAAATACAGCTACAGTCTGTATTATTATAACTGACAAAATTGATTTGAAGTGCAAAATACTAAAGAAAAAACCAGCAGGGATTATGATAAAGAACACGTTTTCCTAACTAAGCTAGAAAATCATAATTACATTCTTTTTATACTAGTTGGTTTCACACAGTTGTTTGGATGAGACTGTATCATTGCAAAAAGATAATGTGCTGTTGTATGTCTCTACAACAGCACTGTGATACCTTATAGCAAAATCGAAATGGAAAAGATTTTTTTCATTTGCTATAGTTTATAGATTTTTTAAATGGATCCAAGTAGTTGCTACTAAGTTTAAGAAAAAAGAAAAAATGAAACAAACCAGGAGCTTTCAAATAAATCACTTAATTCCTTCCTTCTTCTAATAATTAAGTGAGTTACAGTTCAAGTGCTTAATGTATATCACTGTCTGTATTTGGAATATGACTAGTCTTATCACTCCCCATAGATATTTCCCGCTCCCTTATTTGTGATAGCAGAACAGCGTAGCATCCTTGGAAATAAGTCACGTGTGATACTGCAGTTTTCATCAGGGTTTGAGCTCTGTGTGAGGGCTTGGCCCCCTATTTTTGGTGGTTGAGCGTTCATAAATTTGCCTTGAGCTAGGGCAGCTGGTCCAGGACAAAGGGCTTTGCTTAGGCAGACGCATATTGCTGCCCTCCTGTGGCATTCAGTACCTCTCCCCTCTGCATCTGCCTCCCTCCAGCTGTTTGCCCCAGGACGATGCTGCTCAGAGCCCTAGGAATACCACCATCCCTTCCACCTGAAGTGTTCGACTTTCTGCTTGTGGGGTGGTGGTTGTTAAAATGGTGCTAATATAACTTCTGCTAGTCTGTCTGGGTGCTTTAGTTATACTAACAGACAACCAGTGTGGGTGGTGTTTGTGTGTGTGTGTGTTGTTTTTACAAAACTACTCCAAGTTACTTTTCCTTTTTTCTTTACTGTTGCGTATGGGCACTAGCAGCACCATTGATAATGCTTGTGAAGACTAGCCTGTAGATAAGTTAATTGCTTGCCATCGGGCATGACAGTAAGCAAGGAACTAGGAACTACCATTTGCTACAGCCTTTGGAGTAATGATGGTAACACTGGAAAGCCTGAAGTAGTGTGAAGGTGGAGGGGTGTTATTGAGGTCGTTGGAATTTCTGCTAGCATTTGCTTCACTATTTTTGTGTATGTGTTAGATGCTTGCCATTCTGTTAGCTCACAAAACTTACAGGAAAACAGGATATATTTGCTTTTAAGCTTTTTTCCCCTCACCTGTGTGAGAGATGGTGAGAAATCTTAGCCTGAATCCTCTAGATTAAATCTGCACTGAGTTATCTTAACATCCCTTTAAATTCTTCAACTGTTGTTTATCTTGGGGGTAGAATCCATTGTGTAGCTCTCTGCAGGGGTTTGTTTAGTCCTTTTTTCATAAATGAGCAGTTAAATACAAGATAAGTCCTTTTTGGACATTGTCTTGGAGGTCACATCTTTGAGCTGATGTTTATGGCTTTTACCCCAGGAACCTGAAGAAATAAATCCAGATGAGGAGCTGGAGGATATCTGTGATGATAAAGAAGATGATCTAGGAGCGGTAGAAGAACAGCGCAGTGTTATCTTGCATCTCTTGTCTCAGCTGAAACTTGGCATGGACTTAACAAGAGTAAGTAACTGAAGCGTGAAGACTGCAGTAAAAGTGAAGTGCCATTTTAAACTCCTGTATTGAACAATATTGAGTTTAAGATGAAATTGTGGCCTGTAGCAACTTCAGGTCCCCAAGATCTGATGTCCCAGGATATCGCAGGTTTTAAGTGAAACATGCTGAGGGAGTGGATTTTCTTTAATGCAACTGGCCATATTTTTTCTATTACATTCTCTCTGTGTTTTCTACCATGTTTTTGTTGGCTTTCCTGTAATAGCCTGTTTTCTTTCCTGTGTTTGCACCTTACTCTTTCCATGCTGTTTTCTACAGCCTTCTCATGTTTTCATCTTTCTGCTTTCCTTCCATGATCTTTTTTTTCACTTGATAATGCTTTTACACACAACTCGCATAACCCTCCACCTGTATTCGTGCTGCTTCTGAAAAGAAGCTTTCTTTTGGTTCCCCATTACCTATCCCCAGACATCTGTTTACATCTCTCTGTCCTGTTCTCATTTCTGTGTTTCCTGCTTACTATAGTGCGAGAGACAAAGTTATACTAGCGAGAAGTGGGTTTGACACTTCAGTGCAGATCTCAAAAGCAAGCAGCTTTGAAAATTAACGCTCAGTTGCTACTAGACAACTTGGGCAGCAACTCTGGGGAAAACTGGGCTGCTACCAGCTTATGTTCAATTCACTTCTGTAAAGACTTCTTGCCATAAGCACTAGACACTTTTAAAGAAAAAATGGATTTTTACAGCCGCATAGAATGAGGAAAACACTCTCTTTCTTGGAGTTATGGATTATAATTATTTTTTTTCAAGCTATGCTTTTTTTAAGCACTAGCTACTTGGCCGCTAGAAACACTTGTGTCACGGAGCTTACATTTCACAATTCAGGGGGAAAAAAAAAAAGGTGGTATGAACAGGATCTGCTGCCTGTCGGCCAAACTTAAACCCCTGCTGCTTAATCAGGCATTCATTAAGTCATTATTTCACTTATATTGAAGATTGGATTTGGTCTATCTTTTTCTCTTAGTTGGAACAAATTCACGACTGGGAGACAGACTTGTCACTTTTGGCTGTGTGTGTAGAATTGTTGTTAGTTCAGAGCAGGTAAAGCATTGAAATGTGACAAGCCTGACTTCAAAACAGGTAATAAGGTTGTTATAATTCCATTTAACTTAAATATCAGGGTACTGAAGTGAAAAGCAACTTTAATATTCCAGGCTGGTGTTGCAACAACATGGCAAGTGTATTCAGCTTAACTTCTATATCTATTACGAGTCTTATGTCTGTGCTCTACCTCTTTGAATGCAGCTGACTTAAATGGACTGTCTTGATTTCATGGTTGAGACACTCTGTGTTGCTCTTTACAACAGAGTTAGTTACATGAGGTTAGTTGCCACTACAGGGAAGGAAAAGACTGATGATACCCACAGCCTCTTACTCTACAGTATTGCTCTTGGCCCAGCAAGGACAGGACTGCTGTTTTTTATAGTGGTGAATATAACTGGGAAAGTCTAAGGTCCTCTGCTCAGAGGTACCGGATCAACCTATACTATGTTATTTCTCATGGATGTTTGTCCTAGTTGCTGTGGTGAGAGAGGCTCTGCAGGCTCTCAAGAGCACTGGCATAGCTTGACTGCTTTTCTCTCTGTTAGACAAAACCTTTCCTAACCTCTGCTCTGAACCTTCCTTGCTATAGTTTGAGCTCCTTCCTGCTTGTTTTCTCCTCCACAGACACGTGGAACACATTATCTCTTTGCAGCTCTTTTATGTTTTTTGAGGGATGCTCAGTCTCTTTCAACCTCTTTAGTCCTAATAGTACTCACTGGGCTTTTTTCTCCTTGTAAATTGCTTTTCTGGGACCTCTGATCACTGTATTTTGCTCACATTTTAGAAGAGGGACAAGAAAGTTCAGTCTGAAAGTGTGGTGTCCAAAACAGGACAGAATCCTCCACCTGAGAGCTTCCCTTATAAAAATGCCTGTCTCTTTGTTTTACTTACTGGAGCTTTCTGGGTTTTCTCTTATTTCAGGTGGTTCTTCCCACTTTCATTTTAGAGAAGCGGTCGTTGTTGGAGATGTATGCGGACTTCATGTCCCATCCAGATCTCTTCATTGCGATCACAAATGGCACTACCCCTGAGGAGAGGATGATCCGCTTTGTTGAGTATTATCTCACTTCATTTCATGAAGGTCGCAAAGGAGCTATTGCAAAGAAACCATACAATCCAATCATTGGGGAAACATTTCACTGCTCCTGGAGGATGCTGAAGAGCGACATAGCCACTGATGCTGGCGGTAACTTCTCTGCTCACCCCCCCTCAGAGCAAGTAACTCTGTCTAAAGATCTGGAAGGCCAAACAGAGCTGGACTACTATACAGTAAAATTTGTAGCTGAGCAAGTGTCCCACCATCCTCCTGTCTCAGGGTTTTACGCTGAATGTGTAGAGAGAAAGATGTGTGTCAATGCCCACGTCTGGACAAAAAGTAAATTCTTAGGAATGTCAATAGGAGTGACAATGGTTGGTGAGGGTAAGTGTAACTTCTGTCCTTTATTCATTTTAGAAAGTTGTTAAAATATTAGTTTGAGAGGAAATTGGATGTTGTATGCCTCTGGCAGAAATACAGACAAACACTGCTTGGCAGTTTTCTTTCAAAGACTTTTCAAAAAAATTTGCTTGCAGAGATGTCAGCTGCTATTGTGGGTTTTCAGGTTTTTATGTACTTCTGTTTTTCCTCTAATCTCTGTGATCTGTAAACCTTAATGTACAGTCACTCAGTGATTTCTTACTTTACTGTTCACAAAGTACAGAAGATCAGAAGATACTACAAGTCCTCATTATAAACATCAAGTTTTCATATGGGGGGAAAAAAACCTAGATAGGTTTATGCTTTGCCAAAAATAAGGATTATATTTGGAAATAAAATTTTGACTTTTAAACCAAAGGGCAGTTACTGTAACTGGAAACATTCATAACTATCAGTTTACAAGCATCGGACAAACTAATTTGCACCAGACATTTATTAAATAGAAGTGTTGTTCAATTTGCATATATTACACTTATGTATCTTACTATGCAAGTTTTAATTTTAACTACAGAAATTGGATCCTTTAGGGACAGAGAAGGGTAACTGCCCTTAAACTGTAATTTCCCTTTAGTACTAGTATTTACTGCAAGAGATGAGACAGCATTTCCCATTCTGTCCCCGCTGTGTATATTGCCCAGTAACTGGGGATTCCAGGCACTTGCATGGGAACTGCCTACGTGACAGGGGAATGAGCGTGGCAGGGGATGTGGAAGGCACATCTTGATGCTTTGGCTGTGCCAGGTAATTTCTGAAGTTAATATCTCCTCTAGGGCCTTTCTCAAATCATGTCATAACTTTTTAGAATTTCTTATGTTTTTCATACTTACGTCAGACGCACAGTGATAATATGCTATAGAGGCATGGGTCAATGCAGGTAGCAGTCAGTTGTTATGCTATGTTCTTGTAACGGCAAGAGGTAGATCTTGTGGGTTGTTGTCCTGGTTTCGGCAGGAATAGAGTTAATTTCTTTCCTAGTAGCTGGTACAGTGCTGTGTTTTGGATTTAGGATGAGAACAAAGTTGATAAGGCACCGATGTTTTAGTTATTGCTAGGTAGTGCTTACACTAGTCAAGGACTTTTCAGCTTCCCATGCTCTACTGACTGAGAAGGCTGGAGGTGCACGAGAAACTGGGAGGGGGCACAGCCAGGACAGCTGACCCCAACTGGCCAAAGGGACATTCCATACCATGGGACGTCATGCTCAGTACATAAACTGGGGGAAGCTGGCCGGGGGGGCCGCAGCTCGGGGACTGGCTGGGCATCAGTTGGCGGGTGGTGAGCAATTGTACTTACTGTGCATCACTTGCTTTGTGTATTATTATTATCATCATTATTATATTATTATTATCATAATCATTATTTTATTTCAATTATTAAACTGTTTTTATCTCAACCCACGAGTTTTTCTCGCTTGTGCTCTTCCAATTCTCTCCTCCATCCCATAGGGTGGGGGGGTAGAGTGAGCGAGCAGCTGTGTGGTGCTCAGTTGCTGACTGAGGTTAAAGCACGACAGTTTTTTTTTTTTTTTAATAGGAATAAAACAAACCCACACATCTTAAAACCCAAAGGGAAGTCTAGTTTTTTATGAGATACTTGACATTTATTGCAAAAGCTACTGTCAGGAAAGAGTTGGGTTTATCTTGACAGAGAGGTGCAGTAGGGAGGATTGTCTCTGCTACCTGCCTTCAGATAGGGTAGGATGTATTAAAGGGAGGGGAAACAGGAGTATTAGCTTTCCTCGGGATCTGCAGTTCAGGGTATCCGTTCGTTATTTCCTTTTGGCAGCGTAAGTCTTGTCTTGCCATGCTCCAGAACTATAAATAAGAGTGACCAGCGCTTTTACATACTACTGAAAAGTATGTTGCACAGCACAATGTTGTATTTTATGGAGCAATGCTATTAGGATAAATGTCTTTTTTCCCAAAAGAAACATAAATGCATGTTACTCAGGTTAGTAATTTCAGGAAAATGTTTGTATCTAGAATCTGTAATAAATTTCAATTTCATGGTTGGTTTTTTTGTGTGTGTGTGAGGGGCTATGAGGAAAAGTAGTCAGATGTACTGTTGCCTATCTATTTCAATAACTTGTTTGGTCTTGTCTAAAGTGGTGCTGATTTAGGGATTCTCTTATTTCTTCACACAGGTCTCTTAAGTCTCTTGGAACATGGGGAAGAATACACGTTCTCTCTGCCCTGTGCATACGCTCGGTCAATTTTAACTGTTCCCTGGGTAGAACTGGGAGGAAAAGTCAACATTAACTGTGCGAAGACTGGGTATTCTGCAAGTATTAACTTTCACACCAAGCCCTTCTACGGTGGCAAATTGCATCGGTGAGAACGTGTTTTTCTATTTTTCCATGTAATCCACACTCTAGAACTGCAGTAGCTGTGTAACTCCCCTGTTCTGTGTGCTGAATAATACTCATTTGATAGTCTGAAAAGACGTAGTTTTTCCTGTTCATAAACACTTGAAGGTATTACTGTGCTCTTAAACAGTATCGTAGCTAAACAACTGCATCTCATGTGATCCTCAAGGAAAAATCAGGTTGCCTTTAAAGACAGTAAGGAAATTCCATGTTTGTCTGACTGTGTTCAAACCACTGGGAAGACAGAGCTCCTGGCTTTTATTCCTGGCTGCCATAGATTCTCATATTACTGACAGAAGTTGGTTATTTATTCCTATTTTTTGATTGCTCCTTGTTTGAAATTAGGTTGATTTCACTGTCTTAAAGGGTTGCATGTTGTTTGCAACATGCATTGTAGTTGCACTGTACATCAGTAAATAGTCTTCTGTTACTTACTGGTCTTGGGATTTCTGTATAAGAAATGTAAGACTATCAAGTTTAAGCACCTAGAAAATCACTAGGTAAAAATACCTTTTTTAAAGACAAAAATGGTAATTGTTGTAGTGGTAATTCTTCGTGTGTATGCATGGTTAAAAACTAACAGATAAAAGAAAGAAGATCCAGGGGAAGTTTGTTTGGGGTTACTTCTAGCAGATTATAGGAAATGTCTGCACACTTGGTGCAAAAGCTTTTAGAACTCATTAACATTGATGTTTTTAGAGATTGTACGGTAAGACTGCTGCAGATTAGCCTTGTGCTAATATAGACACAATTAATTAAGGAAGGAGAAAATTAAGTAGTAGTTACACAAAGAATGTCTGATTCCAAAGCATTTTGCTCTCAGCCATTTACTGGACCGTGCTTGTTTAAACCTTTCTTAGATTAAATGTTTGAGAGAGAATAATGAAATATGTAACAGCCTAGAACATCAGAACTTCTTAAGCGTGGGTTGCTCTCATAGGTTGCAAAAAATTCTCTAAATCACTTTTCCTGAAACAGTAGGGTAAGGCCATATTTATTGTTTAAAGGAAAACAAAAAAAACCCAAACATCAAAACCTCCATCTTGAAGCGCTTTGCCCCATAGATTCCCTACATGCTTTGAATTTAACTTGCAACCATAGGTCCCCTGTCCCAATGGCACCTGGAGAACTGAAGCTCACGTGTAGCTGTTTCACTTGACAGAATTTTGAAGTGATGCATCATTTGGGATTTTTGTTTCCATTGCTTACATTGTATCTTCCACCTTGCAATAGCTCCTGTTGTGCCATAAAAAATAACCGATAGGATGCAATTTTACTTCAATGATTTAATTTTGGAAACTGTTTTGTTATTTGTCTCTCTGAAATTAGTCACAGATGTAGAGGCTTTTTAAAGACATATCTGCTCAAGGTACTGTAACTATTGAAAATTTGACATGGTGATGATTGGACAATGCCAAGAGTCTCTTGATGGGGAAGCAGCAGTGTTGCCATGGTTACGTAGCGCGCAAGTGAGTTGCTATGGCAATGTTATAGATTTTTTTTTTTTTTTTTTTTTTGGTAGAGTGACCCTTGTTAGACCTCAGCTGGATATTGGCTCTGTGGTCCTGTGCCTCTTTAGCTTGATGAAATAGAGGATGATGATAATGAACAGCTAGGCAATATATCAATCATGCCAAGCTTACAAATAAATGCTGGCAGATTTTTATCACTAATATTAGTTCAGGCAGATATTATGAGCTGCAATGCCTGGGAATGGTTGTCTGTCACAGGGCGACGCAACTTGAAGAAATATAGGTTGCAATGAGAGTTTAATGTAGCAGCTTGATACTGCACCTTAGTAGTGAGCGATATAACTTTGTTTGCTTGAAGCTGAGCAGACAGTAATTTTGTGATTGATACTAAAATATTGAATGTCAGTAACCACACAGCGCTTGGAAAAATTAAGCTCTCAAACTTGTGAAGATGTAACTGCAAAATCTGAATGGGCTGGTCTCTGGCATCCTGTGGATTCAGTCTGTTCAGAGATCTCTTGAAGAGGACAGGGGCTCCACCATGTGTAATAGCTTTGAGGTGTGGAAGTCACAGGATGAAAAAGCAGCACAAAATGGAGGCTACTTGCTTGTTGCCTACTCTTCCAGTTGTTTTCAGAAACTATTAGCGCTTGTTAACTTCCACAAAAAAAAAAGCTTAATTTAATGTAAATGTGCTCTTATTGCGTATATTGCTCCAACTTTGGCCTGTTTTCTTGAATGAATCTAAATTTTTGTAATAGAAAACTGTGTCTGAGCAGCACATACTTCTCAGTCTGTTTTTTTGGAAGATCTTTCTAATAAAGTTAAATTAGGTTTGAGCTGCTGGACTGTGATGTGGCTCCAGCTGCCTCCCACATGTGCAAGATGTGGCAGAAGCCCTGGCCGCTGCCCCTGCTCTGAGCTGGCTGCAAGCTTTCCCTGCTGATTCCCCGCAGGTCTGATTTGACTGGCATCCAGTATCTCTGTGCTGGAAAGTCTGGCCTGTGATACTTGTTTCGTTGCCCGAGAAACTAATTTTTCTGTTTTGATGCAGGGCTTGGGGGGGACAGGTAGATGCAGACAGCTGGAAGTGACCGGTGCCCGTGGAAGAGGGGAAGTGGCATCTATGTGTCCCGCACTCCCTTCTTCCTCTGAGCGTGGCGCTGCACAGCCAGCATGGGCAAGGTGGGAGCACAGAAGAGCTGCTTTCTGCTCCTCTGTATGCAGTTGTTCAAAGGAAATAACAACAAACCAGTGGTGTGCTATTATTAGCTGCGCATAACGTAAGTGTGAAAGGAGATGTAACATGCTTTATGTGAGCGCTGATGAACTGTGGGAAGGGGAACCTGGAGAGTGGTGTGTTGTAGAGAGCTTGTGTACATGTAATTGCAGTTTAACTGGAGCTGGAGATACTGTCCTTTGTGAATCCTGCAGCACCTTACAGGTGAGAATGTCTTGTTTGCATAGTGTGCAGACCCTTTTGTTTCTTCTTTCTCTGTTTGAGAGTGGTAATTTGTTTGCCTAGCTATGCTCGGTAAGCTTCCACTCCTTGATTCAGGATGAAGTGAGTGTCGGGAGGTCTTTGGACAGGTCCTGATGTTGAGAAGGAAAATACGCATCGGTGTGTGTAATTATGGTGATACTTGAGCATCTGTGCAGGACTTTGAATGAAATATTGCATATCAGGAAGTCACTTTTAATATCTTGTTATTGGCAGAGGTTTCTGTGGAAGAGACAGGAAAGAAAAGCAGTTCTCCTGATTCCTAGTTTCCTACCTTGCTTTCTGCCTTTGTGTGTCTGCTGCTTATGTGAGCAACATAAAAATGAGACCACCTACATGTGGAGAACATTGAGATGTAAAGATGGGAGATAAAGTGCCAGCAGATAGTGAGATACGTTCTTGGCAGAAAGTTTATTTTTTATTTTTTAAGTCTGAACTACACATCTGATGTGATGTTTCAAGTAGAAATGATCAACTCGCTTATGACATGTGAACCGTCCTGTGTTAGTTTCTTTTTCATTTTCAGTTCCGTTAAAAGGTTTGAAACAAGCTGAAGCCAAAAATGGAGCTTCCTGGGTAACGTGAAGAGAACTAGAGCTACGAGTGAAAGTCACTTTGCTCTTTGAGCTTCTCTGTGCAAATGCAATTCAAGTAACTAGCATTTTTCAAGACAGCGTGACAAGTTTGCAAACTCGTTCCGAATGAAGTTGAGTGATTATGCAAGGAATAGTCCTCAATGTGTCTTCAGCCATGGCCTTTAAAAATAAAAATTGCTTTCCTAGAGTCACGGGTGAAGTGAAGCAGAACACGACGAACACAGTGGTGTGCCGAGTGCAAGGGGAGTGGAACAGTGTGCTTGAGTTCACCTACAGCAATGGGGAGACAAAATACGTGGACTTGACAAAGTTGTCTGTGACAAGAAAACGAGTCCGGCCCCTTGAGAAACAAGGACCGTTTGAATCTAGGTAGAGTATGTGTTTACTATTGTCTGACCCTTTTTGTCCTAAGCAGTCTGGTGAATGCCTTAGGAATTCACCATATCTGCAAATGTAGATATTATTTGTGTATAGTGATTAGCAGCAGTGATCTTAATTTTTTATTTTTTTAAAAACAAAAAACAAGTGCGTAATAAAAAGTGCAAAAAACAAGTGCAGGCACATGGTTGTTTATCTTGTCTCTTTTATTCATGGACAGAGTTGTCTTATGAGTTCATAAAGTGCCTGCTAGAACAGAGCCTCCGTATTTGTTTTGTTTTGAACCATCAGCTACAGAGCAGGGCAGCTCCTCACAAGAAACTGCTTGTTGAATAACGCTTCCATAGCAGCTTTAAAGGGTGTACAAACAGACATTGGATTGGCAGAGCCAAAACCTCAGAGCCATTCCTATGCGCTCCTAATTGCTAGCGTAGCTATAAGACTCAGCCGTGAGCTCTTCCACCTGCACTGCACCATCGTGCTCTCACCCGGTTGGTTTGTCTTGCGTGAGTGGAGAGAGTCCTCCTGTTCTGAAAGAACTGCATGTGGCGATCCTGTCGATCGAGGTGGCAGGCTGGGAAAACTTCTGAAAACTGAAGTTAACAATTTGTTTTGTAGGAGGCTGTGGCAGCATGTAACAGAGTCTCTGCGGGATGGAGACATTGATAAGGCTACGGAGCACAAGCGAGCCCTTGAAGAACGACAGAGGAATGAAGAGAGGCTTCGTGCTGAAACAGAAACACCTTGGTGTACTAAATACTTCCTTAAAGAAGTAAGTTCCTGAGCAGTTAGCTGTTGATGAAGGCAGAGGCAGAGCTACAATGAAAGCAGGTGTGCATATGGGTCCGTGTCCTGTCAGAATAGAGTATTTGGCCTTAGATCTTATAGTTTAGCTCCACGGGATCCATAGGAGTAAGGTGACATAATCACTCCCAAACATGTAAAGGTGTGACTTTACCCTTAACTTCCCGAACGCTTTGGTTTTGCGATTCCCTTGCAACAAAATGTTTGCCTGCTTTGTGGTTCGGTTTCTTTTACCAAGCACTTCCTTGTGGCACATGGAAAACAGCTTTACATGCACACGTGTAAATAGACTGTAACAGTAAATACCCAAATAAAATCAGTAGTACTAATTTTGCTTATGGTGTGTGCATATGAACCCAAGATATTACTGTTAGCAAGAAGGAACATGAGTTCATTCTTAATTTAGAACTTTTTGTGTTCTTGTATGTTATGTTTTGGATGGAGCGTGTTTGTTCAGTGGCTTAACCTGTATTTCAATAATGGTAGTAATAATAATATAGTAAGACTTTTAACAAAGTGAACTGCAGACTGCCCGGGAAGACTGGGAGCTGCCAGTACGATAACTCTGGAATAGGCTTTCCTTGTGATCCAGATTATGAGATCCTGCTTGTGTAGAGAGCTTTGCTGAGCCCCATGCAAGAAGGGAGGACTCAACTAAAACTTAATGCTGTAGTAGTTTAGATTCTCCATGTAGTGAAAGCTTTATCTGTTAAACTGCAGTAATGTAACTCCCCCTTCTTTTTCCCATATCTGTGGTCTAGCAAGGGTTTAAAACGTAGGCTAAAAAGGGTTTTTTCTTGGTTGTTTTTTTTCTGGTTTTGTGTTTTAAAGTTCAGGACTATCTGTTAGCTCCACTAAAGTTTTTTTGTTCTCTAAAGCTATGTTAGTATGATTAGCTCACATTGAGATATTTGTATTGTTAGTATCTAGATTTAGAAGAGGTGAAATTCTGTTGCTAATCCAAGATACAGATCTACTCAGAAAATGTTTAAACATAATCCTGAGCTACTTCGTTTCTGGGTAAGCAGTTGGGCTGTGTTAGAGCTGATAATCCTGGATAGCTGCCTCTCTGCTGGCTTCTTGTTTGGCTTTGTAAAGTAATCTGGATCATGGAGTTGAGAAGAGTGGCTTTCCATCTGGGTTAACTACAAGTGCAGTCAGTTCCCAGAGAGCGCTGTGGCTCGGCAAGAGTCCGTACGTGTTCTGAAGTAGTCTCAGAAGCCTGCAGCGTTGATCTCTGTGTCTTTATCTGTAGGAGTTAAAGGTATAAGCTATGTCCCTCTGGTTTTCACAGCTATCAGTCTAATAGTTGTGTGAAGGGAATTCTCCTAGGGCAGCATCTTTATTATAACCATATTTTCTCTTTAAATTGCAGGGAGATGGCTGGGTTTATCATAAACCCCTCTGGAAAACAGTCTCTGCTGCGCAAACTCAGCAAACAGACACTAACTAGAAAAGCTTCTTTAAGATGAGTTTTCTGATTTTCCTCTCCTTTTCCTCTGTCTCTCAAAACACAGTAATCACACTGAGTGTCCCCTTTTTATGTAATTGTGAAAGTTTAAATGAGGATAAAGAAATAAATATACTAGGGCACTTTAAAGCTATTAAAAAAAAAAGATTAAAAAAAAATAATCAAAGTTGTAGAGACAAACTTGCCAGGTACATTCAACCAACTTGTTTTTGTATCAGAGATTTTATCTGAATTGTGTAAGATTCTTCTATGTAGATCTGATTGCAAAAGCTGCCTAAGAGAAGAAGGAACTGTTGGATTTTGGAGTGACATGGGAACTTTTTTCAGAATCTGCGTCAAACTCTTTAATAACTGAAACCTGCTCAGTACCCCTGTAGACAACAGCAAGAAAAAACTGCTGCTTTTATGCCCAGTGATTAACCTTTTTTTGGCGAAAACTGGAGGGGTGTTTGGAAGATGTGCCTGAAATCAGTGTTAAGAAACAACTGGATCGTGATGACTTTTTTTCTTCAGAGAGAACACGTGCATGCATCGGAGGAATATGGGATATATGTAGAGACTACCTTTCTTTTTTATGGATTTATAAAAGCAATTAGAATTGTAACCATGGAGAAATTTTTCCTCTGAAACGTTTTAATATACTTGAAATAATTGACTTGAATTGGAAAAGTAATTTAAACACTTTTCAACTCCTAATTTTATTAAATCTCTTTGAGTGACTTGGATTTTTCTCATGTTATAATGTAATGAGGTTTGGCCTTTTTTTTCCTCCTCCACCTTCCCTTCCCGAGGACTAAGGCTTTCAAAATGAACAGAAAACGTACAATTTTGTATTTAAATTTCTCTGCCCATCTAATCATCTCAGAGGTGAAGTATCAGTGTTACAAACTGTCCTTTGGATTGTTTTGGTTTTTCTCCTGTGGTGTTGTTCAGAACAAAGTGGTGAAATGTGACCTGTGAATACATGGACTGTAGTCCTGGTTTTTCATCTTACCATAAAAAAAAAAAAGAAAAGCTGACTATGCTGAGGACTGGGTATTGATTTGAAACACAATCAGATATCAGGAAACTGTATTCAGGTACAAACATCCTTTGTTTTTTGTTTTTTTTATAACTATTTTATTGAAGTCTAAGAATTGCTGGCAATTAAGAATAGTACTTATTATGGCTTTCATTATTGTTGCAACTACAAGCTACCTTAATTTTTCCAACAGTGGTGCCTTAATCTGTTTGTTCTTCTGATGTAGTCTTCCAATCAGTGTATATAACATTATCTGCCACTTCCCAGCCATGGCAATGGCTGCACCTGATCCAGCATCATGAGAACTCACAACTGTGTGATCTGGTAAGATGTTTTCCATGGAGAAGATACAAGTGTAAGAGTGCATCAGAAGGTTTAAATAACCATGTTAACTTTCAACACAAACTGTAAATTGTGCAAAAAAAGAGTTGGGTTTATGCACAACTATTTTGATCTTCTTGTACATTTTTTTGCTGTGAAATGCACTGAGATCTCAATGCGAGTCATAGTCTGTTTGTGAGAAGTGGGGGTGGGGATAATAAAACTACAAAATGATTCATTTGTTCTGTCTGCTTTCCTAGAGATCAGGTGACCAGGAAGAGTAGGTTGTTGTTATCTTTTATGCTGGAGAGCTGTCTGTCTGGGCTTTCCTTGGCCCTTAAAGTGGGATATTTTGGCACTGTGCACTTGAGTAGTAACTATATTCTCCAGCAGAAGAATGTTTTAGGCCCTGCTGTCTTGTTTGTGATATTCTATACAACCATCCTGTTGTGTTAGTTTTGGATATCCATTGGGCATTTTCATGTTTAACCAGGAATAAAAATAAAAATGAAAACAGTGGGATTAGTTCCTCCTTGTTTCTGGGTCTGCGGCACATTTGGGGTGTGCTCCTTGGCCATTTCCAGGGTTTGGGGTAGGAATCATGGTGGCAACGTGTGAACTTCCACAGTTCGATACCTGCACCAAACAGGGTGGTAGAGGGACAGAAAATAAATTGATAACACCGTATATGTTTCATAGTTGTTTTATCTGTGTCACATGGCAGATTTGCTTTAAACAATCAGCAAGGGCTGTGGTGCAAGGTCCAGCTCTTAATATTGCAGTCATCAGAGCAGAAGCCGAACCTTTATCAGCTGAGCATACTCCAGGGATCAAACTTGTGCTTATTAAAATACAGACTTGCGACTCAGTCACTGAGCTCTGCTTAAAATTTTGATTTGGGAATTTGTTAAGGTGATGGCTGTAAAACAGACTGAAAAGCTCCCATGTTGACCATAAACCCATTTGTGTTCCTTATATAATATTATTAGTCAAGTTATTTCTCTTCTACCCTCATCTGGTATGCTTGTGGTTTCACACTAAGAAAGCTGTTACTGATTTTGTTGTGTAAAAATAGACCCAACGCTGAAGTAGTAGTCTTTTAAAATACATGAAACGATTTCTTTTAACATGGGAGTGCTGCTAGGAAAAAAAGAAGGTAAAGTCTTCCTTTGCTCAGATGATCACAAGAGCTGGAATGGCTTCCTGATGTGGATTTAGTTCCAGTGCAAATTTCTAGTTGCTTCTAGAAACAAAGGACATAGTTGAAAACAGTTTAAAAAAAAATCTAGCCACAGAATATCCAACTTAAATTATAAAACATTTATGTGATTCTTCTGAGAGTTGCAAGCACCCTACGGACTAATGGATGTATTTTTAACTCTGACCAGATTTGATTCTTTTGCATAACTGCTGTTGTTTCCATCTTGTACCTTCTGGAGCGAAGGGATGGGCTCACTGCTGCTTCCTATGTAGATATTTGCTGGAACCACAGTGTGTTCAACGGGGAGCATGGCAAACTGTAGGATTTTGGCTTATGTTCCCTTCTGTCTTTCTGGCTTGATTGGGCTCCACTGAAGTTAAGAGTGGAGTTCTTATTGGTCTCTGTGGTTTTAGGCTCCTTGAGTTATAAACAGATCTTGGAGCTTTAATAAGTGGCTCTCTTCAGAGGTGCTGTGTACCCTGCTGCTCGTGGAAAACGGAGTGTGACAAGTCACTGCTATTTAACGCAGGCATTCAGGCACGTAATCCTGAAAGCTTGATTCTGGACTCGGTTTTCATGGGAAAAAAATGCAATGTGTAAATCGGAGCGTTCAAGACTTTAGGTGTGGGGAGGGGAAGAGATTGAGAAGTTTTTCAGCATATTTACAATATAAACTGTCAAGCCTAGGATTAAGTCTCTGTCTCCCCAGGAGAATTTGGATTTCAGTCATCAGAATTGGAGATGCAGCCTGCAGCGTCTGCTGATCCCCCTCTGTCCCAGTCACCTGTGGAAGAACAGGTCAGAGTGTCTTTTAAAGCCTCTTGAACTGAACTTGGAAGACCAAGTAAACGTATTCATCAATGTAATATCCAAACAACTTGGTGCAAAACTTGGTAGGGGAAATTCTGCACGGAATATTACGGGAAGCAAAGATTGGACAGCCTGGGGGGAGTTCGGTGTGTTTCTCCGTAGTTTCTTATCTCTATGTCAGAAAAGCTGCCCCATGCTCTCTGTTTCTCTTGGGCATACATACAGTAGAACAGTGATTATTAAAGAAATGAGGCTGAAGTCAGGTGAGTAGAAAGGGTGTGTTTATGGTGAACTGGGGAGGATATCCTTCAAGAGAAGGGGGTTAGCTTGAAAAAATCACAAGATGACAGGAGGTAGCA
Organism: Pygoscelis adeliae; assembly: GCF_000699105.1. Classification (NCBI taxonomy): domain Eukaryota; kingdom Metazoa; phylum Chordata; class Aves; order Sphenisciformes; family Spheniscidae; genus Pygoscelis; species Pygoscelis adeliae. Next base: position 1,439,331 of record NW_008825100.1, read on the forward strand.
GCCAGGTGGGGAATTGGGGAGAATCATGGAATCATTTAGGTTGGAAAAGACCTTTAAGATCATCGAGTCCAACCGTAAACCTAAGACTGCCAAGTCCACCACTAAACCATGTCCCTAAAATGAAAGGTATGGTCACAGTTGCGGGTGGAGATTTATGCACGGTAGCTGAAGTTAAGTTGTTTTTATTTAGATTTGATGCAGCCTAGTTCATTCCCCTTCCATCCTTCTTTGAAGGGATTAGAGGCAATTTTGTTCCAGGCTTTTAATTTAGGAGCTGTGGAAACAGTCCAAAGAGGTGGAAACAATAGCAAGAGAAGAAAAGCTTTCTGTATGGGCTGGTACTGTCATAGCTGTGCATTTTAGAAAACCAAAACAGCCCTGCAGATCTGCGTCCCTGCTCCACATCAGGGAGCCTCGGCTGTAGAAAGCTCATGGCTGCTGTACGGTTTTCTCCCTTCCCCTCTCTTGTAGGGGCTGATCCATGGAGCTGTGTGCTGGCGGGCAACGTATTCCTCTCGGATGCTGTCCTCAGAGATACACCTCAGTGTAGGTGAGTGTCAGGTATGGGCTTGCAGGGCTCCTTAGCAGCAGCTAAGGTTTTTTACCTTTTGCTCCCAAGGGTGGAGGGATTAAGATTTGCACAGTGCCAGGGTTCAGAGTGAGGTATGACTTACCTTTCCTTAATTGCCTTACCACTACAGAGGCAGCCTGGCTTGGTCTGGTCGTTACGGGAGTAAAGGTCCCGGTTCTGTCTGATCATGTTTCTTCAGGTTGAGTAACACAGCAGAGGGGTGTGAAAGAGTTGCAAGAAGAATGAGCCAATACATTTGTGTTGACGGTATTACTGTGGCACAGATCTGTTGGCTAGAGGT